>NC_090437.1:575248259-575552659 GCF_031143425.1 Pleurodeles waltl
CCTCATAGCCCACCTTTGAAATTCCCACACCTGGATGGGTGTCATATTTGCAGCTGTGAAGACAAATAGAAAAACTAACATTATGAACTGCATTGTGTGAAATGGCATAAGAGGTAAATCAGACAATACATCTACTGTACATGTAACAGCTCATATCATCATACAGATCATTGATTGTCCCTGAGGAAGTACATGGCAGGCCAGCCTACAAAGCTTCAATGACACATAGCACATCCTAACCCCACAAGATGGGTGACAACTGGCATGTTTTGGCATCATAGTTTTGCCAGTTGTCAGCTAACAATCATGCAGCACATCCTCCGCCAATGCCAGGGCTACAAATGTCATTGTACGGGATGGAAATATAGGGCCACAAGAACTGCAAGTTGTAAATGGACTTGCTAGTTATAGTACTCATGTGGGAAAAATGAGTGTGTATACTAGGTTCAGAGAAAAGATCCACTGATTTTCATGTCTGTGTATCAAACTTGTATCATCAGTCCTTGGTACACTATTCACAAACCCATGCCTGTGTTTGAGGGGAGGGGGTGGACTAACAACTAACAATTGCAAACAACATGGACACCCAGGAAGCTTAGGAAAGCTGGACATGTGTTTATCTCTACAAACACACCACAGGTAAGGTCTATCTACAAATAGGAGACAGCAAACCCTTGACCAATCCCAGAGCCATACATGTCTGAAAATGCAGACCTTTGTCCGCATCATATACTTCCAGTAAGCCATGACTTACAACAAACACAGAGATGCAAGAACACCCCTGGCCATGAGTTGCATGCACACCTAGGCCATTGCACTCTAGTGCCACATACTCGTAGCACTACATGTGAAGCAACATGCAGCTAGGAAGTTCTACCTACAGTTTAATAAGTACATTAGTGAATTGGGAAGCAGAAGTCTGTGGGTAAGCATTTAGCAGCCCCATTCTGGGAAAATGTGGGTCTGACAGGCTGACTTAATCACAGATTAGGTCCAGTGCGACCCTTGCTGTTACAAGTGTTATCCACATGACTCATTCCCATTCACATTGCGGGCCTACAGGATTGACCTAGAATCCCTAAATAAGACAAGAGGATAAGGATTGGACAACTCAAAGATGGTGATAAAACGAAAACCCACTCATGGAACAAAACAAATGATTGGCCAGCGCATCACACCTTGCTATGTGTTCAACACACAGGAGTCCTTCACACATCACCAGCAAACACAACACATAACAGACATATCAACACTTACTAGAGTTGTCTGGGTCCTCGAATGTAGCCACCTCGCCAACAGTGTAGGGTGCGGGTCCACCTGTAAGGCATGGAAGGGAGAAATGTGCTCAAATTCTGTGCGCTGTCCAACAATTCCAAAGACAAATACAATGTGTGAGATTACATAAGTAAGTAAAGCCACTCAGACATGATGATACTGCATCCGATATATCACGGCTAACATGTACATACCATGGGTCTCCTGTGAGTTTTACACACATATCTGCACACATGCAGTGGCCCTAACTATCATGTGGTGGCAAACATGCTCCTTTATTAGTGAGCAGCCATAATAATGGAGTGTATTCGTCTCATCATGTGTATCCAAGAGAGATGAGGTCAGCCCAGCGGTGCTTCAGCTGGTGGTCATTCCTTGGTGCCCGATAGATGCGTTGCAGGTGATGCACTACCTTTCCCCACCGGAGCCTCCGTGCCTCAGTGTGATACCCCTGTATCACCCGCCCACCTGCCTCAATCATAAGGGGGAGGAAATGGCACACCAGCCATATGAAACCCCCAAGCTCCTCCTCACCCATCTTGCCAAGATGAGGCCTACCCAACATCTTAGCAGAAAAAAGGGAAATAGGGGATAAAGGGGACCAAAGGAGAATGGGGGGAAAGTAGAATATGAAAAACTTAAACTAAACAACTAAAACAGGCCAACTATACCCAATCTATCACTACAGACAACAGACTCCCAAAAACAACAAAGACAATACAATACAAGACAATTGTACACAATAAACACTCAGACAGGATACAACAACAATATTTTATTCACAAAATGACAAGTAATGGACCACACAGGAGACAAAAGCACAATTTAACCAGACAAAACTCTCAACACAGCCACAAAGTCTAGAAGAATCACAGACTGAAAAGTGAAAGTGAAAGTCATCCCACTGTACATAATCTGTAACCAGGATATCCTATTACATCACTTCCTGCCTAAAATGGCATCCGTTTTTATCATTATGCGTCAAATTTTTTGACACATACAGTCTGGGCGTCATTTTTTTTCGGTGCACAGGAGTAGAAATGAACCTGCGTCCATATATTTGGAAATAGTCTAACACTTAACCAATTTTCTGAGGTACAGTGTGGAAGAGTCAATGGTGTTTTCAGGGCATTATGCGTTGTTTTTCAGGCATAAGCGTAATTTTTTGACACTTGTGTGTCATTTTTTGACGTGTATGCGTCAAAATTTCAGGGCATTAACTGGGTTTGGGTCATTTTACCATTTTAATGTAACATTTGTGACACGACTGAGATAGGCTGATTGCACCCACTTTGGTCTTGACGGTGTATGGGCACATTTGAGACATCATACTGCTGCAGACCATCATCCGCTACTTTATGAACAGGATTTTCACTCTTAGCTGACGCACTAGATGGCCATATGTGTGGCCTACAGATATGTATTGCACAAATTGGGCATGTTTGGCGTCAGGAGAGGACCGCAATGTGACACACATAAGTACAATACCTCAATGCCTATGGCTCAATGTGCGTGCATTGGCTACTAATGTAGTTGTTGAACCAGTGTGTGTGCATCACAAGATGCATTATTGCAAATATGCTTGTATGAATGTGAAGTCAATGTGTCCAAACCTTAGATGCAAGTCAGTGTGGAAATGAGAGAGGACATGTGTTAGTCATACATATAGCAACATTTGTTGTGTGCACTTCCAAGATTTTGGGTAATGCAGACACCACAAATAACAAAGCATGCACCGGATAGATGGCAGACGCTTGTTCATGTCAATGCTCCAAAAGTTGCCTATCACATGTCCTGGAAATTTGGATACTGCTTCCTAGGCACTTGTTGGTGAACCCACCATGAGTCAGGCACATGTACAGACTGGGTACCATGTTATTGACACGGAAAGCCAAAGGTGACCCACAACTGCAATATCACCCCACAGTTGTGGTCATATGACTGAGCCGCAACTCTCCTGTGGCAGTGGTGGACCAGCAGACGAGGCAGCACGTGGCCACATATTTCCAGTGGTCAATTGCACAGAGGTGTCTGGTTCATGTGTGTGGTCCAATGTTGATCCTGGATATTTTTAGGGGTCTATGTTGTCACAGTTACGTCCAGGTCTCATCATGAGTCAGTGTCGGCTATTCCTGTATCTACTGAGTATCCTTCAGAGATCAATGGAAGTAAAGCCAATGAGGACATGAAAACCTACATGGGGATGGTCCCACCCTGTCACTGAAGACGTGTTATGAGACTGTCAACAGGGCAACCTTGGTGTGCTGAGTGAGATCATATCTCAGGAGTCATGTTCCAGCAGGTGTCATTACAACATTTGTACACAGGTTGGCCTGTAAAGGTCCCACTGCACCTGGGAACATCATAGCCTCTGTGTTGATTAATCTTGCAGCTATTCAGCACGCACAGGCCATCAATATGTTGTGAGCAATCTGATTCAGCGTTTGAACTGTCCGGATACTAACATGTGTGGAATTTTCATGCACATTATCAGAGGTTGCTGGTTCTGCTGGAGGCACCATACCCAATCCCTACATACGGCCCTGGGACACTGTCACACTTTGTCGCTCATGCATACATGAGACCCAGACAAGGGATAGGCCATGATTTGGGTATTTGGAGACAAGTTTACAATTATGGTACAATAAAAAAACAGATTATGCTATACAATGTATTTGAGTATGCATTGAGGAAGCACCTGACAAAATACCCCCGGAGGAATGTGAGGGTTGGGAAGGCAACTATGCTACATATGTCACCACAAGGAACCTTTAGTGTAACGCAGACAGGTGCCAGTCAAGCTGACAGGTGCCAGTCAGGCTGACAGGATGCAGGGTCAATCAGGATTCTGAAATTTCACAAGGTACATACTCAGTGGTCTAAGACTGGTCGGAGGAAGAACAAGACAGTTGACATGGAAGACTGTATTTGTCCTGTGTTTTGGAAGGTGACACATAAACCCAAGGGCTGTGTTACACAGCTTATTTTTCTAGCAATGCATACCAGTGTAATCGACAATATGGCAGCTTCTATGCTGTTCCAAGCATCTGCAAGGGCAGTGCCTTTTCAAATAGGTGGTCTGCATGGAGGTGCTCACAGGTGTGTGATGCATCAGTTTCTCACAAGTCCTGTAGGTGAGATTTGAGTTCAAATGGTCAACAGTACCTTTCACATGGGAAGCAATCTACAGGTGATAACAGGGCTTAGAAACTACAAGCCAGTGCATTATTTGACCTGACGTCCATGCAGTCAGTTGTACAATGACTATGGCATACCATACGAAAGGGTGAAGCACACTGGATTACTATTGTTAGTCTGTGTGTGTGTGTGTAGAGGGGGGAATGTCTGAGTACACATATTACCATTCCAGGGACCTTTTAAGACAGGTGGGGTGAGACCAGGAGCATGGGTGTGTCAGGAGTTAGGACATGGGCTGACATGTACATGGAATGTCATGTGCGCAATGCTTGTCTTAGGTGTGGCACTTGTGCTGTCTATGTTCTGATTATATGGAACTCTATTCACAGATAGTCCTTGCAAAGATAGGTGCTGTACGACTTACTGCTGTCATGGGTCTGGTCATACATTCCTGTTACCAATGCAATAGCACATCCACTGCCTCATGTATGAGGCATTTTTTTTCCCTTATTGACTGATGGTGTCTTAGTTGTGTGCCATATGCTGCGATGAACCCTGTTGTCAACATGTATGTGTGAAATAGGTGTGGTCCTCTGCTATTGCCCTTCAAAGGTGAAACATACAGGATATATGTCATTTACAGTGTGTGTGTGTATGTGACTGTTGTATAATACGCATCAGAATTGCTTTGAAAGTTTCTGTGTCCTGATCGGTATGCCAGCAATGCTCCATGAGGCTACACTCTTATTCTGATAGTTAGAGATAAAGGTGAGCAAAAATGATTAGCCAGACCATGATATGGTGATTATTATTGGGGTTTATTTACATATGTTGCTACAGTGGTGATGGTGAGTTGTTTCAAAAGAAATTGTTCACAATATGTTGGCGTCTACGCATTCCAGCAGCTGTGTTTTGTTGTTCCCCCTCATGTTGCAGGCCAGCATCCTCCTCTTCCTCCTCTTCAGGCATTTGTGGCTCTGGTTCTAATAGGAGAATGTTCCTTCGTATACAAATGTTGTGCAGGATGGCACGCGTTAAAATGATCTTACAGACCATTTCTGGTGAATATAGGAGGCTGCCACCAGTGATGTCAAGGCACCTGAATCTCGACTTGAGGATGCCAAAGGTCATCTCGACTATGGTGCGTGTTCTCCTATGTGCCTCATTGTAGGCACGCTCTGCTGCAGTGCTTGGGTTGCCAAATGGTGTCCATGGCTGGATCCCATACCCCTGATCAGCTGAAAGAGAAAATTATTGGGATCATGTTGATGTAGCTTGCCCCATTCATATCACCTTGCATGGCAGTAGTTGTCTTGTGTTGTCTGTGACTCTTTTATGTTATTGTGTTGATTCCTAGGCTTCTAGGATTCACCATCTGCATTGGGTTGTTTCCTTGGCTGAACAAGTGTTTGCCTGATGACCGGTTGTCAGCAGTATGCTTTGGGATTTGCAGTACAGTGTGCACTCCCTAGCATTGTGACTTGGGATACAGGTGTCCCTGTTTCTTCACTGGGGTGAGATGATAGTTCCAGACACAGGTTCAATTTGACAGTGGTGGTAACACGTTAGCATCTATGTACCCTGGACATCCCATACCTTTAGACATATGCAATGGATTAATTTTAAAATCAGTGAGATGCTTACATTTTGAAAGGTGACAATTGGCCAAACCTCCCCATACGTTGTGATCATTGACGTCTTGACATTAGACTGTACACTAATTTCAGATGTGTGACACGTTCCCTGCAGACCTATCAAACATGGCTAGCGGTGTCACAACCTTAGTGTGTTCCTGTCCACATGTTGCTGTTGTGGTGTCTGTGGTGTGTGTCCTAGAGGGTTGCTGTGCAGTGTGTATATAAGTAGGTTTCTGTACTTACCAACAAATAGTCCTTTGCCATATCGTCCATCCTAGAAGTGTTGATTGATGGTACAGTGACGGAAGATGAATGAGTCATGTACACTCCCAGGATACTTTGCCACGATATTGGTGAACAATTCTTGGCGATCCACAATGGCCTGCACATTGATGGACTGTGTTTGCTTCCTGTTGCGGTATAGGTGTTCAGTTGCAGCAGGTGGCACAAGGCGTACATGTGTGCAGTCAATGACACCAAGGACGTGTGGGAATCCACTAATGAGGTAAAACCCCTGTTTGGTCTCCTGCTGCTTCTGCTGTATATTTGGGAAGCAGATGTGGCGGGATGTGAGTCCGATGATGACATCCAGTACTTTGGGCAAGAAGGCGGAGAATGATGGCTGTGATATCCCGGCAACCAGGGCGCCAGTGGTTTGAAAGGGGCCACTTGCCAGCATGTGTAGTACAGCTGGCAGCTTGGTTTCTGTTGGGATGGTGCGGGGTGTCAGCAACCTGGGTGCCAACTGTGGCTCAATGTTGCGCAGCAGCTACTGAATGGCTTGCCAGTTCAACCTGTACCTCTGGATGATGTCATGTTCCCTGAGGCCACGAAGGGTTGTCCTCGTGCGGAATATCCTCTCCTGCCTTCTGCATTGCCTTTGGGGTCCCTGTTGGTGTTGTGGTAGCTGCTGTTGTTGTTGCTGTGCTCTGGGTCTGTGTGCACGCTGGATGAGAAGCACCTCCATGTCTCCCTTTTGCTGCTCTGCTGTTGCTTCTGTGTGTTCTGATTAAATACAGGTGTGTTTGCCCCATTTTAACGCCTGCCCTGACCCAGGCGATAATTTTTTATGCAAATCGGGGCGAGCGTCATTTTCCGCCTCCCGGCCGTGCGGGATTTTTGCCCGGAAGCATATATACGACGCACGGGCGTTTAAGTCATTTTTTGGACGGGAACGCCTACCTTGCATATGATTAACGCAAGGCAATTTTCCGCATCCAGAAAATGACACACACGGCAGGATTTCGACATTCGCGGCCTCAGGCATCAAAGTTTAAATATGGGGCAAGGTTTGCACTGAATATGCGTCAAACGTTTTGACGCACATTCGGCGCAGACGGAGTATAAATATGCCCCCGAGTGTTTTAAAACATCAAGTGTAAAAATATATGCCATACAGCATAGGAAAAGTATCATAATATTGAAAACAGAAAAATATTGTCAAAAAAACCTTACAAACAACAATGCTGACTACAAAGACATAAGAAATAAGTATATCATCAATAGAGTGACAAAAACTATCAACACCAAAACATTGACACAAAATATTGAAAAAACATAATAAATACAAAAAAAACCAAAAACATATATAACCTAAAATAATAAAGATTTTTCTAACAAACTTACAAAAGCCAACTTTAAAACAAGTACAGATTAAAAGCTAACATCTACCCTATGAGGCATAGTTATAACATATAACAACAGAGTCTTCAATTATTAATAGATATTCCCTCCCAGAGCTACTTCAAAAGCCTATGGGCCTGATTCTAACTTTGGAGGACGGTGTTAAACCGTCCCAAAAGTGGCGGATATACCACCTACCGTATTACGAGTCCATTATATCCTATGGAACTCGTAATACGGTAGGTGGTATATCCGCCACTTTTGGGACGGTTTAACACCATCCTCCAAAGTTAGAATCAGGCCCGATATCTCTTTTTTAGAAGATCTCTGTAACTGTGGCAGAGACCTCTGCACATACAAAATAAGATAGGTGTAGATTTCTTCCCTAATTTAATAATACTATCCAGGATAGGGATCTCCATCCAAATTTACCAGAAAGCTACAAGTGCAGAGAACTTAACACATTTCTCTTTGAGCCTTAAAATCTTAAAATTGAAATAAAATGAGAATATTCAGGGTATGGCCATAAAAGATTAGTTTGTATAGAAATGGCTGTACCCTCTTTGCACTTTTACTAATAGGCAATTGTAAGTTAAGGGGCTGTTTCACCAAACCAGATTTGGTGTATCGATGCCCAAGTTTCTTACCAGTTCTGAGAAAAACAGAAACCTGCATCCTCTTGCTTTCTTCAATGGCATGAAGGAAACATTCTTCAATAGGTTCATGGAGGTAAACAAATAGCTTCAAAATTAAATGAGAAACTAAAAATACATTGTAGTCAATGTTAAATTGATAGCATTTTTTTCTGTTGAACAATTAGAAAAAAATATAAATTTTTATTTACTGATTACAATTTTTGAATGCACTTATAAATATATAGAAAATATATAATTAAAAACAATGTAATGTAATTTGTTTTGAAATGTGATTATCATACATGTTAAAAATACTTACAATTATGGATAAACTAAATTATCTTTTCTAAAATATGTTGCTACCTTGAATATTTACATTAATCTTTTTGTATATCTACTAGTAACAAATTTAATGGAAAACAAATTTACATTATTTTTATTGTAGCCCTATTTTTATTTTACCACTTGACTGAATTATCATTTAGCATATTTAGATCGCCACATCAATTATATCTCTGATTATACAGTGTTTATTTTTTGTAACAAATTCACATTTAATATTATAATCACTATGGGGGTGATTCTGACTATGGCGGACGGCGGAGGCCGTCCGCCATAGTGACGCCGCCAAATGACCGCACCGCGGTCAAAAGACCGCGGCGGCCATTCAGACATTTCCTCTGGGCCGGCGGGCGCTCTCCAAAAGAGCGCACGCCGGCCCAGAGGAAATGCCCCTGCAACGAGGACGCCGGCTCAGAATTGAGCCGGCGTAGTTGCAGGGGTGCGACGGGTGCAGTTGCACCCGTCGCGTATTTCAGTGTCTGCAAGGCAGACACTGAAATACTTTGCGGGGCCTTCTTACTGGGGCCCCTGCTGTGCCCATGCCATTGGCATGGGCACGGCAGGGGCCCCCAGGGGCCCCTCGGCACCCCCTACCGCCATCCTGTTCATGGCGGGTTTCCCGCCATGAACAGGATGGCGGTAGGGGCTGTCAGAATCCTCATGGCGGCGGAGCGCGCTCCGCCGCCATGAAGGATTCCCCCGAGCAGCGGTAAGTCGGCGGGAGCCCGCCGACTTGCCGCTTCTGACCGCGGCTGAACCGCTGCGGTCAGAATGCTCGTGGGAGCACCGCCAGCCTGTTGGCGGTGCTCCCGTGGTCGGTGGCCCTGGCGGCCACCGGCCGCCAGGGTCAGAATGACCCCCTATGTCATAATGTTTTAAAATAAAATACAAATAACGCCTGCTTGTAATTGAACTAATATTTAATTGTTTTAAAGTAAATTTATTTTTATTAGAATTTTTATTGTTGTAGCTACAAACCATCAACTTTTGAAAAAAATACATTGATAAATGTGGTACACAATCCTATTCTAATTTATTTTCCAAAAACATTGGGGAAGTGAATAATTTGGAGGGGTTGGATTCATTATTCTAACTTCAACTTTTAGGCACCAATTACAGGTCGGTGAGGCAGAATTCCTGTAAGGAATACTGCCCTGCCTCTCTACGAGTGGCCTGTGTTCCCAGCCTGCATTTTCAGGTGTGGGACCACCAGACCCAATTTCACCGGCTCGAAATTCCAGTCTTTGAAATCACGTTGGGAGCAAGCTGTTTTGCAGCCTGCCCCCATTTAACAGTTTCCCTGATTTTCACCCAAGGTATGAGGGAAGCCTGTAACACTCCTCTCTGCCAGGCAAATCCTTTATCTTTGTTCCCCCACTGTTCTCATACTCATTTTTTCCCTCTCTCCCTGCTACATTTACCATCAGCTCAGAGCATGCGGCAAATATGTGTTAAACCCCAAAGAAAGGGACAACTTAAATGGAGACACAGGGTCTACATACAGAGGATCACTATCTTTGATTTTGTCCAGGGAAACAATATTGGCAAGATATCACTTTCTTCTTTGTGTAATCATTGGCACGGTTTGATACTGATAGCAGAAGTTCACTTCACCTATAGCCTGTTCACATGTCATCCTTGCCACAGAATAGTGGCTGCACTCTGTTTCCTTGTATCTAGGTCTTCCCTGAGGACCACTGGGGCATGGTGTGCATTTGTCATTCAAACCAATCCTGGTGCTTGCAGCAAGTAGTGAGATGGATCACCAGATAACTTCATTGGAGTATCACTATGCTGCAGTGACTGGTGGAAAGACAATGGGTGGAAAGGGAGTTCCTTGCCATTGTTCAATTTTCTTCGGTCTTAAATGCCTTTGAATGGACCTATATACTTTTTAGCCTCCTATGAACAGAGAACATCATTTGCACAAAAGGCAACACTTGTCCACCATTAACATACAAGCTGTCTGCGATTTGAGTGCTGCTTCAGTGATGTGTTTGATGATATGATATGTATGTTGCCTTTTTAAGGTTTGTACAAACTGGTTACAGTTTCTGCCAGCCATCTATTGCATGGCGATTTCAGTTCCATATAGCTTCTGGGTTTACCTAAACCACACTGAGGGAATTGCTTCACAAAGATATTTCTTTAAACCTTCACTACATCCTAATAGACGGGTGATCATAACATTGATCAAATGCATGTATCGAATGTCTGGAGTATGTTGATGGTACGAACTTTAAAACTCTCCTCTCGTGAGACTTCCTGGGACAATCGTGGTGGTCTCCACACCAGCGGGGGTCCAAGTTTAATTCCCAATCTCTCCTTCTTCATTAGATAGTAACTGTACAAAGAAACAGCAGCAACATTGAGAAATTTTGCCCAGGCACCCACCAACCCTCAAGTGTAGTTATTCTCCCATTCTCCCCATTTATGTGTTTGGCAGGAGTCCGGGATGTCATCATCCATCTATAGGTTGATCAACTGACTATCAAGCAGACCCTTGTGGTGGGTTTTCCATGAAATGTCAGGAAATCAAAGACCTGCATGGTGTACTAGTTGGCCAGCACTGGGGAAGAAAATGCTCATTGTCTGGAGGGCCACAATTTTATCCATTGTCAAATGACTACCTCCTCACAAGTCTCCCAATCTCCGTCATGTCGTCTCACCCAGGCCCGTATTTATACTCCGTTTGCGCCGAATTTGCGTCGTTTTTTTCGACGCAAATTCGGCGCAAAACTAACGCCATATTTATACTTTGGCGTTAGACGCGTCTAGCGCCAAAGTATATTGCAAATAGCGTCATTTTTTTGCGTGAACGCCTTCCTTGCGTTAATGAGATGCAAGGAAGGCGTTCCCGTCTAAAAAAATGACGGCGACGCAAATGCGTCGTATTTATACTCCCGGGCAAAAATCACGCCCGGGAGTTGGCGGGTCAAAAAACCCCGCATTTGCGCCACTATTTAACGCCTTGGTCAGGGTAGGCGTTAAGGGGCCTGTGGGCTCAAAAATGAGCCCACAGGTGCCCTCCCCTGCCCCCAGGGACCCCCCCTGCCCACCCCAGGAGGACACCCAAGGATGGAGGGACCCACCCCAGGGACATTCAGGTAAGTTCAGGTAAGTATTATTTTTTATATTTTTTTACTTTTTTTTGGGTGGCATAGGGGGGCCTTATTTGTGCCCCCCTACATGCCACTATGCCCAATGACCATGCCCAGGGGACACAAGTCCCCTGGGCATGGCCATTGGGCAAGGGGGCATGACTCCTGTCTTTACTAAGACAGGAGTCATGAAATGGCGTCTGGGCGTCGTAAAAAAATGGCGCAAATCGGGTTGAGGTGATTTTTTTGCCTCAACCTGACTTGCCCCATTTTAAGACGCCCTAACGTCATTTTTTCCCAACGCCGGCGCTGCCTGGTCTACGTGGTTTTTTTCCACGCAAACCAGGCAGACGGCGCTAAATTTTTTGACGCTAAACTGCGTTAGCGCAGTTTAGCGTCAAAAAGTATAAATATGGGCCCCAGTTTCTCTCATTCTTTTTGTGGTGTCCACAATTACATTTTCTTCAATTTCTCACAAAAACAATTTTTGAAACTAACACTATTCTGTTTTCATTGAGTGCGCTCTGCATGAGCATGGCTTTTGACAGATGTGTGTATGATGACCTGACACATGACCAAAGTTGGTCCACACTTTAAATTACACTTGCATTATACTCACAACTTTAGACAATGATACACACATGATAAGACACAAACGAAAGGTTGGTGTAAGTTAGTGTAAATCGTATTACTGTTCCATTGAATGTAGAGAAATTATCAACACAAATTTACAGTGGTGCATTAGGTTAACACACATGTAAGATGGTGACTGATGAAGATGGGTGAGACAGTAGTGATTGTCGTTTTGTGGGGCCAGTGGTTGCGGTTCATGCTCATATGCCCATGCCCGCTACACAACACCAACCTGCATTGTATTGAGGATCGAGTTGCACTGTACAAGGCCTGTGGGGATCGTTTGTTTTGCACATAATTGTTCACCCCAGCTGTCTGAAGGCCACACAACTTCAGATAGACCTCTGCGAGGAAGGGCCTGCATGAACAGCATGACCACAGCAGGGACACTTGCATCATCCTTGAACCTTCACCCTAGACAGCTGAAGCTGTTTCTAGTGCAGATTAATGAGAATATTTTTTCCAAGATGCAATTCTGTATCTCCATCAAACGTTGGTGATGGGTGGCATTGTTCCAAGGTGGGTGGAGATTGTAGGTATGGTTTCTTCATTTCATAAATCTCACATTGCACACAACTGTTTTTCAAAGAACACGTCCTCTTGGGGGACAACTCTTACCTGTGTAATGTTCTCCACGTCTGTGGCTTTATGAGACGGCTGTCTTGTTGACCTTTGAGGGTTGACCGCAGGGAGTTTGTGTAGTGGTTTCAATGGGAGAGGACGCTGCCTCATTATTTGCATCTAGGTAGAAAGGTGGAACTTTGGAGGACGCTGGAGTACCAGTAGGCAAGGGCAGGAGTAAAGATGACTTTGTATAGCTGGGATGAGCATCTGAGATACTGACTGAAAACACGTGCTAGATCTGACAACTTGTGTTGAAGATGAGAAATGTCAGAGGGATATGGCATATTCCTTTCACCTGGGCAATAGGTCAATTTGAAAGCTATTTTTAGAAATTAAAAATGGAATAAATAATATGCAAATGGATGCAATAACAGATATTATAGGGCACAGACGTACCTCAACAATAATAGGAGGGAGCCCATTTGCCGCTTGTACAATGTCCCCTGATTTGGGCTTATGGATGGGGCGTAGTGTGGGTGTCAATTAATATTGTGCCATTGCAGCTGTGAAGAGAGGCATATATAGAATATTTAAATACCACACCACAACCAGGATGTGAGTGGGAGAACGTGTCTTTGTTACACAGTGAATCAATAACCACAAAGCCATCTCTTGTTTGGTGACGGCTGGAAGAATTGTGTTAGTTCGAGGGAGGCGTTCGTGTGATATTTTACAGCAGTAGTTACTTTGTCAAAGGACAGAGCACTCTATAACGGAAAACATATAAGCATGCTGTTTGCCCGGTCAGCCTTAATATTTCCGAAGAGCAATTTTCACTTCTCTAAATGTTTTCCTCTTCTTATCTGAACTATGCTTCAGAAACGTGATATACTCCTAGCTAGCTCTATTCCCGAAACTGATTTCTTCCTCTCGTAATGTTTTCAACCGTGCTATACCTCTAGAAATAGCAAATGCTCGGAAGGACACATTCAGAGCGTCCCATATATATTAAATTGGGCAGAGCTCCTATTTAGATTAAAAAAAAGCTCCCAATCTCCATTCTCGTCTTCCGAATACATTTTATCAAAAATTCATATCTATTTTCTCGCACCTTTATCTTTAGAGGAGATTCCAAGATGAATGGCATGAAAATCCATTAGGCAGCATGTTCAGTTGCCCAAAGTTTGCTGTGGAGGGAATCAAAAAATAATCAATAAAACAGGTCTATTTTTTTATTGGATATGCTACCCTCTAGGGATCAGCTAAACAATAAACTCTCTGATGTTCCTCAAGCGATTCCATGATTTTGGGTTTCAGTTTAGTTTCTTTTTATGAGAGGAAGCATAAATACTGGATGGTGTGAAAGGTTGACCCCCTCTCCCCCAAATGATCAGTCGTCCATTGACTGTTGCTATGACGGGAACAATTTAGGCACATGGCAGGATGGTCATCAACTGTCGCAAACTGTAGTGGCAAGAATGAAAGATTCGAGGCAGCTGCGTTGCGTTTGATTCATTCTTTATTTCTCATGCCACAAACAATAAGGCCCACGAGGAGCCGGCAAGAACACGAGCCGGTCGCGTCTTCGCGCTCCGCTCTCCTCCGCATTAGCCCCGCCCCCTGACGTCACGACCATCCTCGATCCGGATTGGTCGCGACGTCAGGAGGCGATCCGACATAAAGGAAGGACCAAAACTGTCCCCACTCGTCTCGTACGTTAACTCACGTACGACATCTCCCCTTTTAACAGAACAAGAATAACTTATGGAACTTCATCTCATAACAAAATCTTCGAACCTCTTAGGAGCTCGTACATGCCTCGTTGGCCTGCTCGGAGTAATATACTGGGGCGAACCCACCTTGACGGCGCATGCATCTTCTAGGCCTGAACTCATTACATTGCGACTGTCATTCTTCGCAGATTCGGGCCTGCTACCATTCTGTCCTTCGGCATCCACCAAGCCGCGCCATGCTTTCTCACACCGCTCTGTACTTTCATGTCCGATTCGCCCTCGCATGGGGGGCGTATTCACACACTCCTCATCACCAGTAACTACCTCCCTGGCTTCGTGACTTTGCCACTCATCCACATCGTCCGTGCTCTCGGCCCCACATACTCGACTACCTCTCATGATGATTTCCTCTTGACCAGCCTTGAGCCTGACGATGTCGTCCTTGCTTCGCCATCCCCCTCCTTCCAAACAGACTGCCCCTCTTGTCACTCCTTGCACACGTACAGGGTTTTGAAACACAGACTCTCCTTTCATCACCTTGTTAGGTTTCTTCACCAATACCCAATCCCCCTGCACTATATTTTTAGTTTTAGCTCTGTTCACCATGTCAGCATACCTCTTGTTGCTTTCCTGTTTAGCCATTATTCTTCCTTTGACTCTCAAACTCTCATCAGATGCCACCTCAATTTCCTCCCTCATGTCATACCATTTATTGAGTTTGGGGGTAAGTTCACTCATGCATCTTCTCCCTCTCATCAAGTAGAACGGAGTATGTCCCGTAACTTCACTGGGCGTGTTATGAAAAGTGTGCACCTTGTCCGCCAGAAACGCTTTCACATCCATGTTGGAGGCGACTGCCTGTTGCACGCCCTCTTTGAGGAACCTATTCATCCGCTCAACCTGCCCGTTGCTCTTCGGACTGTACAGCGGGGTCTTCTCCTGCTTGATCCCTAACCTGGACAGAAAATCCGTCATCTGCCTGGACACTAGCTGGGTGCCATTGTCAGACACCATAATCTTCGGCTGCCCCTCAATCGCGAAATTTTCGTCAACGCCTTGATCACTCGTTCAGTGGTAACTTCCCTGACGAACTTGTAGTGAATCCATTTGGAAAAGTAATCCGTGAGGACGATGAGATGTCTACAATCGTCTGGTAACAGGGTAAATGGGCCCGCGAAATCAATGGCAATCTTGTTCCATGGACCAGCAGGAATGTCCACCAACTGCAGCTCCCCTTTTGCCGTCTTCCAGTGCTTGTCGGCCCTTAAGCATGGTCCGCACCGATCAATGAAGCTGCTGACGTCGCTGCACATCCCTGGCCACCAGTAGTACTGCTTGAGGAGATTTTTTGTAGCGGTACTGCCCGGGTGACCCTTATGGGCAATCCTGATTAGCTTGTGTCTCAAACTTTCCGGAGGTACAAACAGCTCGTGTCTCTTCACAAAACCGCCCTCAATGGTGAGTTCAGAGCTAACCTGTTGAAAACTCCTGAGTGCTCCGTGCAAGTTCCGGACCGGGGGCCAATGAGCCGTCATGTGGTCCATTACCTTTCGAATAGTCGTGTCCTTCTTCTGGGCCGTCAACCACTCTTCCTCCGATATGGATCCCACGCACATGGCTGTTGCGTCAACCATTGCCACCACGCATTCCGTGTCATCCAGGGAACCGTCCTCCTCACCCGTGACCGGTATGCGTGATAGGCAATCCGCCCTGCAGTTGAGGCCACCCTTGATGTGTCTGATGACGAAGTGATATTCTTGCAACTTGGATAGTAGACGTAGGAGCCTCGAGCTGGCTTTGCCATTGCCACGTCCTTCACCGTCCATCATGTATATCAGGGGTTTGTGGTCAGTGACCAGTTCGAACTCCCTGCCCCACAGATAGTTCCTCAGTTTCTCCACAGCCCAGACGCACGCGAGCGCCTCCCGCTCGATGGTGCTATAGTGTTTCTCTGCTTCGTTCAATGACCGGGATATGAATGCGACTGTGTTCTCCTTCTTCCCTTGGAATTGACAAAACACTGCACCGATACCCTTGGCACTAGCGTCAACCGTGATTACGTTCCGGAGATCCTTGTTGTACGGCTGTAATATTGGAGCCGCAGCGATTGCCTGCTTGACGGCTTCAAAGGCAGCGCTTTGTTCCTGCGTCCACGTGTATTTTTCGTTCTTCCGCAGCAGTTTCCTTAGAGGCTCCACGGTGGTCGCGTATCCTTGCATGAACTTGGAATAGTATTCGCTAAGCCCCAGGAACGATCGCAAGGCGTCTTTGTCTCCTGGGCATGGAGCATCTCGTATGGCCCTCACTAAATCATCTTTAGGCGCGATGCCATTTGGAGTAAGCACGTGCCCTAAGTACTCTATCTTCCCTTCCATGAACTTGCATTTGTCCTTGGAGACCGTCATCCCCCTTTTTTGTAGCACCTCCAGCACTCTGCCTAGCAGTTCCAGGTGCCTCTCCTCATCTTCCGTGTGTATCAGAATGTCGTCCTGGAAGGCTTCGACCCCCTTCATATCGCAGAAGAGAAGGTCCATCAGCTTTTGGAAGACGCCCGAGGCCGATGCAAGGCCGAACGGAAGACGGACGTATCTGTATGCTCCAAACGGGGTAATGAAGGTGGTCAATTCCTTGGAGTCTTCCGTGAGACATACCTGGTGGTATGCGGACTTCAGGTCTATCAGGGTGAAAAACCTCGATCCTGATGTGGAAGATAGTATCTCCTGAATGTTGGGTAGAGGATGGCAGTTCACCAAGATATTTCTGTTCAAGGATCGCAGGTCTACACACAACCGAATGTCCCCTGTCCTCTTCTTCTTGGACACCACGATTGCGGACACCCACTCTGATGCACCTGCTTCCTCTATTACTCCTTCCATTTTCAGCCTATCGAGAACAGCCTTCAGCTCCCCCCTTACAGAAAGAGGAATCGTTCTGACCTTGTGCTTAATTGGTATGGCACCCTCTTTCAACCGTATGGCATGCACAAATCCTCTTACACACCCTACCTTGTTTTCAAAAACGGAATCAAATTCTTCGAGAACTTCAGCCAATCCTTCATGCAAATCCTCAGGCTGCACGTAATTGACCCAATCATCCCTCAGAACTATGGGATCTTCTGCCCCAGGGACTAGCATCACACCCAGCTTCGCCAGGTCCTTCCACCCCACAAGGCTCCTCCCTTTTTCAGCCACATATATCTTTGTTCTCACTGTGCGCCCTTGAAAGGTGAGGGAGTCCCAGAAGTACCCCCTCATCACTATGTCATGTTCCCCGAAGGCCTTTGGATTAACATCCGTCTCATGCAGTCGTACATCCTGCCATTTCAAATCAAATGTCCTATCAGAGATCAGGGTAAGGGGGGAACCAGAATGAGCCGTAAATGGCAATTCTACCGCACCAATCATGACGGAGCCAATAGGCCCCTTCACTCTACCGTCCTCATCATCAATGGACAACACGATGTCCGCATCCGCATCCATGTCACTCTCGCTCACCGAGCTCACTTTCATGCCCGTATTGTATTTCTTGGCTTTACACACTGCCGCAAAGTGGCCCATCTTCCTGCATTTAGAACAGCTTTTGTACAAGGCAGGGCAAGTCCTGCTGTCCGCTAAGTGGTCCCTTGACCCACATCTAAAACAAGCGAGCGGCCTCCTGCCTCCCCTTCTATCGCTCGCCGCCCTGTCTGGAGTCTTGGGCGCATGTTTATGTCTGTCCTGCACATAGAACACATTTGAAGCTTGACTAGTGCTCGCCAGCTCCTTAGAAGACACCATGGAGCGTTCCACTGCCTTTGCGATGGCCATCACTTCCTTTAGTGAAGGGTTCCTGCATGAAAGCAAACGTTCCTGCACTTTCTTTGAATGGCAGTAGAACACCACCTGGTCTCTTATGTACGTATCAGTCATCTCCGCAAATTCACAATCTTGGGCCAAAACTCGTAGCCACGCAATATACTCTTCGATAGTCTCTCCTTCCTCCTGGTTCCGCAGTGCGAATTTATGGCGCCCCACCATGATGTTACACTCCTCAGCATACTGCAGCTCAAGTCGTTTAATGGCCTCCTGGTATTCATTCAGCGGAGCTGTAGCCCCGGGAGGATTCACATAAACCGGCAAGCTATCAAAAACCTCCTGGCCAGCCTTCCCCAACAGTCCGAATAGCAGTGACTTTTTCCGCTCGGGCTGTACCCCTTACCATTAATGGAGACGATATAATTCTCGAATGCGCGCAGCCATCCCTTCCATTTCATGCACGGCTTACTGGGAGAGTCCAGGAAGGGAGGAGGCATGCAAATATGACCTGTCTGCGACATAGCCGGAAAGCGGGCACCACACCCGGAGAGACCACGTGATGCAGGTGCAGCAGCAACTATTGAATGGCTCCTAGGCGACGCAGAGGGATATCCCAGCACCCTGGATAGGCGGGAACCACCAGTACGCCGGCCACTTCCAATGAGGTGTACGCACGTGGACAGGGAACCCGGGGCACAGGCCTACTGTCTGGCCCCCACGTGGCAGGAGTTGTCACAATCAATCGCCTGGAGCTCCCCCGCATCAGCTCACCGGGGCAGTGCACGTGGTAATCGGCGAGGAAATATCAGCGCACCCTACTGACATCAGGAAACATCAGGCATGGTGAGCTACACTCGTGGGCCTTGTCAGAAGTTGTGAACCTCGTCGCCATTTGTAGTGGCAAGAATGAAAGATTCGAGGCAGCTGCGTTGCGTTTGATTCATTCTTTATTTCTCATGCCACAAACAATAAGGCCCACGAGGAGCCGGCAAGAACACGAGCCGGTCGCGTCTTCGCGCTCCGCTCTCCTCCGCATTAGCCCCACCCCCTGACATCACGACCATCCTCGATCCGGATTGGTCGCGACGTCAGGAGGCGATCCGACATAAAGGAAGGACCAAAACTGTCCCCACTCGTCTCGTACGTTAACTCACGTACGACACAAACGTAGTAAGCCTGTTTAGGGGAATATATTTTCCTTGCAAAAAAATCGCTGTGGGTTCATGAATTTTTAATTCAAGTTTCCACGACCTGTTTTTGTTCTAGCGTTGTTTAATCCGTTTGCATTACGTGAAAACATCCTCTTCAGTTCACCACTTTAGGAACTAAAGGACTGTTCCCTCTGCCAAAACTGCCCAATATAGCCTTGTATCTATGAGCTTCCTTCATTCGTTCCACAACGCACTTTACATCATTGCTTCTTTGTGCACACATTCCCTTCTATAATACACAAAAAACGTAGAGTGCTTTGCAAACTAGCCTACACATACTTTAATGTGGAAAGTGCAGAGTGTAAAATGCGGAAAAAACATGTGCATATAAAACAATGTAATAAAGTGCATAAATAAAGCTCATTCTAGCAAACATATTTTAAAATACATTACAAACAGACTCAAGTCGGTATCTTCCCCTGCTTCTTGCACCTATTGCGCCAATGTATTCCTTTCCCCTAGCTATCCAATCAAAATACCTGAAAAATATGTTCCGACAGCCATGGAAGTCCGCAGGAGGGGCAGGGGGCGGAGTGCTTGCCCCCTCCCTCCTATTTAGGTACAGCCTAGTGTGCCCGCCGCCATAGTGTTATACTCCCTGTCCTGAACTAGTATGGCTGCGGCCCTCGTCAAAAACAGTCCGGGGAGCTGGAGGATGGATGATGTTAAAATGATGCCCCCCCCATAAAACATTTCTGTGGACACCCATGTCTACAGCTGTTTTCCAATAAACCTACAATGAAACACTGGCACTGTACCTCTTTTTTTCACGCATCCCCAGAGACTCCTGACTTCCACCTAGCTCGCCATTACCCCTCCTCGGCTGTAGCAGAAGTTCTGTCCCTCTTCCCACCTCAAAGATCTCCCCCCGCTCCTGAGGAAGTGTGCTGTTTCGTCCCAAATCCAGCTGATCCCCCCTTTTAGCATACTCTCTCCTATTGCCAGCAAATCTATTTGCCTTAAACGCAAGCCTAATCCGTAGAAAAGGGAAAAAAAACTAACCCCTCAAATCGATCACCCCTCATTCTCCAGTATTAGCTCTATAAGAAATGATTGTGCATCTGCTATCTACATAAAACATGAAAATGTACTTTGAACAAAGCCTTAAATGTAACCATTTGAATCAGGTATACATAGGCACCAACAGCCTGCAATGAAGCATTCATGTGCTTGAACTGCCTACGCCACTGTGCCGCATCAATTGTCATATGTGAAGAAATTCTGAATGTAAACTCACTTTGTGCTGAGGAACTCTTTTGATTGATGGCTTTAACCCTATAACTGACAACATTTACGAAAATAGCGTGAGGGGATTTAGTGTTATGTGGAATATGGTTTGGCTTTCTGGGTTCTCACATTATGATCAGATCTCCGGGAGATTCAGGGAGAACTAAATCAATGAGGCAAGAAATGCGATTGTGCCCATAGTGTCCTCCTTCCCTTCAGGCACCTCTATGATTCTTACATATGATCATCTCGAATGGTTTTCCAATTGTTCCTGCTTATCCAAAAGAGACCTAGGGGCCAGATGTATTAAACTATTTTGCATTCACAAATAGTACGAATCGCGAAAGTCCACCATTTGTGAATACAAAATAGCTATTTACAATTTATTAAAAGCATTCGCAGTGCAATTTTAAGGAATCGCTAAAATAGTGATTCCCTAAAATTGCGAATCAATTTTGTGAATCGCAAATTGTGATTCCCGAAATAGGAAATCGCAAATAGGGAATACCTATCTGTGATTACCTATGCACAAGTATCATGCATTTCCTCAAAGCGAACTGGGCATTTAGAAAATTCAATTACCAACAACTCCAAGTTGGTGGTAAGCATGTACAATTTAAAAAAATGCATTGAAAATGCATTTTTTAAAGTGTCATGTAGCTCACACATGCCCCTAGAGCATGTGTGTGCTTTACATGTGCAATTTTTTTTTGTGAGGGGTGCATCAAAGGGGGCCTTAGGCCCCCAGCACCCTTGGATTTGGATTACCTAAATTGCAAATTCCTAAAAGGAATTCGCAAATTAGGAAATACAAAACCATTCGCACCTATGGTCCTTCAGGCCCATAGGGATGAATGGAGTCCCATTCCCTAATAGCGATTCCCTAATAACGATTGCAAATTTTAAGAAATTGCTTTTAGGGAATTGTTATTTTCTTACATACCATTTTGCATTTCTCAAACAGAAAATTTGTAAAATTCTCTATTTAGGAAAGGCTAAACAGTACTTTGATACATCTGGCCCCTAACCTCTTTCTCAAACCTCTGTCCGTCAATTTTTGGAGACCTTTAGCAGAGGTTGTACGGCATGCAGGTCTTCCTTTGGCCTCTGCACCTGCTCCTTCAGACATTATATTCTGCTGCACTTGAAAAACTTGAAAATCAGTCCCACTCTGTTGTTCTGATAGAGTATTGATAGTAATGGTATTTATATCTTTCCCCTCTGCGTACCATCAGTTAGATAGAGCTAGAGTCCTGGTGACGGATTCGGTATTGGGACGCTGTACCACCTGAGCAGTGTTGTGCAACTCCCTGAGTCCGTGAGTCCCCACCTTTCTCCTCTTCTGGCATTTTAGGTTGGAATGGGAGGGTCCAGAGGTCCAGGGGCTGATTTTAGTTCTGAGTGTCAGCACGGTTGACAACAGCAGAGCTAGGAGTAGAATATCCTACTGCACAAGAGAAAATGGAGTGCTGAGAGCAGCTCCAGTGTAACTTTGAATGGAATGGCAAGCAGAGGGAAGCGGCAGAGCAGTGAGTGGCCTGGGGGTTGGAGGCATTAGTGAAAAAAGCAATTGGGGCGAGTACGGTCTTTAAGCCTGGCCTGCCTCTCTGTCACAATATGTGGTGACTCAGGAAAGTGCGTGTGTTCATTCCCTTTTGTCCCAAGGCAAAATAAGAGATGCCGATCTGCAATTAATGAATGTTAATAGAGGCTACGCTTGCCCTTGGTAAGCTGCTTGATATCATTTATCTGGGGGAAACGTGGGTGGTGCCTCTATTAATTGCCTCAAGAGCCATCGATGGACTGGATGTCTAGATATTTTCCAATTTTTGTCTGTAAAGATTTACAGTCAGTGGTCAACACACCATTTTGATGCAGTTTCTGCTGAGAATTTACTGAAAGGCAGAGATTTGTTTGAATACTCTTATGTGATCTGCAGCACCTAGGGCTTGGAGTTCTCTGTGTCTAGTCGTGGCCGGTATATTTTTTACCATATTAGAGGCCACATTAGAGGGTACTGGGAGAGTGGCCAGCTTGAGCTGAGAGTAATTTAAGAGGCCATCCCCCAAACAGGTCCCACTGAGGAGAGGCTTGATTTTCTCTATGCCGCCTAAAGGGACAAGGCCACATTCATGAAGAAGGGGAAAGAGCAGCAGACAAATGTTTCTCCATCTCATAGCATCATTCAAGTAGGTATCTGAGGCAGCATTGTCCCCATTAGCTGTTTAACCCACCCTGGCCACCAACATACCAGCTTCCTAGGCATTTCAGAGACCAGTTAGTTAATTATGCTCATCCTGCAGATCAAAACACAACAGCAGGAGGCATGTCAAAGCCCAGAGATAAGTCAGAATCTAGCTCTACCATTGCTGATGGTGCACATCATGAAGGTTCTCTAAAGTAGCTATGAGCCCTGCCATGCCTGTAGATTGTCTGTTAGGCAGCGACCAGGAACACACTATTGGGAAGAAGGTAGAGCTCAGGTCACACTTGGGTATGTTTGGATTGCCGGAGTGGAGCTGTATGGCCAGAAGGTCTGTGGCTGTCCAGGAAAGTAGCCTGGAGCCTAAACAATGGCCCAGCTAGCTGCCAGGAAGAGTAAGGGCAAGGGGCATGGGAAATCAGCCCATAAAGCTCCAGCTGTCCTGGTTGATTGGGCACCTGAGGAGGACTCTCCTGAGCCTACCGAGAAGGACACTGTTGCACTGGGTGACCTGTCTGAGATTGCTGGATGCCAAGTTGAGGGAGGGCCCGCTATAGAGGAATTCGGCAAGGCACAGAAAGAGTGCCCCACTCCAGACTGCTTGAGATGGCAAGCTGGGGCACAGGCAGCAAGTGATACCTCTTGAGATCACCTTATCCAGTGGTTGAATAACCGCTATGCAGTGACACTAAAGTTCCTGAACACAGAGCAGCCGATGCGCTGGTAGGGTCACAGTGTTATAGCGTCTTCCTACTGAAGCTGGCTCATAGCATCTCCCTGGCAGGATATCTAGGGCAAGATCTTCACCTGGCTTGTTGCCCACTTCTGTTGGCCCTTGATGAAGACAAACTCAAATGCTTTTAGTAGGTGATGTTCCACCTGCTAGGTGAGTAGGAAATCAAAGAACAAGCTCAAGGCTCTCCTGACCCCGTTTCTGGTTGTTGACACTCTCTTGAGAGGGTGGACATCAACAATGATGGTGCCTTGGACCCCAAAACAGCCTTAAACAACAGGTTCATGTTGGTCTTGATGAACCATACTGCTTGCTACCCATTCCTCTGAGGTCAGTGTCTGAGTTTGTGGTGGCCGGGACCCTGATGAGATTTATTACCATTGTGGGGTTTCCATAAGAGGTAGGGTCTGACAGAGGCATTAACTTCATGCCATCATACATGACACACATGTGGGATGGGTGTAGCGTGACTTAAAAGTTATCCACACCCTATCACCCCAAGCAAAAGGGTTTGTGGAGGGATTCATCAAGACCCTCAAAGGCATGATAATGGACCTACCTGGGCTCATGAGTTGTAAGTAGGATATCCTCCTGTCATGCCTTCTGTTTGCCTACAGGGAGGTGCTACAGAAGGGGTTGGATTTAGCCCCTTCAAACTCCTCTGTGGCCACTTTATTATGGACCTCTCAACCTCATCAGAGAGTGGTGAGAGAAAACTCCCAGGAAACTCCTTCTGGATGTGGTCAGCTACATGCTACCACCCTACAACCAGATGCACCTCTTCTGGAAAAAGGTGAAAAGGAATCTTTAGGCCAGTCAAGAAGCCATGAAACTCTGGTCTGCTCTGAAGGCCACACTGGTAGAGTTTCAACATGGGCAGAAGGTGTGGGTTATGGAGCGGGTAGATCCCTGAACTCTGCAGGATCACTGGACAGACCCTTATAAGGTTAAGGAGTAGAAGGGGTAGTTCACCTACGTGGTGGATCTGAAGACCCACAGAAACCCATTAAGGGAGCTCCACATAAATCGCCTCAAAATTCACTTTGAGAGGCCTGAAGGCAACCTGCTCCTGGCGACAGATGTAGGGGTGAAAGAGGAAAGCAAGCCTCTCCCTGACCTCCTTTCTGCTCAAGAGCATGATGGGCCAATAGAGTGTGTCAGCATCTCCCCTATGCTGACCCCAGAACAGCAAAGTGACTGCTACTGATAGCTGGGGCAGTTCTCCTCTCTGTTCTCCCTCATCCATTGGCTCACTTATTTGTGTACACATGACATAGACACCGGCGACAGTCTGCCTGTTAAGAATACAATGTGCATGCTGTCAGACAAAGTGAAGACCAGTATCAAAGAGGAGGTCTCCAAGTAGCTGGTGATTGAGGCCTCCAACAGTCCCTGGTCCACCCCTGTGGTGTTGGTCCCCTAAGATGCTTTACCCGGCACCACTCCAGAAATTAGTTTCTGTGTTGACTACATGGGTCTCAGTTCCATCATGAAGAGTGACGTATACCCCATACCCCGAGCTGATGAGCTCACCCACAGGCTGGGAGCTGTCAAGTTCCTGAGTACCTTTTGATCTCACATCAGGAAATAGACAGATTGCTGTGTCTGAGGGGGAAATGAGAGTTCTGCATTCTCAATCCCAGAAGTCCACTTCAAATTTAGGGTAATGCCCTTTGGCTTAAAGAATCCTTTTTCACCCTTCAGCGGTTGGTCAACAGGGTCCTAGATGGGAAGGAGGCGTTCTGTCCTACTTACCTGAACAACATTGCTGCCTTCAGCTCCAGCTGGAAGGAACACCTGTAAAACCTCCAAAAGGTTCTTCAGGCCCTGCAGTAAGGGGGACATGGCTATCAAGGGCAGTAAGTACCAGATTTTGGATGGATCAATGATATATCTGGGCCACATGAGCGGGACAAGGTGCAGCCCCTCCATGCCAAAACTGAACATATCCTGGTCTGGCAACCCCTGAAAGACAGACTGAGGTGAGGGCCTTCCTGGGCATTACAGGATACTATAGGAAGATTGTTAAGGGATACCATGGTTTTCCCTTAACAGAGCTGACGTCAAAAATCCTCGAAACATGATCTAAACAGAGGCCTTCCGGGAAGCATTTGACACCCTTAAAGAGGTCATGTGTACAGCACCTGTACTCAAGGCTCCTGACATTTCTGATTAGTTTATAGTGCAGACAGATACTTCAGATCATGGCACAAAGGCTGTCTTAGCACAGCTGAATGAGGAGTACCCAGACAAACCAGTAGCCTTTATTAGCAGGAGTTTACTTCCCAGAGAACAGAGGTGGAGTTTGATTTAAAGGGAGGCCTTTGCTGTGGTCTGGGCACTAAAGAAGCTGAAACCATCCCTATATGGGACTCAATTCCGGGTTTAGACAGACCAGTGGCTCCTCAGATGGCTCATGCAAATGATGGGTGGAAATCCAAACTGTTGAAGTGGTTCATCTCTCTACAAGGAATTGATTTTATGATGGAATGCTGTGCTGGGTTAGACCAAGCCAATGCTGATGGTCCATCCTGGTTCTTCTGTCTTAATGATGGGAACTCCCAAGGAATTGGGTAGATCACTAGACTTTCAGCTGGGGAGGACACATGTTAGACCTGTTAGCCTTTGGGGGGTCTCCCCCCTAACATTTTGCCCTTTTCCTCTGTTTTTGCTGACCTCATTTTTGCTGGCCTTAGGACTCTGTGCACTTTACCACTTCTAACCAGTGTGAAAGTGCAATTGCTCACTCCTTAAAAGCCTGGTAACATTGGCTTATACCCAATTGGCCAGTTAATTTACTTGTATGTCCCTAGCAAGGTGGCCTGTACCCAGGGCCTGTAAATTAAATGGTACTAGTGGATATGCAGAACTGATTGTGTCACTCACTTAAATACCTCTTTAAACATGTCTCACGTCTGCTCTTGCAGCCTATGTGTGCAAGTTTAAACTTCTAATTTGACCTGGCAAAATAAACCTCTTCCCAGGCCAAAACCTTACTTTTTCATACATAAAAGTTACCCCGATCATAGGACCTGGACAGCCCAGAGGGCAGGATGCAGTGTATTTAAAAAGTTAAACATGAACTTTTATGTTTTACATGTCTTGGCAGTGAAAAAATGTACATTCATTTTTCACTACTGAAAGACCTACCTCTCCAATAGGATAACATTCCACCTTACCCTATTACATTGAATAAGCTGTAATGTCCAAATGGGAGTAGGTAATCAGTTTATGTTTGCTGCCTTTGGAATTGCAATGAAAAATCCTCTTACATGATAAAGTTGGATTTTAAGTTACTGATTTGAAAATACCACTTTTTGCATTTTCCAGCCCTAGCTTTTAGTGCCTGTAGCCCATCCATGAGTCACATGACTGGGTGTACCTGCCAGTTGGGCTTTGTGAATTCCTCCTAGACAGCCACACACAATAAGGAGCTTAGGTGTGCCTGGATGGGCCATTACTGACAGGGTGGAAGGGAGAGCTGGGCCCAACTCTACTTACACTTGAATAGGCCATGTTCTGACACCACACAGAGGGCTGCATACCCCTTGTAGTTAGTTTTGACCCAGGACAGGGGAGGCAAGATGCCTGGGGACTTCAAAGGGAAACCTCTAGAAGCTTCTCCCAACTTCCAGAGGAAGGGTGTCTGGTATAAATATTGGACCTCAGACAGCACCTCACAGTACACTTCTGAATTTGGGAATACTCTGCTAGGAAGAAGGACTTCTGTGCTGTGAAAAGGACTGGCACTCTGCTGGACAGCTGCTCTGAAGGAACTGCTGACCTGCTATGCTGTTCTCTTGCCTGGGTGAAATCTTTAAAGGCATTTTTGCATTCGCAAACGGTCGAATTTTGCAATTAGCACAGTTTGTGAAAGCAAAATTGTTTGATACAAATGGCCCAAGATTTATGAAAGGCATTCGCAGTGCAATTTCAAGGAATCGCTAAAATAGCGATTCCCTGAAATTGCTACTCCATTTAGGGAATCACAAATTGCGATTCTCTAAATAGTAAATTGCAAGTAGGGAATTCCTATTTGCGATTTCCAAAGCACATGCATCATGCATTTCCTAAATGCGAATTGGGCATTTAGGAAATGCAATTCCACCAAATCCAATTTGGTGGTAAGCATGTGCAATTTTGAAAAATGCATTATAAATGCATTTTCAAAAATGACATGTAGCGCACACATGCCTTCATATGTCCACAAATATTTTCTAGGGGTGCATCAAAGGGGGCCTTAGGCCCCCAGCATTCTGGGGTTTGCATTACCTAATTTGCGAATTCCTAACAGGAATTTGCAAATTAGGTAATGCAAAACCATTCGAACCTATAGAATGGAGTCCCATTCCCTAATTGTGATTCAGTAATAGCGATTGCGATTTTTAAGAGCTCGCTATTAGCGAACCGCAATTTTCATACATCCCATTTTGCATTTCTTAAACAGCGATTTCTGAAAAATTGCTTTTTAGGAAATGCAAACCGGGACTTTGATACATCAGGCCCCTTGAAAGGCACTTTTGCATTTGCAAAGGTCAAATTTTGCGATTCGCACTGTTTGTGAATGCATAAATGTATGATACATCTGGCCCTTAGCACTTAATCCTATACATTTGGTAGTGGCTTTGTTAGAAATGGGGTTTCTGGTTGGCTAGGGTATGCACCTCAGCCAGGCAGAACTTACCCACTCTAGTCAGGGCAAGGGAGTTACACGTCCAAGATAACCCCTGCTCACCCCCTTGGTAGCTTGGCACGAGCAGTCAGGCTTAACCCGGAGGCAATGTGTAAAGCGTTTGCACAAAACCCACATACATGTGACGCAATATCCCCACCACAAAGGAAACACAACACCAGATTATATGAAAATATACTGTATTGTACACAACGTCATTATTAGACCAACATCACATAATAGTACTATCCTGCTACCTTAGCAGTTGTCAGAACGTTACACATTAGTTACTCTGCAAACTAGCAGTAGTCACACATAACACACAGGTTACTCAGTATTCTGCAACATAAGCAGTAGTCAGGAAACACGTTATCACATTAGCACACTTGTCACAAGAATATCATAAAATGCCCATAATAGGACCATTAGAAAATCTATGGCAAGTTTAAGCAAACATATTAGCAAGTCATGCCCATAAAAGGAACATGTGCACACATATGTAAAAGCATCATAGTACAGGCAGGTAATATAACACAATTAAGAAAGTCTGTAGAAAGAACTTTAAATCATGATTATATTTGTCCATTTAAAAGTACCTGTTCTGATGCAGAGGCACTTCTAGTGCCTAAAACGAATAAATGGGGCCCCCGGCGCTCTTCTGCGCAAAACAGGGGCCTCCCTAAACTTGGCAAATAGAGAGGGGCGGCACGCACCCTCTCTGCTTCCTTGGCGGGCCCCTTCTGGGACCCGTGCTCATTGGAGTGCCCCCCGGGCCTCCACAGGCCCTCTCCAAGGGGGGCCCAAGTCAGGGAAATCCTCGGGGTAAGGAGGGGGGGCACCACGCACCCCCTTCAATCTGTGAGCGGGACCTTTTCGGGGCCCGCAACCTCCTGGGGTCTCCCAGGGGCCTCCATCGGCCCTTTCCGAGGGGGAGACCCCTTTAGTGCCAGGCTGGCCCACGCAGGGGCCCTGAGGGGTCTGGGGGGGGCAGTGAGCCTCCGATGAGGCTGCCGCCCGATCTCCCTGACAACAGAAGCCTTCCGAGGCTTCGCCCGGCGGGAGAGAGGCGTCCTCCTCTCCTCCCGCCCCACTGACGGCTACCGAAGCCGCCCGAGGCTCCTCCAGGCGAGGGAGAGGCGTCCTCCTCTCCCCTCGCCGTCTCTATGGCTCTCCGGCCCAAGGCAGGGCCTCCCGGTGCCCCTGGGGCGCTCCTCGGAGCGATCCCTACCCCGGGGGCACCGCTAGGAGCAGGCTTGCTCCGGATTCGTTAAAGGTGGATTTTTCTCATGCCCTGGAGGCACCGAGTTGAGCGCGATCCTCGCGCTTGGAACCAAACAATTAACCCGGCTGCAGCGGTGATCCGGTGACCCAAAACACAGCGCTTTTCACAGCGCTAAAGTAAAACCTACAGCCTTGGCTGCGGCGGTGATTTTTCCTTTGGCAAAAGAAAAGCGCTTTTCAAAGCGCTAGGAACCATCTAAAGCCCGGGCTGCGGCGGTGATTTCTTTGGGCAAAAGAAAAGTTAGTTGCAGGGGTCAGGGGCCACAGCACCCTGCCCCTGGGAACAATAATCAAGGGGATGGTACAGGGCTGGTGGGTCCAGCTCCAGGCCAGCACAAGGGGTGCAGTTGGTGGCAGTTCCTCCTAGTGACCAGGCAGGTCACAGGTCAGCACAGCAGCAGCAGTCCATGGCGGTTTCCTGGTGAGTCCATTCATCAGCGTTCTGTGTCCAGTTTCAAGTTCCAAGAATGTTCAAATTGTGGGGAAAATTCCCCTGTACTTATAGTCCTGTTTTTACAGTGTTTTACAATGATAGGGAGAGGAGGTTCCAGCCAGTTACAACTGGTTCTGGGAGTGGCCCCTCTCTCCTTTCAGCACAGGCTCCAAACATCAGTGGGGGGTTAACGACCCTATTGTGTGAGGCCAGGGCACAGCCTTTACAAATGTAGGTGTGCCCCGCCTCTCCCTTCTCTCAGCCCAGGAAGACTATTCAGTATGTAGATGCACCTCGATGACACCTCCACCCTCCCTGTGTACAGGCTGTCTGAAAAGTATGCACAAAGCCCCAACTGTCACTCTGCCCAGACGTGGATTGGAGTCAAGCTGCAAAACACCAGAATCATAAGCACAGATAAATGCGTACTTTCTAGTGGCATTTCTGTAATAGTAATAAAAAATACACCCACACCAGTAAGCAGTATTTATTATCCCCATCACAACCATACCAAACACGCCTACGCTACCCCTCATAAATCAGACAATACCCCTTACACATAAGGCAGGGCATTTCTAATGCAATCCTATGAGAAGGCAGCACTCACAGCAGTGAGACACCAAGTGAGGCTGTTTGTCACTACCAGGACAGGCCATGCAATATGGCACATGTCCTGCCTTTCTACATACATGGCACCCTGCCCATAGGGCTAGCTAGGGCGTACTTTAGGGGTGACTTACATGTAGTAAAAGGGGAGTTCTGGGCCTGGCAAGTAAATTTAGATGCCAGGTCCCTGTGGCAGAAAACTGCGCACACAGGCCCTGCGCTAGCAAGCCTGAGACAGGTTTGAAAGTCTACTTCAGTGGGTGGCGCAAGCAGCGCTGCAGGCCCACTAGTAGTATTTAATTTACAGGCCCTGGGTATAGAGATACCACTGTACAAGGGACTTATAGGTAAATTAAATATGCCAATTAGGTATAAGCCAATAATACCAATTTTAGATGGGAGAGCACCTGCACTTTAGCACTGGTCAGCAGTGATAAAGTGCTCAGAGTCCTAGAGCCAACAGCGAGAGGTCAGAAAAAACAGGAGGAAGGAGGCAAAAAGACTAGGGATGACCATGCGTATGGCCAAAAGTCCAACAGGCTTTAAAACCCTTGCTGTTTTGCAAATAAAGGGAAATAACACCATATAGGGACTCCTTGATTGACCTTATCTCTTTATGCCTTGGCTGAACTACATTAAGTCCCAGTGTGAGAAACTGAAAATGATTGACCTGTGGAACTTGCCCACAGTGGTTGCCAAGGATGTATCCTTGACATTGAAAAGAGCTTACTGGAACTATGCCTTGGAACAGCCTGTTGAACAATGGTCGGGAGAATCTGGCTGGGCAATTTTTAAATATCAAATGCTCTCCATCCTACCAAAAATTCCTAGATGAAATCCATCCCCATTTGCCAAGAACCTGTACCTACAGCTTAGTTACGGGTCCTTACCACTAAGACATCTAACGGCTAGATGGGAGAAGCGTGCCCCCTCTGTGTCTTGTCATTTCTGTCCTCAGCTAAAGTAAGAGCATTTGATCTTTTTCTACCCGCAATATTCACACCCTCGCGGGAGATGGATAATCCCTGTTTGTAAGCTCTTGGGTGCCAGACACTATTGGGAGTCCCTGAGAATCTTTGAATATGACTCAAAGGCGGCGGTAGTCTTTGCTGTAACCAAATACCTGGACCTTTTACATGTGTAAATAATACATATTTGTATTTCTTTCTTTAAGATCTGATTGCACTAGGAGATTGTATATACTCAATTTTATGAACGTATTCATGTGTACTTTTAAGGTTGTTTTACCAAAATAAAGTAAATATTTCTACTACTACTTAACCTGCCTATATTTTATTTTCCAAATTCTGTCCTCAATATTCTGTCTAATCCCTATGGTGCATTTGATATTCAGGTGGCACACCCTTTCCAGCTTCTTCCCAGTGAGGTTGTTCAAGTGTGCATACAATGGGCAAAACCAACTGCACCAGAGCAGTTTTCAATTGGTGAGGTACGTTAGCACAATTTGAAATTATTCAATCAGTATACACAGTGGTGCTGTTTCACTTTAACAATGAAGAACTTCAACAAAAGTGAAACACATGTCTCAAAAAATGACCATTGAAACCTGGAAACCATAAGAATACATGCACAAGAAATAAGCATGAAAAGAATTAAAGAAAAGCCTATGTGCAACTGGATAAACTCTGTAGGATATATTAAGTAATTCTCTTCACAGTTGAAATGCTCTGGTCTTTGTTGGCATGGGTTAAATACTGTGATTTTTCCAGAAAAATGGAGTGCAGTGCTTTTTTAACTTGAAATGTTATATATAAATATATATATATATATATATATGTATATATATATATATATATATATATATGATTACAATGTATGTTTCTACATTTTCAGGGACGTCATTCAAGCAAAAATGACATTGTGTACTCATGGTATTCAATGTAACATTCAATCAACTTTTATAAATGTTCATGAAAATCATATATGTAGTTTGTTTCTCACCATAAGGGGCTTGTCCTCCACCTTTAAAAAAAGAGGCCCTTAATTGCTGATTTTGCAAATCATGTCCATTGAAATTTTAAAAGGCAGCCTTGCTATACAACACACAGTGAAAAGAACAGTTCACTGTTTGTTATATAACAAGGCTGCTACACAGTTTGTAAGTGCCCCCACACATATAGTGAAAATTCTGGTGCCACCAAAGACAGTGCCAGTGAAGTGGAAATAAACTGTGAATGGCACTTACAACAAAACAAGAGCTAATGGGAGCTGATGTATTACCTCACTCTTTAGATGCTGTCTTGTGAGCTGATCAAATCTGTGGCTGACAGTACAACAAATTTATTATGTACTGATTTCAAAAGCTCTGACGAGCTGCTAAAGCTGTTGTGCCAGACATCACTCATCATTTCAGTGCCACACTTTCACTGTTATTGATTGGTCACTTTGCGAATATGACCAGAAAGATATGGAACAAATCATCAATGACTTATCAGTCTTGAATGGAATATATATTTACAGCGCAAACTCCTACCTTAGGAATAGGGTGTCCTGGTGCTGAATTATAAGAGCTGCTCACACACGTTTGTTAGTAAAATGAGGGAAAATTACAAACTTTTGAAGGCCAGATTTATCAAGGTTTTGCGTCTCCCTTGATCCACACAAGGGGGCGTAAGGGTGACGCAAATCTTAAGTATGTTTTATCAAGCCATCGAATGCCCCCTTGTAAGGCACTGCATGTCTTGATAAATCTAGAGTAATGCAAGGCAGCGCAAATTGCCACCTTGAGTTACTCTGCATCAGGGAAGTGTGACATGGGTGGTGTGAGCACTGAAATTAATGGTAATACTTTTTCACATGCATTCTTGTATTTGACTTAACATATAAGCTGTAATTAACATAGAAAATAACATGTGACTCATAATGTGCCTACTTGATTGGCCACCAGAATTGTATGGGATTGTTAACTAATAATGTATTAATATGAATTAAGGCAGGGGTTCCCAACCTTTTGACTTCTGTGGACCCCCACTTTATCATTAATGGAACCCAGGGACCCCCACTGAATCATCATTGGAATCTGGGGACCCCCACTGGGTCATTACCGGAAGCTTGGGGCATAATTTGCCATCATTTGTTAATAGTTTTTCATTTTCTAAGCAGTCACGGCCCCCCTGAGAAGGCTTCGCAGACCCCCAGGGGTCCCCGGACCACAGGTTGGGAACCACTGAATTAAGGGTTTATATATGCTTGAAAATGCATTACTCTGTCATACTTGCAGCTAAATATTATGAACTTTGCTTAAGCTAACTGAAAGGGACTCAAGTAAGCAAGGCCACAGCTAAAATTTAATGTCTGCCAAAGTACTGTAAGTTGTTATGTTAGTAGAACGATCTCATGTCCTCTGTATAACAAGTTCTTTACCTGCATCTCAAACTTGTTAAGGGTTTGTATTTATAAAATGTATTTCTTTTGAGGAAATGTTGTAGAACCCAAGAATGTTTCTACATCACTTTAACTGTTGATTCGTAGCGTATTTAGGAATGGAGAAGAACAATGAAATCTCTGATGATGAATGGAAGGACCCACAAGTTGATTCTTATTGTATCGACTGGATATATGCAAACGGAGAAGAACCAATCATTGATGTGCAGATGTCTGTCTCACATATTTTTCTGATATGTAGTAAATCTGTAATTGGACAATCTTCATCGCAAGATGCCACTGCCCAATGACAACATGAAATAGTGTTAATTTAACAGCACTACATTTGGAGTTCGGGGAGTCAGTCCAGCTACTATTCTGATGTCACTCTATGACAACAGCCCCTTTGACTCTCTGTCACTTTGACTGCCAGCCTGCATGCTGACTCTCTCGTACTTTATTATTTTGAGTTATTTCCTATTGGCCATGCAATGATGCTGGTGCTTTCTGATCGCTCAGTGCTTAGAGCCTGTAGTGTTTTGTTGCCTATCTTAAAATGTATTTCTTTTGAGGAAATGTTGTAGAACCCAAGAATGTTTCTACATCACTGTAACTGTTGATTCATAGCGTATTTGGGAATGGAGAAGAACAATGAACTCTCTGATGATGAACGGAAGGACCCACAAGTTGATTCTTATTCTATCAACTGGATATACGCAAATGGAGAAGAACCAATCATTGATGTGCGGATGTCTGTCTCACATATTTTTCTGATATGTAGTAAATCTGTAATTGGACAATCTTCATCGCAAGATGCCACTTCCCAATGACAACGTGAAATAGAGTTAATTTAACAGCACTACATTTGGAGTTCCGGGAGTCAGTTCAGCTACTATTCTGATGTCACTCTATGACAACCAGCCCCTTTGACTCTCTGTCACTTTGACTGCCAGCCTGTATGCTGACGCTCTAGTACTTTATTATTTTGAGTTATTTCCTATTGGCCATGCAATGATGCTGGTGCTTTCTTTATCGCTCAATGCTTAGAGCCTGTAGCATTTTGTTGCCTATCTTAGATAATTAACTTGATGGTTCACAGAACTTAGAGTCCACATTCTGAACCGTTCTCCTTTCCCAACTCCTCTGTGCTGATGCTGATGTCCTTCTGAAGAAGCTTAAGCTGTTTGCTGATCCTTAAGGATATGTAATATGAGTAAAACTGTGCATTATTGTTTGACTTTTGTTTTTGAGGTACCAATTACTGTTCTGATAGCACCATAGCCAGATGTTTTCTAAATTTGTGTCACGAAAACTTTTGCATGAAGCCCAACATGCCAATGCTAGTCTGTGGTTAGTGAGGTGTTATCTTTCTCATCTATCACTAAATGCTATTCTGTTGCTGAACCAACGAATGCCATTTCCCTTGCTCAGATATTGCTGTTATTACTTTGCCTGATCTTTATTAAAATCATTGTGATTACAGCGCTGTTTAAATTGAGATTCTTTAGGAGATCTGGCCAGCCTGTATCATTCCTTTACATGTACCTTTTGGATTTGAGACTAACTTTTGTGATCTTAGCATTGCTAATATAGGGAAATAAACAGTTTAATTGATAATCAAAGGTCATGGCCAAATAGGTCATGGTGCGTTCTTTACTGACTCGTTAACGATTTGTATTTTTTAATCTTGATGACTTCTATGTGCTTCTCAAGGTATGAACATCTTAAATGAGTCAAGAGGTTCATTGGCATTGAGGATGCGTCTGCTTATAAGTTCTAGTAAACTAAACAGATAAACCTAGGCGCGCTCACAGTTTTGGTAGCAGAGATTGATGATTATGTCTCTTTAGGAGCATATCTTACATTGTTGATTTTGATTAAAGTTGTTTTGTGTGATTCAGTGATGCAAGATAGAGAGAAGATGTGTCCCTAAACGCCCAAGGTGACTTTGCCCGGTCCTTGCAGTTTGCCTATGTTTTATGGGAGTGTTTCTCAGTGTTCTATTTGACTGGGAGAATGGAGTAGTTTATGTGCTTGCTCAGCTTTTGCAAATTGCAGATAAATAGAGTTGTTTGTGAGAGTTTAGGGAGTTTGAGTACTCCAAATAATGGTGCGGAAGGAGTGTGTGCACTCCAAAGTGTGAGAGTAGGGAAGTCAGCGAACATCACATGTGTGTGGCGTTTGTGCTCAAAAACCTCCCAGGTGGTTGTTGGTATACGGGACCTGCGAGGTCTAAGACTTCGGAGTATATTGAAAAGTGTATGAGACACTTGGTTTTTGTTGTCATCTGTCAGTCTAGTAGGTGATCTGGCGTAGTTGACAAATCAGAGTGTGAGTCAAAGTGAGCGAAATAACTTTTCAACTGAGATTTGGCGAGTTCTATGTGCACCAGAAAAAGACCCATTGATCAGATTGAGAATAAAATTTGCAGGTCTAATTTTGCTTGTGAATCTGGGGAACTGAAAAAGAAAGAATAGCTGCAAGAGTGAAAGCCGTCAGTAAAAAATCCATAGGGTTCTGAAGTGATTGTGATTTCCTCTACCTATAGAAAGCTGAGAGGTTTGTTTTATTGGTTTTATTGAAGTGCTCGCAATAATTTTGCATTAGTTTGGTGTGGATCTGAGTTTAGGAGGACAAGCCACAAGACTTTGTCAGACTTTGTGTGTGAGTGTGACGTCATTGGAGCCGAGCTGGGATAAGTTGGTTAGTAAGCAGGGTCACACACAGATTGCTGAACAATCTTGAAGTGCAATTGGTTCAGAAGGTAGAAGAAGAGAATTGTGGGATTAAAAGTCACTTCCTGATTATTGATTTTGACATAAATTTGTGAAAATTACATTTTTCAAAGCTTTAAAAAGCGTACTTAGGGGAGATGGGTATATTCCATCTAGACTAGGAGAAGTTTGCCCACCAGAAGGTACTCTGGCATATATTGTAATTGAGAAGAAAGGCACCGGAGCATGCCTTTGGTTAAAACATTGGTGCAAAAATCACAGAAAAGGAAGGGAGTCTAGCATTTCCTGAAAATGGAACCTTTAATTTGAGAATTTTTATAAAATTTGAGAAAGTAATGTATGGTTTATAACCTCCACCAAGACCAGCTCAGTTTGAATCATTAGCGATCTGGGAGCTAGTAGCCAGACAACAACAGTCATTGAAATTTGAGAGAAAAATTAGCAGAGAAGACATTAGCAGAAGCTAGTTGGGATAATGAGCAGAGACAGTGGAGAGTAGATACCTTACACAGTATTAGAATATTTCCTGTTATTTCACAGGACAGTTAGAAGTAAGCAAAGAAAACTTCTAGAAAATCAAACAGAAGCCTATCTGAGGATGGAGAGCAGAAATTAAAGGAGACCAGGAAGTCTGAAGATGAAGAGTCGGATGATTATGAGTTTATTTTATAGTTACTGAGAAATCTTCCACCACCATATGTAGCACAAGAGAAAGGTCCAAGCACTAGTGTGAATCCTACTGCACTGACACCAGTTGACATGTCACAGAGTTCAATACAAGGTATTCTTAACATAACTGAGAGTTCCGTACATGTTAATCCTAACATAACAGAGAGCTCGGTAAAGACTAGTCCTCACTTAGCGCAGGTACCAATGCAAAGCAGTTGAAACCTGCCTACTGCATCTGCAGTACAGAATCAGATGCCACAGCTGAATATTCCAGGGTTTTATTGATGAAACAGGGTCATTGTTAGATTTTAGTCCTTTCAGAGCTCCTCCGAATACTGGAACAGGGTCTCATATTGGTCCTAACTTGAAGTTAATGACACCCCAACTTCCGAATTAGACTGTAGCACTCAGCCTAATAACATTTCACTACAAGGTTTGACAACTGAGCAATTGACCAAATGGTTAGATAAGCTGATCAGCCCACAATGTGTTTCCAAGGGAGAAGAATTATTGAACTATACTAGGCTTTCAATGGAAGCAGGTGAACTTGTCGAGGGGACTATGGGTGTAAATCACCTTGAGTCCTATACAGAAGCAAAATTACAATACTTGTGTCCAAAGATTACAAAAGAAGCAGGTGAGGTACATCATCGGTTAGCAGATGTAGCAGACAAACATGGGATAGACATTTCAAAGACGAAACGTTTGAAAAGGCAAAGGTTAGTTTTCCAGGCAAAAGACTTCAGACAAATGAGATCTGCAGGAATGAAAACACACCTTAAAGAATTGCTTGAAAGAGTTCAAATATGGAGAGCATTAGAACAATGGGAAGGCAGATGGGTGAAGAAAAGGGACAAGCCAAATAAGGGACCTGATACTTCTCCTGCAGAAACATCGCAGGATAAGGAAGCAGTAGTGAAAGTTCTACTAACGAGAGAAATTCCAGTAGGGCAGTTTTTACAAGTCCCATGGAGCAGAGGTGACATTTTATTATTTACAAATGATTACCCCAGGTTTAGGGAAAAACCTGTAAAATGGTATCAGCAGACAGACAGGTTTGTGAAACTCGCAAAACGCCTGTGGGAGGATTTGAATACTCTCTTAGAAACAGTAGTTCCTGCACATTTATGGATTGAATGCAAAAGGAGTGTAGATTGCCCAACAAGGGAGCCACCAAGAGATCTGGCAACAAGTGTGCCCTCTTCAGAAGTAATGAAATATTACTACAAAGTGATTGAATTTTTGAAAATGAGAATTTCACCCAAGAACATTGATTGGCAGTTCATAGATAGAACAGCTCAGGAAGTGAAAAAGTCAATTCATGCATAGTATGAGAGATTGTTGCAGGCGTTTAAGCATTACAGTGGCACAGAAACAATTGAGCCGGAAGACATGATTCATTTTGTGTTCAGATTTGTTGAAGGTCTCAGACCGTAAGTAAGTCAGAAGATTAAGAGCCATTTGATTTTCTGGCAAGCAAAGCCGACTGATAAAGTGTTGCAGTATGGGAAATACTGTAGTGATAAGATTGAATTGAAACAGAAAAGGTTAAAGGAAAAGGCGATTGTGATGCAGATCAAGGCTTGACAGACAGGGATTTCAGGGAAGTTTTCAGTTTCAGCAACAGCAGGGAAACATGTTGTTTCAGAAGGTATGCAGAGGTAGAGGTCGAGGAGGAATGGGAAGTGTTAATCGTGGTCCTGATTTTAATACATGCAAGGAAAGCACCAGGGGAAGAGGATGTTTCCTTGTCATGTTTGCAGAGGCATTGGAAACGGGAGTGTCCAAAGGCAAATCAGGGAGGTGTTTTTCAGCAAATGAATGGTGTCAATTCTTTCCAGAACATGAGAGGAGCAAGAATGAGAGGTCAAAATCCAAAGTTTCAGAATAATGTGAATCCAGTGCAAGGTTTTCAACCTATGCAGCCCATGCAACCCGTACAACCATTACAGGTACAAGTGACCTAGATACAGCAGATGCAGCCACAGGTACAAATAGTGTCTGGACAACAAATTCAAATGTCTAAACAACAAATCCAAAGACCTCAAGCCCCTATGAACCAGCAGCAGGTGATGTTTTCGCAGACGGTCAGAGGTCAAAGATTGAACCAAAGTAATAATACTGTACACCAATACCCTCTACACAGTGAGAATGGAATAAACGATGATTGGGTGAATGAGAAAGAATGTGTATTAGCTGCTTCATTAGAAGTAGATCAGAAAGGTACCTATGTTAAAGGAATGGTGAATGGTCACAAAGTTTCATTTTTGGTCGACACTGGACCGACATGCTCTACAGTGAGAACTGCAGAAGCTCCAGACCTGCCCTTAAAGAGAAGACAGTCCAGATTGTAGGAGTTGCAAACCAATATTTGACAAACCCAATTACATAACCAGTTAGGATTAAAATTGGTAATTTGAAAGGATTGCACAAATTTGTAGTTTGTGATTCAAGTCCTGTGTCCTTACTGGGAAGGGATTTATTGTTCAAAACAGAATTTTTTATTTTGTGTTCAAATGATGGCATTGAGATACAACAGTGATGATGAAGATGACCCGATACTTAATGTTGACAATGACACAGTAAATGAGGAATTTCCTCTGATTAGTTTCTTTCCAGTTTTTTCTGTGAAAGAACTTCCTTCCGACTTACAGAAATCTGTTGTGTCGGAGATTGGGGATCTTTCAGGAAAAGACATTCGTTTAATAAAAGGGGTTGAGACAGTTTTCCCTCAGACTCCACAATACTACATTACAAAAGATACAATTGAGAGTGCGTAGCTGATAAAAACAGAGTTTGTAGACAAAGTGATTTAATAAGAAGTGTTGAGCATCCCCTGTAAATCACCAATAATGGAAATGTGCAAGCCTTGTGGGAAAATTTTAGTTGTTCAGGATTTGAGATAATTAAATGACATTGTGGTCAAATATTGCCCAGTAGTGCCAAATCCAGCTATGATTATGTTTCAGATCCCATGTGATGCTGAATGGGTCACTGTAGTGGACCTGTGTCAAGCGTTCTTTTCCTTGCCTCTTCATGAGTACAGCAGATATCTCTTTTGTTTCAAATTCTTAAATACAGTCTCCTGTTGGTGTAGGATTCCACAAGGATTCTCAGAGTCACCATCCATTTTCAACCAGATCCTGAAAAATAATTTAGAATCATTGGTGATGCCTTACCAGTCAACATTGGTGCAGTGCATTGATGAACTATTGAGAGAAGGGTGTAAATACAATACAATTGCATTGCTGAACTTCCTGGGAGGCAAAGGTCGTGAAGTGTCCCCAGGTAAATTGCAGTACTGTCAGAAAGAAGTAAAATATGTAGATTATTTGATTGGGAAAGGCATCAGGAAAATCTCAAGAGAGAGGGTTGCAACCATATTGCAGTTGCCTGCCCCAAATACCCAGGAAGATGTGAGAATTGTTTTGGGAATGGTGAGCTACTGTCGCCAATGGATCCTGAATTTTTCAGTCATTTCCAAGCATTTGCAGGAACTGACTCACAAGGATGTTTCCGATCCTTTAGTGTTAGATCAAGAATGTATGAAAGCATTTACCAATTTGAAAAATAGATTGTGCCAAGCTCACGCTTTGGGTATGCCTGATTACACAAAACCCTTTCTTTGTTTTGTTATGAATGTGATGCATGTTCTTTGTCTGTCTTGACTCAAACTCATAGCGGTGTGACTCGCCCAGCGGCATATTTTTCAGCCACTTTGGATCTGGTTGCAGTAGCTTTACCAGGTTGTTTGGGATCTGCTGCATCAGTTGAGCAGAGCCTCGCTCAGAGCGAGAGCATTGTGATGGGTCATACCCTCACTATCATGGTTCCACATTCTATTGATGTCTTGCTCACTAGGCCAAAAACACAGTATTTGACCAGTGACAGACTTACTCGGAATGAGAGCGCAATCCTAGGATCTCCTAATGTGACAATCAAGAGACGTACAGTGCTAAACCCAGCAACTTTGCTTCCAAATGATAATGGGAACGTTGATAAAATGAATTACATTGAGCATGACTGTCTAGAAATTACTAAATTGTGCACCAAATCAAGAGCCGACATTAAAGACACTTGTTTGGAAGAAGATTACCAATTGTTTTTGTTCATTGCTCCTGACTGAGATATAATATGGGCACATTGAGAGCAGGATACGCAGTGTGTACCAACTCTGGTGTACTGGAAGCTTCATGCCTTCAAGGAGTGTTTTCTGCACAAGTGGCAGAATTGGTGGCTCTTACTTCAACCCAATTGAGAGTTACTATTTATACAGATAGCCAATATGGATTCGACAGTGTGCACGATTTAGTCCAATTATGGGCATAGAGAGGGTTCCTGAGCTCATCTGGTTCACCAGTAAGCAACAGTGAAAGAATACATGAACTGTTAAGTAAATCAGTTGCCCGAAGAGGTTGCTGTGGTGAAATGTAGCGCATATCAGAGTTCATAGGATTATGTGTCAATGGGAAATAAATATGTGGATCAAGTTGCAAGGTTTTGCACCTTGAACTGTTTATCATTCAAAGATAAGCGGAAATTGTTAGCTGAGAATTATGAGATGCAAATTGTGCAATGTACATTATTGACACATTAGAAGAGTTAAAAACCTTACAGGATAATGTGCTAAGGGAACAGCGTAGACTGGCAAAAATTTAAATGCATGCAGAGAGATGATGCTGTTTGGGTGTCTAGTAAAGGGAAAGTGGTGCTGCCTAAAAGCCTGGTGACTCAAATGGCTAGATACTATCATGGTCAGACTCAAGTGGGAAGGGATACGATAGTCAGAACTTTTAAACAGTTCTGGTTTAATCCAAAATTCAGTCCGGTTGCCGAAGCAATTTGCCACAGGTGTATCATTTGCAAGCAGATGAATGTGGGAAGAGGAACAGTGGTCAATATGGGCTATATTGGCATGGCTGGAGGACCATTCAGCAGAATGCAAATGGATTTCATTGAGATGCCTGCGTGTGCTGGTTTGAAATACGTGTTGGTGATTGTGTGTGTCTTTAGTCATTGGATTGAGGCTTACCCTACACGAAGAAATGACAGTCTCACAGTGGCAAAATTACTGCTTATTCCACGTTTTGATTTCCCGGTCTCTTTAGAATCCGTTAGGGGAAGTCACTTCAACAATGAAATGATCAAATTGCTATGTTCAGCCTTAAACATTGACCAGAAATTGCATTGCACTTACCACCCTGAAGCCTCAGGACTTGTATAACAGATGAGTGGTACCCTGAAATTGAGAATGGCAAAAATGTGTGCATCCACAAATCTGAAATCGCCTGATATATTACCGCTAGTTTTGATATCAATGAGAAGTACACCTGCTAAGAAAACAGGATTGTTGCATCATGAAATCCTTATGGGGAGAGACATGAGATTGCCAGCTGTTGCAGCAAATGCTCTTATGAACATTACAGATGATATGGTATTGGACTAATGCAAAGGTCTGGCTGATGTGGTTCGCTCTTTCTCTCAGAAGGTGGAAGCTGCCACATTGCAACCGTCTCAAGATCAAGGACACAATCTGAGAGCAGGTGACTGGGTTGTGATCTGAAACCATGTGAGAAAATCATGTTTGGAGCCTCAGTGGAAAGGTCTTGCGGCTGTGAAGAGTGCAGGACTTACGAACTGGATCCAGGCCAGCCACACTTGAAAAGTACCAAATCCTACAGAGCAGGAAGAGGAGTTTTTGAGGGTACCAACAACCTCCAGATGATCTCCAAGCTTGGAGAAAAGAGGAACTGAACTGGACATGGTGCCTGAGCACTCCTCAACTGACTTACCTACTCCTGTGAGAGATGAAGTGGAAGAGATACAGGAAGATCAACATGAAGCAACTTCAACTGGAAGAAAAGGAAAGCCTGATCAGAGGAGGGCTTTCCCAGAAGCAGATGGTCTTCAAAGACTGACCGAAGAAACGACTGACCCCAGCTGGAAAGGAGCTGAAGAAGATTAAAGCCAAAGAGATTTGACTGGTTGTGAACCGGTTGTGAGAACGTCAAAAGAAGGTAAATCGTGCCCAATACTGAAAAGAGCACTGACAGGAAAATCATTGAAAGGTGGCAAGTGGCCAGAAACAAGGTCAAAGACAAAGAAGATAAATTTGGTACCATAAATTCAGGAAGAAGTTGACATCACCAGAAAAGAAGATCTGAGTGATGGTGAATTAAGTGAAGAACGAAATTTGAAAAGAAAGAAAATTGTAAACCAAAGATACTCAGGTCCTGATTGGGCATATGTAACTACCAACAATTGGCAAGAAGAAGTTTTGAGTTTTTGTTTTGATCAAGACATTCCAGGTCAATATTTTGGTACATGAGGAAAACTGATAAACTGAACTGTTGAAAAATGCAAATTTGGAAAGTGCAAAGAAAGAGACTGTTGCAAATTTTTTACAGGAAAATACTCTGATAACATGTTTTTGACAAACTGCTAAACTGATTTTCAACAACCTTACTGATTTTTTACAAAAGGATCCTGAAAAAAGACTAATAGCTGTAAATAATTACTTGAGAAAATTGAAGATTTTCGCTGCATAGCTATCCATTTATTTGCTCTTACTTTCTGATTCTATACAGATCATGACCACCTTTAACCAGCAAAGTAGCAAGAATAGGTGCTGTAAAAGCATAGGTATTGGTTTGGCGATTGTTTGTGTGATAATATGCCTGATACTGATTGTGTGTAACTATTCTCGATAAGAATGAGGCCAACCATACCACAGCTATAGAGACAACTACTACGCTTTCAGATCTAGATGGGTTTAGGTTAGACAAAAAATATCTGCATGTAGACGACACACAGAGAAAACTTTCTTCTAATGTTTTCTATTGCCTATTGCGGGAGTATGTTGACACAATGGATACAAGAGAGTGCTATGTTTGTACACAGATTCCAGCCTTTGCTGAGGAGGGAATAGCCTGTCAGTCTGCCGCTAATGTATGGCATAAGTTGTAGTCTTTTACTAACAATATTCTATAACCAGGTGTATTTCCAGTATTTCTACTCTAATTTTGATGTAGTGTTTTCTTTTGTTCCTATAATAGGGATCTTAATAAGGTAGCTAAGGATAATAATATAGTAATGATGAGGGATTTCTTTGAGCCTACATTAACATTTGGGACCGCTTATGCTCATAAAAATAACCTAACCTTTTTACTTTCACCTTTAGAAAATAGTTTTTTAGAATACACGGAAGAAAGGAGAAGGACAATGAAAGCGAAGGTAGATAGGGGATTAGTTTCACGTATACCTGGGAATGACTATTCATTCACTGACATTACTAAACAAGGGAGTCTAACTTTAGATGCACAACACATGGGAAAGCTTTGTATATACAGGCCACAAACAAGGGTTGATAAAATGATTGTGGGAACAAGTGAATGTAGATGTGTTTTTGTTTCATTGTAAGCGGACATTTATGGTCGTGCTGGACTGTTTCCATGGGGAACAGGGTCAAGGCTAATTTGCATATGGCTGGGTCCAAACTGGAATGGCATGGTCAGCAAAGAAACTGATGGATTAAACCCAGATCTGTGACTGAGGGAGAATGTTTGATTTGGTCTACATTCCGTCCATCAACTGTTCTATGTGCATTTATCACCCCAGGTGGGAAGAGTATGCCCAGAAGGGATCCCATGCTCACTCTGCCACCAGATTCAAGCTAGCCTGGCTGAAGAGGGGTTATACCTCAAAATCGGTCCCAGGATGCTTGTTTCCAGCCCAGGCAGTTCAGGCTGGACTGTTCCCTTGGGGAACAGGGTCAAGACTGATTTGCATATGGCTGGGTCCAAACTGGAATGACATGGTCAGCAGATCTGTGGCTGAGGGAGAATATTTGATTTGGTCTACATTCCGTCCATCAACTGTTCTTTTTGTGAATGGTGAAGACCCGGCGGTGCCTGGAATGTATTACATCTGTGGGAACAATGTATATTACTGTCTTCCTAGAGGATGGTATAGCACATGATATTTGGGGATAGTCTTACTGAAAATGTACCATCTTGAAGACTTGAGTAAATTACCTAAAATGATTGAATTACAACCGAAGAGACAAAAGCGAGAATCAGTTTTTGACATTGTTGGAGACATATTTGGAGCAATAATTCCTTTAGTGGGAGTTGACAGTTGTCTATTGTTGTAGATGACATGCTGGCAGGTTTTTCAGGAGCCATTGTCCTCATGGACACTGAATTGGCTGCGGTCAGAGCTACAACTCTTCCGAACCGCCTTGCGTTAGACATCCTCTTAGCGAAGGAGGGTGGAGTTTGTAAACTGCTTAGTCCGCAACATTGTTGTTCACATATACCGGACAACCACAATGTAATTAGAGGCTTTATTAACAATATAACCAGAGATAAAGCTGATTAGAAAGAACTAACTGAGCTCACTGTTTGGAAAAAAGCTGGCAAAGGTTTTGCTTCTGTGGGGAATTGGCTTGGCAACTTTGGAAAATGTATTTTAATAAAGATAATAGAAGGGATTTCAATTATTGTGATTTGTCTTATTGGAATATGGGGAATATATAAATTGTATAATGTGATCAAGAAGAATAGATTAAAAAAGAAACAGAGGAGGGTAGAATTTCAATTAGAAAAATTATTTGTGGAAAAATCAAAGGAGAAGAACAAATATAAGAATATGTGAGAATCAAAATTTTGGAAAATTGTATACCAAAATACATTTATTTGAAATATAGGTGTGATGACATATATAGTCATCAGAGGAGGGATTGTGAAAAACTAACGTTAATAATTTTTATATGTATTCCTGTATTTGACTTAGCATATAAGATGTAATTAACATAGAAAATAATGTGTGACTCATAATGTGCCTACTTGATTGGCCAACATTGTGTATGGGATGTTTAATAAATATGACTTTTACGTGATACATCATGTATGGTCATCTTAAACATGTCAAAAGGTTCATCGGCCTTGAGGACATGTCTGCTTATAAGTTACTATAACTAAACAGATAAGTCTTGGCGCGCTCACTGTGGTGCGTGGGTGTCCTCATGCATCCACCCATGAACAAGACTCTTCGGAGTTGAAACACATTGGTGTTTGTTGGCATGGATTAAATACTGTGATTTTTCAGGAGAAACGGAGTGCAGTGGTTGCTTTAGTTGAATTCATAATTTGAGGAGGATTGGTCTACCTCCTACCACTAGCACCAGCTGTTTGTGTGCACCGTGTCTGATTTATGACTGTTTGTATTGAAATATATATATATATATATATATATATATATATATATATATATTTATATGTTAGACCTGACAGCCCTAGGGTGGTCCACCCCTAGCTTTTTGCCTGCCTCCCTCCACTTTTTAGATACTGTTTTCGCTGGTTTTAAGACTGCGCACTTTACCACTGCTAACCAGTGCTAAAGTGCATATGCTCTCTCGCTTTAAACATGGCAACATTGGATCATACCCAATTGGACTATTTAATTTACTTATTAGTCCCTAGTAGAGTGCACGATATGTGCCCAGGGCCTGTAGATCAAATACTACTAGTGGGCCTGCAGCACTGATTGTGCCACCCACTTAAGTAGCCCCTCAACCTTGTCTCAGGCCTGCCATTGCAAGGCCTATGTGTGCAGCTTCACTGCTAATTCGACTTGGCATTTAAAAGTATTTGCCAAGCCTAATACTCCCCTTTTTCTACATATAAGACACCCCTAAGGTATGCCCTAGGTATCCCATAGGGCAGGGTGCTGTGTAGGCAAAAGGCAGCACATGTACCTGTGTAGTTTACATGTCCTGGTAGGGTAAAACTCCTACATTTGTTTTTACACTGCTGTGAGGCCAGCTCCATCCATAGGCTAACATTGGGGCTGCCCTCATACATTGTTTTAGTGGTAGCTGATGATCTGAAAGCAGTAGGAAGGTCATGTTTAGTATGGCCAAAATGGTGATACAAAATCCTGCTGACTGGTGAAGTTGGATTTAATATTACTATTTTAGAAATGCCACTGTTAGAAAGTGAGCATTTCTCTGCACTTAAATCTTTCTGTGCCTTACAATCCACATCTGGCTGGGTTTAGTTGACAGCTACCTTGTGCATTCACTCAGACACACCCCAAACACAGGATACTCAGCCTCACTTGCATGCATTGCATTTTGAATGGGTCTTCCTAGGCTGGGAGGGTGGATGGCCTGACACTTACATGTCAAAGGACAGTAGCCTGCCCTCACACAAAGGACTGCCACACCCCCTACTGGGACCCTGGCAGACAGGATTGTACTGAAAGGGGACCTTGTGCACTTCTAGGCCACTCTTTGAAGTCTCTTCCACTTCAAAGGCACATTTAGGTATTTAAACAGGGCCTCTGCCCCTACCAACTCAAACACTTCCTGGAGAAGAAACCGGAACCAGAACCTGCATCCTGCCAAAAAGAACTGCCTGGCTGCCCAAAGGACTCACCTGTCTGCTTTCTGTGAAGGACTGCTGCCTTGCTGTTGCCCTGCTGCCTTGCTGATCTCTGTTTATGGGGAAGAAGTGCTCTCCAAGGGCTTGGATAGAGCTTGCCTCCTGTTCCCTGAAGTCTCAGGACCAAAAAGACTTCGGGGCATATTTATACTCTGTTTGCGCCGAATTTGCGTCGTTTTTTTCGACGCAAAACTAACTCCATATTTATACTTTGGCGTTAGACGCGTCTAGCGCCAAAGTTCATGGAGTTAGCGTCATTTTTTTGCGTGAACACCTTCCTTGCGTTAATGAGATGCAAGGTAGGCGTTCCCGTCTTAAAAAATGACTGCGATGCATACGTGTCGTATTTATACTCCCGGGCAAAAATGACGCCCGGGAGTGGGCGGGTCTAAAAAACCCGCATTTGCGCCGGATTTTAGCGCCTGGGTCAGGGCAGGCGTTAAGGGACCTGTGGGCTCAGAATGAGCCCAGAGGTGCCCTCCCCTGCCCCCAGGGACACCCCCTGCCACCCTTGCCCACCCCAGGAGGACACCCAAGGATGGAGGGACCCATCCCAGGGAAGAAAAGGTAAGTTGTGGTAAGTTTAAAAAAAAAAAAAATGTTGTGGCATAGGGGGGCCTGATTTGTGCTCCCCTACATGCCACTATGCCCAATGACCATGCCCAGGGGACAGAAGTCCCCTGGGCATGGCCATTGGGCAAGGGGGCGTGACTCCTGTCTTTGCTAAGACAGGAGTCATGTTAATGGCATCTGGGCGCCAAAAATAAATGGCGCAAATCGGGTTAAGACGATTTTTTTGCCTCAGCCTGACTTGCCCCATTTTTGGACACCCAAATGCCATTTTTCCCTACGCCGGCGCTGCCTGGTGTATGTGTTTTTTTTTCACGCACACCAGGCAGCGCCGGTCGACTAACGCCGGCTAACGCCATTCAATAAATACGGCGCCCGCATGGCGCTTCAGAATGGCGTTAGCCGGCGCTAATTTTTTTGGCGCAAAACTGCGTTAGAGCAGTTTTGCGTCAAAAAGTATAAATATGGCCCTTCATCTCTACAAGAAGGACTCCTTGTGCAGCGAAATTTGACACACAGCCTGCCAGAAACGATGCACAGCCTGCACCACTGTGAAAATGTCACTGCATGCCGAACCAGAACAATGCAGCCTGACTTCACATGGAGAAGACTGATGCAGCGCCAGCGTAGCGACTGGAAATTCTACGCATGGCCCACCGGAACAACGCACAGCCGAACTGGAATGATGCAGCCCGACCTCCAGAGAGGAATCGACACAGCGCCTGCCGTGCGGTAGAAAATTTGACTCAACGCCCACTGAATCGACGCAGCTCCTGTGACTTCGTCCTGCCAGCGCAGGAAATCAACTCATTGTCCCCGGGGCATCCGAAAGCCCCGCAACCCGAAGAGGATCCATGACAGAACGTCGGAAATTGACGCACAGCCGTCCCTGCATGAAAACTAAACGACACATCGCCATGTGCGGCCCGAGAAATCAACGTACACCCCTTTGTTTCCATGCATCTCCTCCTCTGCAGTTCTTTGCGGAGTTTTTTCATGCGAACCAGGTACTTTGTGCTTGAAAGAGACTTTGTTTGCTTTTAAAAGACTTAAGACACTTTCTATCACTTTTACAGTGATATCTCAACATATACTTGTTGCATTTTAATCGTTTTGACCTGCATCTTATCAGATAACTATTATTTATTTTTCTAAACACTGTGTGGTGTATTTGTGTTGTGCTATATGGTGTTATTATATGATTTATTGCACACATACTTTACACATTGCCTTCAAAGTTAAGCCTGACTGCTCAGTGCCAAGCTACCAGAGGGTGGGCACTGGATAATTTGGATTGTGTGTGACTTACCCTGACTAGAGTGAGGATCTTTGCTTGGACAGGGGGTAACCTGACTGCCAACCAAAGACTCCATTTCTAACAATAAATATATGAATAGGCTGATACACACTTGGCTACAGCACAATTTTCATTTATTTTCCTTCCACTTTTACAAACTTACTGCTCCTTTTATTGTCTCCTTTCCACTCACTGTGCTACCTCTGATAAGAAGCCACTGTTTATCACCTGATTCTGTAGTGTATGCACATAGCCCCTGCACTTCCCAGTGAATTTCTTTCACCTCTCATTCTTTCACAGTGCATCCCTGTCCCTGTGGGTTCCTTGGCCCTTAAAGGTATGTGATGGCTTATGGCAGCACATTTTGTTATACTGAATGCTCCAGTTGTGTGTGTCGGTGTGGTTATGTGTTCTCCCAGCTCTGTTCACCTTTTCCTAATGTGATTACAAGTCTCACTCAAAGACTGTTCAGAGGAGTGATTACCTGCTCCTGGTGTTTTACGTGTCCTCTACAGGTGGCTATACCTGTTATCTTAATGGGGGGCTTGACAAAGGTGAGATGGAAATGTCCTGATATTGAAAATGCTACTACTTGAACTTTTCATGGAAATACATTTCCCAGTAAATCTTTGAGAAACAAAACTTGTAAACTTTTGACTAAAATGAGGGGAATTGGTTCCTTCCATTCCAGAGGACATAGCGATCAAAGCAGGTGTTTTTTGTCTCTTACACCCTTCCATAATTTCCTGTTTCACACCTGATGTGGCTACCTGTCATTTTTCAAATCAGATATTTCCATTGCAGATAGAATTTCCTAAAGTAGTCCACTCACATGTGATTATCCATTCTTAAGCCTCCTCTCCCCACAAAAGGTGACTTGTGCTTCAATGATGTGTCAAGTCATTATAACCCTTATTCATGACCCAATGCGTCTTGACACGTCCACAACCCATGGCAGGTGGTCTACCTCCAACTGGAGATGCACATAGGTGTGGATTATTTCTCTTCTTCTCAGGAGTAGCAACTGCCCCTGCTTGTTGTATTTAGCAAGCATTCTCCCATTGAGGGGATCAGGTAAATATCAAAAGAATCATATAGTGGAAAAACCAGTAGGCCTGGCTTCAAAATGAAACTGCTTCTTTATTGATTGGTGAGTTCAAATGTAATTGTGAAGGACAGGTGTGTTAATGAAAGAATGAGTCATTGGATTGATGAATGGATACTTTTAGCCATGTGTGTACTTATTCTTTGGTCTATTAACTGGATATATTTCATTCATGCACTTGATTATTCATCCTTGCACGCTTGCAACCCTTGATACATTTTGGCATTCACCCTTCTGCCCATCTACAATAAACCACACACAAATGCAAAGTCACCAATCATTGAAGAGGCACTTTCAGCTAAGAATAGACCTATTGGCTTTGCTAACTAATTCGTATAAATAAATAACAATACTAGCATACAGAACAGAGACAAAGTTTGCATGAGCTATCTAGTATATAGTCTTACAAAAGCAGTGCCCTCAAAGAAACAATATTAAATAGTTCAAGGTGGTTATAATGTTCTAGTCGCCCTTTTCTTCTGTGTGGATTAAGACACTCAGGCCCTGATTTATACTTTTTTTGCGCCGCATTAGCATCATGTTTTGACGCAGAAGTGGCACAAACTTACAAAATACAATTGTATTCACTTTACAAGCACACTGATGTTTACTTAGATTTAGGGTATTACCCCAACATTAAATGTGAATGCATCCCACTATCTCAAGTTCCCACTTTATAATTCTAGGACCATTCTTCTTCTAATCATCTATGTTGCACTAATAATATTCGACTTACATTCACTGCAGAAAAAAATGCTTTACTTTTGTCAAAATCCTGCTTAAATGCTAACAAAAATAGTAGACATACTCATGGTGTTTGCTCAATATTTTGGTAAGAATCCAAAACAAAATCCTTCTAAATCTTAATCAGCCTCTAACATGTAAGGGACAACTAGATCAGCTAAGTCCTAACTGCATCCATCATGTATGGAATCATCATAAAATTTCCCACATGTGTCGTACTGCGAGTGTCTCATGCCTGGTGGACTATCGTACAATGTGGGATTGTGAATTTAGATGCCAACAGGATTTTCTGCAACAATTTGTAAAATTATGACACCATTTTGAAGAATAAAATAAAAAGAAATTAGACGGCAGAACAGTGAAAATTATCAATTTTATTTTAAGTAATAGTAAAAGAAATGCATTTAGATTTTGGATTTTTTTATTTACCAAAATATTCAGTTCTGTAGGAACTTATAGTTAATGTCCTGTTTAAGGAACGGCTTTCTATTAGTTAGGAGTTGTGTTTTTGGTAAGGACAAGGTATATTTAAAAAATGCATTGTTAGGTTTCTGCTTCAGGACCGGATAAGCCTTAGCTATATAGTTTGTTATGAAATATAAGAATTAAATTGTATGTTAGAGTTATAGCACCGTTTAGCGTTGTTGTCAACCTTTTCATTAATTTTGTTATTCTGAGTAAATATTTATTCAATTCCAAGTGACTATCAAAGGCTACTGAATAGGTATACGATCAAATTTAGCACTTGCGACATGTATTAAAACATTTATCTAAATACATCTGGCTAACTTTCTCATCCTCGCAGGCAGACAAAGAAATTTCAGGAGCGAGATGTCTTTATGCCTGGATGCTAAGCATATATCTCTCAATTTTAAAATAAAACATGCGTCCTCATTTTGGAATTCTCTTCCACTCAACTTCAGAACTCAACTCGCTCATCTTTCATTCAGATAATAAGGAAAAATCTAACTTTTCCTTGTGTTCCTGAAATATAAAATTAGGTTCTACTGTATAGATTTAAACCGTTCTGAGTTATAAGCCTAATCCTTTATCCACTATGGCCTTAACAATTCTAATTGAGTCCTAGTTCATTGTATAGCTCACTTACTCGTTTTGGTACAGTTGCTCTATATAAATGCAACAATTGTTTTAAACAATGTGGTTTTCTTCATAATCCATTCTTCCTTATCACATTCATCCCTTTTTGCGGACTACAATATTTTAATTTAATAACTCGTCTTATTTTTGGTATTCAATTTATTACCTGTGTATTCCTCAAGTTCTTCTGTGTTTTTTCCATCCGACATAGGCTCACTATTCTTAATTCATAGCGCTTGCTATATGACCCGCACAATTTTAAACTCTTCTTAAAGACAGCAGACAAATCGGTTCATGAAGCCTATATTAATCTTGTTCAAAACGAATACCAGATTATTGCATGGCGTGTATGCAAATTTAGTCAAGGGAGAAGGTTTTAACCCCTTCGCTGCTAAGCCTCTTCCCCATAGTGCTAAGCCTTTTTTTGGTTACATGGGATAGTTTGCGCTTAGTCCCCCACAAATGTTTGTCCACATATGCTATCCATGCCAAATTTGCATCCTTGTTTTGCAACATCCTGGGGAATTCTAAAGGTGCCCAGGGTTGAAGGATTCCCCTGGTGGGGCCAGAGAAATTTGCCAAAACACAAACAAATGTTTTTTTTTGGGGGGGGGGGGTGGTGGAGAATGGGAATAATGTGGTACAGAAGATAGCATCTGTTTTTTCCCTACAAATGACATCATTGAAGAGTTTGCAGTGCTATCATCACCATCTCCCCAGCTTACAGGAACAGGCAGACTATAATCAGAGAACCACATGTTGCAACACAGTTTTGGGATTTTACTGGGACATATCTCTTTTTTCCTATTTTTGTGCTTTCAACCTCCTTCCAGGTAGTGACAGAAATGAATGTGAAACCAATTGTGGATCCTAGAAAGCTGTACATTCTTGAAAAGTAGGCAAAATTTAGAATTCAGTGAGGGGTCATTTGTGTAGATTCTTCAAGGTAGATTTTTTAAGGTTTTCCTATAGAAAGTAACAGTTGAAATATAAAAAAAATTGAAACTGAGTTGAAAAAAAAGCCATTTCTATCTACATTTTCATCTTCAACTTCTTCCACCTAAAAGCCATTTACCATTATGTCTGCAGGACCCTTATGGTTGTGAGGATATATAGGGTTTGTAGGTTAACCAAGAACCCAAGGTTTCCAAAGCCAATAAATGAGGTTCACCTTGCAATGGGTTTTCATTGTGTACCCGGTATACAGCAAATAGTTTGGTAAAATATAGAGTGAAAAATAGGTATTGAGGAAACCTATGTATTTCCATAATGGGCACATGATATGGAGTTTAGATGTAGTGGTTATTTACACATCTCTGACTAGGGTGGGACCCATACTAGCATGTTAATTACATGGCATTTCTCAAAATAGCTCCTTTCTTACACACTGTCTTACAGTTGGAAGACACAAATGTAGAGAAAGACAAGTGGTAAAAACACTTGTTCGGCTATTCTGTGTTCCCCAAGTTTCGTGATAAAAATGGGGCCTCACTTGTGTGGGTAGGCCTAATGCCCGGTACAGGAAATTCCCCGAAACTCAATGTGGACACATTACATTTTTCCACTGAGAACTGACATTTTATTTTGTAAAGTGCTGAGCTGTGGATTTTGGGATCTAGCAAACCTGCACATTTCTGAAAGCTAGACACTTAGGGGAATCTAAAATGGGGTGACTGGTGGGGCTCACACCAGGTTCTGTCACCCAGAATCCTTTGCAAACCTCAAATTCTGTCTAAAACAAACACATATTGTTGTTGCAATGCTCTGCAGTCTGAGGGGAGCCACAAACGTCCTTCCACCCAGCATTTGCCCAAGTCTCCTAATAAAAATTGTACCTCACTTGTATGGGTAGGTGTAGCGCCCATGACTGAAAACGCCCAAAGCACAACTTAGACACATCACATTTTTCAAATGAAAACTGACACGTTTTTTGCAAAGTGCATAACTGTGGATTTTGGGCTCTAGCTCAGCTGGCACCTAGGAAAACCTAGCAAACCTGTACACTTCTGAAAACTAGACACCTCGGGAAATCCTTGATGGGGTGACTTGTGGGTCTCTCACCGGGTACTATCACCCAGAACCCTTTGTAAACCTCAAAAGTTGTCTAAAAACACATTTTCCAAAGATTTCGCTGATGCAAAGCTCTGGAAGCTGAGGGGCGCCACAAACTTCCTTCCACCCAGCATTTTCCCAAGTCTCCTGAAAAAAATGGTAGCTCACTTGTGTGGATAGACCTAGTGCCCAAGACAGGAAATGGCTCAAAATCAGATTTTTTCCACTGAAAACTGACATGTTTTTTGCAAAGAGCCTAGCTGTGGATTTTGGGCTGCAGCTCAGCTGGCACCAAAGGAAACCTAGCAAGCCTGTTCATTTTCCAAACCTAGATACCTAGGGAAATCCAGGATTGGGGGACGTGTGAGGCTCGCACCAGATTCTGTCATCCAGAATCCTTTGCAAACCCCAAATTGTGTCTAAAAATACCTCACATGTCGGTTCTGGTATCTGAGCGTAGCCACAAACGTCCTTTTACCCGGCACTCTCCTAAGTCTTCTGATAAAAATGGTACCTCATTTGTGTGTGTAGACATAGTGCCTGTGGTCGGAAATGGCATAAAACATATTGTGGAGACACCAAAATTATCTTTCACAAAACAATCTTATTTTGCAAGGGGATAACCTGTGTTTTTGATCCTAGGATCTTTGACCATCTAGGGAAACATACCAAACCAAGACCTTTCTGAAAACTAGACAGCTGGTGGAGTTCAGGGTGGTGTGGGTTGCATAGATCCTCCAAAGTTGTCATCCCTAGAATCTCCTGCAAACCTCAACTTTGGCTAGACTAATCAAAGTTTTCTCTCATTTCTGTGTGAGATCACTGCACCATCACAGATTTCCTACCACTCAGTGTTCCCTGTTGATAAAGTAATACCTTCCCTGTCGCAGGTGCTTGGTAAATCCACTTGAGTCCACCCACTTGGGGAAAAAACGTGTAGATTGCACTTTTAAACCAGTTTTGGGTCCCCCTCAGTTTTTCATGTTATACTTTTTCAGGCTGGCTCTGCTTTGGGCACACACACAAGTGAGACATCCTTTTTATTGGGAGACCAAAGGGAACACTGGGTGGTAGGAAATTTGTGCTGGTGTGGTAATCGGACAACATGTAACATTTTAGCTAAATTTGAGGTTTGCACTGTATTCTGGGTAAGAAAATGCCTGGAGATCCATGCAGGCCACACTAACAGCCAAGCGCTAGTCTACGCACACAACCAGCAAAATCAAGTCCACACACACCACCAGCAAAATCCCAGTACACACACAGCTAGCCAAATGGGAGCACATGTAGACTGTCAGCCGAACTCCAGTTCACACACACAGAAACTTTCCCTTGTATCTAGTGATTTTCTGCAGATGAGCTTAAAATATTGCTAGGAACAGACAAAATGTGCACCAAAAATTAACGGGAGTGACCCTTCCCTATAGGGCCACTGTATACCTGGTGCCTAGTGGGCTTTCTGGCCAGCTTGGGAGGGGGCAGATCAGTTGTAATAACCACCATGTGCCCCCCCGGCAGGACAGAAAGACTGTGCCCATTTGTTTGGGAGAGGGGAATCAACATGCCCATTTGGGGCAACCCTCACCCCTGCACAAATTAAAAAATAGTCCCTGGTGCCTAATGGGCTTTTTGCCATCCCAGGTGGTTCAGATGGGAGCCTATTGCCCCCATTTGCCCCCGGGGGGGGGGTGGATGTGGCAGAAAGACTGTTCTGATTTTGGGGGGGGGAAGGTGGGGGCATTGCACTTCCCATTCTGTCAGCCACCCAAGATGAATAATAAAATAATCACTGGTGCCTAGTGGGCTTTCAGCCCCACCAGGGGGCAGATTGGGGACTATTGCCCCCATCAGAAACACTGCTGAATTTTAGTGGGGGTGTGGGCATTGCAATGCCCATTTTGGGCAGACCCCACCACTGAATGTATAGAAAACATCCCTGGTGTCTAGTGGGATTTCTGCCCCCCCAGGAGGGGCAGAATGGGGGCTTTTGGCTTTTGTCCCTGAGTACTGAGGAAGTGAAAGTGAAATAAGCCAATAGGCTAATTTCACACTAATGTTCAGTGAAATTACATCAGCGTGCCATGTGCGCTGATCATCATTTCGTTGAAGCAAAAAGAACAGGCTCGGAAGATAGGGAAGCTTTTGCCCTTTCCCCCTTCCCCTTCTCCCTCTCCTGTTTCTTTCTAAAAGCACCAGAGGGATTTCTAACGTCATGTGGTTGAACAGACAGGAGCTGTCCGACGCACATGAGCACATAAGCATTGGGCGACTCCCGGCCGTCCGAAGCACAGAAGAGGTTAAAGAGGAAACTAAATCCCATCTTCCTCTTAATCAACTACTGGTGTCAATAAGAATCACTCTAAATACCTTTTCAGGCTGTTATGGACAAAGGTTGCAGGGTAGTCTGTGCCCAAATTGGGAGCATGGCTGCCATGCTTTCAAAGCGAAATATTTATTATAAAGTAATGGGACAAGAGTCTTGCTGGTATTTTGCCATTACTCCTTTCATTACTTCTGTGTGAAGGGGAGCTAAAAGAGTTTTGATAATGGTATGATATTGCTAGCATCACTTAAATTTAAACTTTATGTACTGAGCTGGGGCAGAGATCTCAGTTTGTATGCTACATACACTCAAGCCCTCATACACAACACCTTACTCTTGTATCAACATACCCTTAGGAAGAGAGTAAGGTTAGCCTGGAGGCTACTAGAAAGTGAGATTGAAGAAAGGAGAAACTAAACCACTAACCTCTAGATGGTCAGAGTCCCCTTCCAGGTTAGGACATATACTTCTGAGGCACTTTAGGCAGCTGCAGAACAAAAGGCTATCTCACCATCTGTTTTTGGCCTCCCAATCTGGTATGCAGGTTTACTAAGGTTCTCTTTCATTACAGTTTGCAATGGATCCCCTGTCTACCACACCTTTGTTTTATTTCTCCCTGTCACTTCCCTTGGTTTCCTTCTTCCTTGGTATCTGCCTTCTATAGCTGTATTGTTGTTTGTGACCTAGGCTCCTTTTGCTTTGCATTTCCTCTTGCAGTTGCTCCTGGTATTTTTGGCAATCCTCAGTGGCCCACTTAGTTTGGAGACCAATCAGCAGTATTTCAGTTTATCTATGAATGTTTTTACCACACTTTAGTACTATAATAATCTGCACCTTATTTAGTGAGATCTGAACTGACATTTTGTACTGCTTGAGACACATCTAAAACCTTACAAGTGCCAGAGAATTATGTTTTTCACTTTCAATTCCTACCCCTGAGTCACTTCTTCTGGTAGTAGGCCAGCCTCCTGCGTGGGTGGTTATCAGGGACCATGAAGATACCCATTGCATTTACTGCTTGGCGTATCCAAACCTAACACCGTCATTTAAATGTACCTTGAGGTATGTGTTGGTACCAAATTATTGCACAGTGTTTCTGAAATCTATTTCATGTTCCATTTATTCAATAAAACATACCATATCTTCTAAATAATCCAAAGAAAGTATGAAATTATGACTAAATCACTAAACTCTGGCACTATTTCATGTCCTTCATGTTAAGTTAAGAAATGCGGGGTGCAAATCTTTTCCCACTGTATTATGAAAGAAGATTTCTGGAGGTGGCATTGTGTAGCACAAATGTTTATTGTGCATATTTGATGAGTGGCATTTTGTTGGTGGTGATGTGTATGTAGACTTTTGTGCTTCTGTATTTTTGTGCTGCATTATTGCTATGTGACTTTGTTGAGTGATACTGATTCCGGTTTGACTGTTTAATTGTGTTGTGGCTTGTTACATTTTAATTGCGTTGTTATCTTGTTATTGTGTTGTGTTCTGGTATTAACATTAGATACATTAATAAATGCTTTTACATTTCCTGTTGAAAGCTGCACATGCCTTTGCATTTCCCATGACAAACAACTACTCGAAGGTGGTCAAATGAGACTCTTCAGCTCTTCAACTATTTTTAGATGCCAGTCAGCCAATGCCATAGGCCATTTCCTAAGTTAGTGCTTCCAGTGCTAAGTTTATGTGACGCAGCCCTATGAATCAGAGTAGTATTTCCTAAAGAGTTCCAGAATACTGGATGAGTCTACTTTGGAAATAACCTGTACATTTGTATATCAATGTACAGCACTTTTGAATGTATCAATATTCTCAACATGTGCTGTAAAGTATGTTTACCTTCTTTATACTTGTATGCCTTAAGCTTAAATACAGTAGTCATTGTCTGAGCTCTTAACCGTAGTAACTCCTATAACATTTTATTTGCATTTGGGTTCAACACAGGAACACCTGCGGCAAACATAATTTTAAGGTGGCATAATGGTTATTTTATTCTAGACTTGTTCCCTCTATATTTACCATTACTGGAGCATAATGAGGTATTACCATATGAGGAATTTGAATCTGACTACTTCATATTTGTTCCTCAAACACTAAGAAGAAATTGATCATTGAAGACTGAGTATGAAAAACTGAATAAAATGTAAACGTGAATTCACACAACATAAATGTTACAACCCATCCACACATCTATATATCGAAACATATATATAAACATCCACAAAATCCACAGAATGCTGAATGCCTCCTACCTGTATAGATTTTTGATTGTGAAATCAGAGATGGCGTATGAGACACCACAAATAAGAACAGTGGAGGTTCAGTCATTGTAAGACAGTTACTCTAACACATAGCAACACAGTTGAGGAACACTGCCACTCCAAGTGAGGGATCCAAAAACAGGCAAAATCTCTGCCTCCTTTTACTTGGCATAGGTGGAGGGCCACAAAATCAAGTTCCCTATGTGTGATCTATACCACAAATACAACCCACAATATATACCACATCCACAGAGGTTTGATGTTCATGTTGCAAGATCACCATATTAATGAGCACCTCCATGTGCAAACCCTCACAGTTTTTTTAAATACCTTTCACAATACTTCACATGCTTGTTGTGGTCCAAAGATCCTCATCTTGTGATCCATACTCATCCAAAACTGGATGGTCGATAAGGTTTTGAAACTCAACCCAAAAAGACTGAGAGTGTTCCACTTTCCTGCACCAACAGTTTTGATACAACTGTTCTCTATGTACTGAAAATCACCCTCACTATCATTCACTGTAACCTCTTAACTTAACTTTTTATTCGGTATGAAAAAAATTCATCCATTACAACAAATAATCACCAATACATTTGTTAAAAACAGCAATAAAACCATATGTAATAAAAAACATCCATCAAAAATATAAACATATAAAACCTCATTCGTAGAAAACACTAAAATAAAATAAAAAATTATTCTAAAAGCTCAACATTATTACGCCAAGTAATAGCTCCCTTCAGGAATTATCCCAGGCCCTTCCACACCAATACATCTGAGGCCATTTGCAAACACATAAAAGCAGGACGATATTGCACGAAACCCTTGGGCCTTAGGAGAGGTAATAAAAATCGAGTTCTAAATGGTGCATAAAAAACACAAAACAGTGTAAAATGGGACAAGGTCTGTTGGGACACCCCATCACAGGGGCAGGGTCCAATACATTTGTCCCCATACTGACCTAGCGGGAAACACAGATTACTTCTGATGATCCCCAAACGGAATCGGGTTATAAGAGACCTTTCCCTCACATCCTTTATCTCTAAGAGATAACGCTCTGGACCTACCCACATCTTTAACATGATAAAATCCCTGATCAAATTTTTCCCTAAGGCCTCCTCCTCCCTCCTGGTCCCCTGGATTCTTAAAAAATTGTCCTTAACCCATTTCTTATCACATCTAGTCAGGCCCTCAGGATAGTCAAACAAATCAGGCCGCCCCAATTCATGATCCATCTTCCTTATGTGCATCAGCCAGGGAATATTCTTTACATTGTCGCAAGCCAAACAATCCCTTAAGATATCCCTATTAAGAGTGGCATGTTCATTTCTCCAAATTGAGATCCATAGCAGAAGGGGAGCCAACTGGATAGTGTCCTGCACAAACTCAAGCTCCAGTTCCAGATGGAGGCTAAAACCAGGGATATTTTGTCCAACTCCCAATAGCCTTCTGCAAAACCGATTTTCTTTCACCGTAAGGGCTCGGGTATCCCTATACCCCCAAAGTGCGGCACCATACAGCAGGACAGGAAGGCATTTCCGCCTATAGATTTCAAGCAAGGGCTTGATAGGTTAACTACCTACCCTTACAGCAAAGTCAAAAGTTGCACCAACTGTTGCATGAAAAAGCTCACCCCTTCTGGCAATACAGGGTTTCCAAGATCCTTTCTCATCAAAAATAATCCCTAAGTATGGGAACTCATGGACCCTACTGATAATTTGATCCTCCACCCTTAGCTCCCCCACCCTGCTCAAGGGTCTTCCACAAACCATAAAATGTGATTTCTTAAAATTGACCTCTAAACCCAAAGCTGACATAAAGGAGGCATAAGCTCTAACTATTTCCCGGAGACCATTCATAGTGCGGGCCATGAGGACTGCGTCATCCGCATACGTCAGCACAGAGATATCAGTACCATTCACCTTTGGAACATCCCTACAATGCTCCATCAGAAAATCAGACAATCCATTTGTATGTAGAAGGAACAAAGTAGGAGCCAGAACACACCCCTGGCGCACACCTCTTGAAAGCTTAAAAGCCTCAGAGCAGTCCCCATTAGACCCCACCCTTACATTTGCAACCGTCCCCGAATGGAGATATCGGAGCAGCTCTACAATATTAGGATCCAACCCTAACTGATTTAACCTCTCCCATAATATATACCGGTTTACCTTATCAAAGGCACAGCTAAGGTCCATAGATAGAGCGTACCTTTCCTGGCCTGCGTGTATTTGCCGATCATCATCAGTAGGTTGAGACATTGATCTCGCGTACCGAGGCCTTCCCTAAAACCATACTGGCCCCAGCTTAGAATATCATTCCCTATCATCCAGGCCTCCAGACGCCTTAAAATAATCCGTCCCAGAATCTTTGCAGAAGAGTCCAGGAGAGAAATAGGGCGATAAGACTTAGGATCATTTTGGTCGCCCTTTTTAAACACTGGGACAATACATGCCAGTCTCCAAGAGGCAGGAATACCCACGGTAACTGCTGCATTGAGGACATTTATGAGAATAGATGCCCATAACTGGGGGTTAGCTTTATACAAGTCCATAGGAATCGAATCCGGGCCCGGAGCTTTATTACTCGCGCTACTCTGCATCGCATCCATGACCTCCTGGAGCGAAAACATAATTGCTAGGTTGGGAGCCATATCATACTCGTTCTCCCGGTTATTTCTTAGGGGAGTACCCTCAAAAATTCTACAAAAGTGAATTACCCAGGCCTCCGGGGCGATGTTACAGCCAAGGCCCTCAGATGTATCTGTTCTAAAGGAACCTCTATTTACCACTTTCCAGAACAAGCCAGGATCTTTCAGAGCTATGGCACGCTCTAACTCTTCCCAGGCTTTATCTTTATGTTTTATCTTACTGTCTCTCAGGGCCTTTTTAAACTTCATTCTAGGTTCTTTTACGAGGACCCAGTCTCTAGGATGTTTCTTAGTGGCCTTCTTCAGGTTTGCCCTTGCAACATAGCAGGTCTTGTCATACCAACCACATTTACGTTTACTAGGTTGGCTGCCTACTGAAAAAAGGCAGTCTCTCACTGCTGCATTTACTACCGTTATTGCATCCATAACAGTTTTAGGATTAGGAGCCTCTGTCAGGAGTGTGTCCATAAATAAATGTACATTTTCCCCCACCACCCTTTCTACAACTTTTTGGGAATCCACTTGCTTCCACCCAAGCCGCCTACCCTGGTCCTTTATCTCCACTACTACAGGCCTACCTCGTCCTAATTTACGTAGGGCCCCAGGAAGTTTAAAGGATATTATAAGGGGACTATGATCACTGAAACACTCCCCCAGCACCTCACCCCCAATCACCAGGTCTTTCATAGGTGGAGACACAAAAATATAATCAATAGTGGATTCAGATCCTCTTCCCACATAGGTTGGGAGTTGATGAGTGCCTACGGCTTCTATATCACAAGAATTCAGAAGGCCCATCTTCCTGATTTCCTTAATTAGGATCCTGCCTCTGGAGTCCTGCAGACCATCCATTAGATAATCCTCGCAGTCACGGATAAAGGGATTAACCACAGTACTGAGCCTCCCCAACTTAGCATTAAAATCTCCAGAGACAATAGCACAGAATTCTAGCCCCACCTCTTCCATTCTGTGTTTCAGAACCTCAAGAACGGAGAACAGGGCCCCAATTTGGCACCCCACATCCCACACAGCGTTATAGAAGTTTACCAGCAGAATATTAAAGTTGTTAGAAAAAATTACCCATACCAGCAATGTACCTTGGTGATTGCAGTTAATTTGAAAAGCACCCACTATCTTAGAGAGGCGAATTAGGGTGACCAGGCCACCTTTTGAGCGGCCACCAAAAGATTGCGCAGCTGGAATTGCAAATCTGTCATACCCGTCCCACACAGACAACCCCTCGGACCAGGTTTCCTGAAGCATGATCACATCATAGTTAGTCACACACCTAATCCACGCCTGATCAGATAACTTTGCATCATAGCCCGCAATATTCCATGAAATAAGCTTACACTGTGGGGGCACCTCTTCCCGTATAGCCAGGGTCTCGGCGCATTGTCAGTCCACCCCTTCCAAGGATAAATTACTGTTAGTGACAGTTCTTCTACTGGTTACCTGAAGGCTATACTGACCAAGGGGGGGATTTCTACCAGAGCCAGGAGACACCCCAGTACTCAATCGCATGTGGTCATAAAAATAACCCAGAGGGGCCATACCTATTGTACAAGCTCTAAGAACAGCAGAACGATAAGTAGAAAGGAGCCTTTGACTCAGGGCTGGATATCTAACATTTATAACAATACAATCTTCATTCCCCACCTTATTTTTGGGCCCGACCCTGCCAATTCTTCTGGCAAACAGAATATCCTTGAAATCCTTACATGAAAAATCACAATTCTTACTCAACCAATATCCAACCTTATTTGTTAGTTGGGCCGTGGACTCAGTTACCCCCGAAGCAAGAGCAGGTACATTCGTCAACACCACCACGTAGGGGGCACAAGCTGGGGGGAGATCCAAACCGGCCAATGCAGGCCTAGCCGTCGGCGCATTCAGATTATTGTTCCCACCCAGCTGTTGGCCAGTCCCCCCAGCTACCACAGAATCAGGATCGGGCTGCCTATTACAGCTAAGCCTATTGACAATCTTATCCGCCCTTAATATAGAAGTCGGTGCAGCTGGAGCAATCTCAGCACGAGCACCCTGACCCCCAGAATTTCCAGGGTTAACCAATAGCTGAGATGATTTTCCCCGAAGCCCCAATGACCCCGGAGCTTCCTCCCGCACGAGCAACTCCTCACTGGGATGGGATTGCCTGGTCGGGGCCACACATCCACCTACACAGTGCCTCCCCTGACTTCCTTGTACAGATATCAGAGAAACTGCCTTTTCTATGGCCGATAATTTCACCACAACGGGGGATAAAATCTCCTGGATCATTTCGCGAAATTTTAACAATAAAATAGTGACATCACAACCCAGGTGCTGGCAAGGTGCAGGGTCACTGTTCGTTTCCTTAGGGAGTTCCATGAGAGATGTTTTCAACTTGGGCATCGATTTCTTTAAGACCTTTTTTTTCCTCTGGGGAGGGCTACATTTATCCATGGAGCAGGCCGGGGGAGAAGATAATAAAAGTCTTTTGCTTCTTCTGGAGGGACCTTGACCACCAGAACCCTCTATTGTCTCTGTTAGCTCAATTTGAGCAGGCTCAACAGCAGCCATTACCGTACCTTGGTCTCCACCCGGATAAGCCACCTCCACCTCCACAACCTCGCGTGGACCACTATCTATTGGGGCCTGACGCCAGTCCTCCAGTTCCATGGATAACCTCCTCTCTGCCAGATCAATTTCCTTTGTTACAACCCCGACAGCTCTTGCGAGGAAGGAATCCAATGTGGTGGTCCCACTTCCCTGTCTACTACCGCCACCACCACCCCCCAATGGACCAGATATCGGACCTCTTTTCCTGCCCATTTAAAAAAAAAAAAAAAAAAAAAACTTCAATACCAAAACAACAAAAAACAAACTAATAAATAAACATTAAAACTATTAAAAGTCCACAAAAAAAGTTCCCAAATGTTCTCCAGATATAAATAATCACCCTTCACTGGAGATGAAAGAGGGGCGGCCCAGCCCAGCCTCTGACGGGCGATGACGGGCGCAAGACGGGCCCGCCCTAGGCCCGGCCTTCGGCCATGGGCCGCCCGCCCGCATCCCACAGTTTTTCAAGGGCTCCTGCCCAAAACACTGGTGACGCCGCCTCCTCCTCGCGCTTCCCGCGGTAGCGCGAGACAGTTTTTAAAGGGCTCCTGCCCAAAACACTGGTGACGCCGCCTCCTCCTCGCGCTTCCCGCGGTAGCGGGAGCGCGATACAGTTTTTAAAGGGCTCCTGTCCTAAGCACTGGTGACGCCGCCTCCTCCTCGCGCTTCCCGCGGTAGCGGGAGCGCGATACAGTTTTTAAAGGGCTCCTGCCCTAAGCACTGGTGACGCTGCCTCCTCCTCGCGCTTCCCGCGGTAGCGGGAGCGCGATACAGTTTTTAAAGGGCTCCTGCCCAAAGCACTGGTGACTCCGCCTCCTCCTCACGCTTCCCGCGGGAGCGCGATACAGTTTTTAAAGGGCTCCTGCCCTAAGCACCTCCTTGCCCTTCACTGTAACCTCATTTTGTTTCCCACTTGAATTCTCTCTCTCCATGATATTGCATGTGCAGAAAGTCGCCAGAGCTGCCATCATCCATGTGGCATAATAATTAAACCTAAAGACTAGGTGTGTGTAAAAGTAACAAAATACCCATCTGGTCTGTTGCTTTCCTTTAAGGACTATGGTATTTGATTCTATAAATAACGGTATCTCATTAAGAGTTGCTCCATTTGTTGTTGAGATGTAAAACACTCATACACCCTTGTAGTGCATCAGAGTTATACAAAACATTTAAATAAATTAATTAATTAAATAATTAAATAAAAAATGATGGTCAGTTAACCTCCAAGCTAATACTCCCCCATTAAAAAGTAAGGGCTAAATTCTGATTCCTGTGCAAACACATGTTTGCACAGAGATCTGAATTATGAGTTGTGTGATAATTATCATGCCATAGCTGTTTTTCTCTGATAAATTCCAGCTGGTCACAATTTCTAGATTTTAAAATGGGAAAAGGCGTGGCAAAAGGCAAAACATGCATATTTTTGTGTGTTAAAACTGATTCCCTATGATATGCCTTAGTTTCCTTCTTAAAAACTCTGAATATTAAGTAAATACCTCACCCTATTCAGACAAACTCAAAATGAGAGCCTAATTCTTTATGTTTGTGAAAACGCACAACTAGAGACCCAAGTCTTTCCACCTGAGGTGCCCAGAGGCTAGTTAATTACCTAAACTACAGAAAATGCCTAACATATCTTAATGCAACATATCTTGATTTAATATACTACCCTTTGACTTGAGATGTTATGTGCATCCTCTCTATATATGTTGTATTTCTTTTGCTGAGTGCATTGAGATATTCTCTCTCAAGTTGCTTGTGCTCTAAAGGGCCCTGATACGTCAAAGAAGATAGATCCTACACATAAATGTAAAAAGTAAATATAAAATATTATACCAATACAAAAAACATGCCAATACAATACAATGCAGCACAACACCACGCAATACAGCACAACATAAGCTCACAATAGAAGTATTGCTACCCATTCAGAAGACGCAAATGTTTTATTAGTATGCAGAATGATCAGTCTAAACCGTAACACTTATTTAATCTGTTGTAGATTGATCACTGTTTAAAAATTGTGACTAATCAATATTTTTAAATTGCCACACAGGATAGATCCCGCCAGTATCATCAACAACTCCTGAAACGTGAGTATAGGGATCATAGAACTGCAAAGTGGAGTGATGCTTCATAATGAAGCATTGATGATTCAAAGGTGTACCAGCCCTCCCTAATGATGACAATGTGTGTAGTTATGAAGTTATGGTCCTTTCATGTTGTGCGATTTGCCTAAAGGCAGAAAAAGTTTGGTATGTGCTTGCATGCACACCCAAAACTGTTGCAGTTTCACTTTAAAATAAAGAGCATGCCAGCAAAGTAGAACGTAATTTACTCTTGTTTTCTGTTTTCTCTCTCATGCTCACCCTTTCTTGCTTTCGTATCACAAACCAAACCATTCCCTCCATGAAGAGCAATATACCTGATGCTCAGTGAAAATCACCATAAACTCAACTCAGGAGAAGATGGCAGTAGCTAGAGATGTTATGCGAAATAAAATCCATTTAATTAATGAACCATAAGAGTGAAATCTAGGCCTAACCAGGCGCTGCATTTTAAGCATGCAATTTCCTTTATAAACTTTGCCTGACCTGTATTTGTTTGACTTGCTTGATTTGCTAATGTTAACAAATTCCAAATAAACTTTATCTCAGCATAAAAGTTTCTATAGTGACATTTGCATGGCCTCTGCACGACACAAACTCCCTATGCTAACAAAGAAAGCTATATGATTTTATTATTTTTAACTGCATTGGATTCTCAAAACTTGCTAAACCAAGCTGAGACACAAAATGGAGGAGAGTTGAGGGTAAGGAAGAAGGGAACATGGCCGAGCCCTGCAGCTATGAGGTATCCTACACCTGCTGGCCCCCACTGCAATGGACTGCATTGTGACTGGCAGCCTCCCGGGGTGGGACTGGTGCCATGGTTCAGGAGATGATCAGAGAACATGGGTCTTGTGGCCTACCCTGGACTGATCTTAAACTTGGTGGTGAGAGGTATGCAGCCGTCTCCAATGCAGCGACCTGAGACCTTGGGTCTCTGAGTCTGAGCTGCTGCTCCGTGAGGGCCCTGGGTGGAGAGGCAACATAATTAGCAGTGCATCTTGAGTCTCCATCCCTATGGTGAGATGGCCATGGTTGGGGTTGATGGCCCTTACAGCCTCCAGGTACGATCAGGAAGAAGGTGATGAGCCCAGAAGTGGAGAGAGAGGGTCCTCCTGAGCAGGTCTGACACACAAAGATAGCAGCGCGGAATCTTAGAGGTACAGGAGGGTGAGAGGCTGCCCGCTGACTGATGGGGAAGATGGAATCCTGGGGAAGATGGGAGACACAAAGGAAACACAATCCAAGAGTGCAGTAACAGAATGGACTTGTTGACAGCGCAGCACACTCTACTGCGACTGCTCTCCTGATATTATCAGGCTCTAAGCACTGTGAGAAACCGAACTCTAAATCAATGAGTCCGGTCTGCTGCCTGTCTTCAGATGCACATGTAGGTAAGCCACATTGAGGGACACATGGTGCTTGCTCAGCTCATATAACGTCACCTTAATCACTTTCCTCACAACTTAACTGGAGACATGCCCTTGAAGTGAGTGCCTGTTCGCTACATAGGGCAAACAACTTGCTTTGTCCCTTGGGAGCCTTGTGAGCATAGCGCACTCCTGCCCTTGAGCTTGACTGTGCAAGAAGTTTCAGACTTCCTGCAGCCTGACATGATGGGCAAAGACACCCAAAAAGGTATCCAAACTTTAGACACCTGTCACAGGGAGAGATGGATAGATTCCCAGCCAGAGATGGCATGTCTGCTCCAGCGTCTGCTGTCGGTGGAGGTGCTACACTACAGGATGTCTTGCAAACCATAGAGACTTCACAGGAAGTGTTGAAATCTAAAATGGATGCCCTCGGAGCAGACCTGAGGATCCTGAAAGATGATCATAATCAACTGGCAGAGAGTGTTACCATCAAGGAGAGATACTTTGGCAGAGGTCCCTCCCACCCTGACACATGCAAATGAAAGGCTGACCACCATGGAGGCCAGGGTCCACACACTTGAGCTGAGGGTGGAGGATGCAGAAAATCTCTCCCATGAGATCAACATTAGGTAGCCCGAGAGAGTCGAGGGCACCTACATGGTGAATTATTTGGAAAAATGGCTTAAGGAGGAGGTGGTGCAGGAAGGACTTTCCTCGTACTTTGCAGTACAGACAGCTCATTGAGTACTGGTGAAGCCACTGCCCATAGTGGCCCGCCTGCTCTACTTTGGATACAGAGACTATGGGCCGATGTAGTAAGCGTTTTGCATGGCGCAAACTGCGAAAAAAGCAGTTTGCGCCATGCAAAACGCGCATCGCGATGCACATTCCCATTTTGCAAGTCGGTACCGACTCGCAAAATGGGAATGCGACTAGCAAATAGGAAGGAGTATCCCCATCCTATTTGCGACTCGCACTGCGATGCAGAATTGCTTTGTGACTGCGAACGTGGTCGCAAAGCAATTTGCAGTTCGCAAAAGGGAAGGGGACCCCATGGGACCTCTTCCCCTTTGTGAATGTTTCCGTTAGTGTTTTTTCAGAGCAGGCAGTGGTCCATTGGACCACTGCCTACTTTGAAAAACCGAAACCAAATGGTTTCGCTATTTTTTTGTATTGAAACTCGTTTTCCTTTAAGGACAACGGGCTGCAATACGAAAAAAAAACTGCTTTATTTAAAAAGCAGTCACAGACATGGAGGTCTGCTGTCTCCAGCAGGCCCCCATCCCTGTGAGTGCAGGGAATCTCAATGGGGTCGCAAAACCCGACCCACCTCATTAATATTAATGAGGTGGGTCTTTGTGACCCCATTGAGATTCGCAGACGGTGTCTGAGACACCGTTCTGCATCCGATTTTGCGAAACGGAAATTGCGTGTCGTACCGACTCGCAATTTCCGATTTGCAAAATTGGAGTTTCCTACATCTGGCCCTATATCCTTTGCAGGCTCGGCACTGTGGTGACCTTAAGGTTGAGAATGCTATTGTGCACATTTTCCCAATGTAAGAAAACTAGGCTGATTGCAGAAGCCCCCTAATTTTTCGCACCCATTTTTTTACTTTTTGCTGGGGTTTTCCTGACTCTTATGGTGCACTGGGTACTGCTAACCAGTCACAGGGCCTGTGCTCTGTGTGAAATGAGTATGCCAATTAAGCTAATTGGAATTGGCTATGTTAACCTACCTATTAGTCCCTAGGATATGGTAGGGCATGTAGGTTTAGGGACCCAAGCATAGGTATTGCTCCCATAGGTGCACTGCTGAGATGCCCAGGGGCATTTTAAAAGCAGGCATGTCTTGCCGGCTGCTTTCAAAGTAAAGTTCTATGCAAATTCGATTTTGGAATTCAAAGTACTTCCAAAGTCTTAAACTACCAACTTATTTAGACATATAGGTCACCCCCAAGGTGTGCCCTGGGTGCCCCCATGATTGGGTGCAGTGTACCTATTTGTTTTTCCCTCATTGTAGTGAATAGGCTCCATAGGCTAAAATGGGAAGATGCATTTTAATTATTAACGTCTCCAAAGAAGCCAAATATGTCAAGTTTGGTCTCAAACTGATTGTTTTAATAAATGCAACAATAGGCCATTGTTGGATCTAATATAACTAGTTTGTGGAAAGAGTTTTCAAACTCTTCCTAAAAGTTACCAGCTTCAGCTCTGTAGTGTCCTTCTCTGATTGGCCAGCCTCTGGCATCCTGGCCAGGTTTCTTTGATGAGGTGTGAAGTAGCCTGGGCTGAACACAATGGATGTGTTTGGGGGAGGAGATCTGCCTCAGCAGATGGTGAAAGAGGATGGGGGAGAGCAGCCAAACTGGTCTTCAAAGGAGGGAATGACATTTGGAGCAGATCAAGACCTACCCCATTTCCTGCAAACTTAGACGACCAAGTGTCCCCCTGATTAGATTAGGAGAGGGCGAGAGAGGGATGGGCTAAGGGAACTTAACCACACCAGTAGGGGGGCTCAGCCAGACCTGACCTCCAAAATTCAGTTTCTCCCATTTTGGATTTTTAAGGAATGTTGCTCCCTGGGATTTAGGCCCGTATTTATACTTTTTGACGCTAAACTGCGCTAACGCAGTTTAGCGTCAAAAAATTTAGCGCCGTCTAACGCCATTCCGAAGCGCCATGCGGGCGCCGTATTTATGGAATGGCGTTAGCCGGCGCAAGCAGACCGGCGCTGCCTGGTGTGCGTGGAAAAAAACCACGTAGACCAGGCAGCGCCGGCGTAGGGGGAAAATGGCGCTAGGGCGTCTTAAAATGGCGCAAGTCGGGTTGACGCTAAAAAATCGTCTTAACCCGATTAGTGCCATTTTTTCGACGCCCAGACGCCATTTAAATGACTCCTGTCTTAGTAAAGACAGGAGTCATGCCCCCTTGCCCAATGGCCATGCCCAGGGGACTTATGTCCCCTGGGCATGGTCATTGGGCATAGTGGCATGTAGGGGGGCACAAATAAGGCCCCCCTATGCCACCCAAAAAAAATTGAAAAATAACAAAAATTATACTTACGTGAACTTACCTGAATGTCCCTGGGGTGGGTCCCTCCATCCTTGGGTGTCCTCCTGGGGTGGGCAGGGGTGACAGTGGGGGTCCCTGGGGGCAGGGGAGGGCACCTGTGGGCTCATTTTGAGCCCACAGGCCCCTTAACGCCTACCCTGACCCAGGCGTTAAAATGTGGCGCAAATGCGGGGTTTTTTGACCCGCCACCTCCCGGGCGTGATTTTTGCCCGGGAGTATAAATACGACGCATTTGCGTCGCCGTCATTTTTTTAGACGGGAACACCTTCCTTGCATCTCATTAACGCAAGGAAGGCGTTCACGCAAAAAAATGGCGCTCTTTGCCAATACTTTGGCGCTAGACGCGTCTAACGCCAAAGTATAAATATGGCGTTAGTTTTGCGCCGAATTTGCGTCGAAAAAAACGACGCAAATTCGTGGCAAACGGAGTATAAATACGGGCCTTAATTTTGCCACACTTCACAGGAAGTGGTCATCCAAGCGGGTAATGGCATGCCTGTGATTGGACAGTTGCCCCCCGCCTGCTTATCACCCCAGGAGCAAGGATACATTTTGTAGGGCTGCACCCACACACTAAGATCCCTGCTTGAAGAAGATAGTGGAGAAGAAGGACTGCCCTGCTGGATCCCTGGCTTGATACTGATCACGGCACTCACAAGGACTGCACAGCTGCACACGTTTGGCTTCAACAAGAAAATGGCTTTGCCCTGCTTCTGCAAATACAAAAGTGGACTCCCTATAAGCTACAGGTACAAAGGAGCTGCCCAGAGTCCCCTGCATCAAGTCCTGCAAGAAGAGCCCAGCTGACCAGCGACATGTGGGAATTTGAGAATTCTAACCAGGTGCATTCTGGGAACTGTGTTTCCAGCTTCGAAGGAACAACTCAGAGCTTCTGGACCCTTGGATCCAGATGTGGAGACTTTAGGGACCCAAAAAGGACCACTAGAAGAAGATCCAAGAGTTTGGAGACATTTGAAGCAACTGTTGTAAACAGCTACATAAGTTGAAGATGTGCATTGTGGGGGTTGTAGTCCCAGACCCCAAGAGGCAAACTCAGCCTCTAAACCCTTGGTTGGTGCTGTGGACCACTTTCTTGTATCCACAAACACTTCTGAAAGTAAGTGTAACCGTGTTACATCATGGGTGGCCTGAACTCTAGACTTTGTTCCTGTCCAGTGTGACTTTTTTTTTTAACCCTTTGAGACTATTTGCTTCTAAGTGCCAGAATTACTTTTAATCTTTAAAAATTCATATCTCTGGTTCCCTAAATTGTTTTTTTGTCATTTTAGTGTCATGTTAAAGATAAAAATATAATCTATGTTAATAAATTGGAGTTAGATTTTTATTCTGTTTTGTATTTTACATACTTACTGTTTTGTGATTTTTAAATGCTTTACACACGTCTCCTAAGTTAAGATTTGTCGCTCATTGCCAAGCTCCCAAGAGTTCAGCTGGGTTTAATTTATAGAGACCTAACTGGAACTATTGCTAAGTGTAGGTACTTCCCTGTCCTTACTAACAGACCACTTTCCAACACCCATGATGACAGATGGAACTAAATGTTTCCAGAGCCCAAAGGAGATCTGAACATGGCTTAATCTTCAACCTCGGCTGGGTCCTGGATTGCCACCTTGGCCTAGGTGCCTGCAGTGGACCAGGTTGAGATGTCATGTTATGGTTTTTTATAAAGAGCATGGCTACCCATGAGCCTCCCAGCGCTGATAGCAGACCTCTTAGAGATAGTCTAGTGGTTATACTCTGAATAGCCAGGGTTTAAGTAGTCGCCAAAAGGACAGTTCATGGCTAGTAAGGTGAAGGGTAAGAGGCAGTGAATTCCATAGCTTGGCTCCAATGTAGGCCATGGAATTTCCGCTCGTCTGGATTTTTTTACTCTGAAGACTGAGACCAAAGCTGCTGATGAGGACCTAGGCTGTCTAACGGGCCTATGGAAGGATGCCAATGCCCTTAGCAGAGGGGGCCCTCCATTATGTAAGCCCTATAGACACAACATAAGGTTTTAAACTTTATGCGTTGTTCCACTAGTAGCCAATAGAAGGAAGGGATAGCCGCTTTGGCTGAAACATGTCTCAGTAAATTTAGAAGAAGATGGGCAGAGGGATTCTGCACCATCTGCAGCTTTCAAGTCACATATTTCGGGGAACTAAGATACAATGCATTGCCATAGTCTAACCGGGAAATGATAAGGGCCTGAACAATGAGTCTTTTCGCAACAAATGGAAGAATTTTTAAAACCTTCCTCAAAAGCCTAAACAAGCCAAAACTCCTAGGCTCTTAATATTATCATTGGGGGGGGGGGTTCCAAGGATTTCAAAATAGAAGGAGTGATTCACAATCAAGGACTATATCCTAGTATCATTACTTCAGTCTTGTCTTGATTAAGCTTAAGCTTACATTCAGACATCCATCCCAATACCACCTGCAGACATAGTGAGAGTGACGAACAGTTAGAGCTGGAGTTGGTAGACAGCGATGCTACCAGCTGAGTGTCATCTGCGTAAGACACCAATGAGAGACCAAAGGGCTTTACTATCTCTGCATGAGGGGACATATAAATGTTGAATAATGTCGGACTAAGCGACGAACCCTGTGGCAATCCACAGCTGTTCTTAACATGATTGGAAAGAAAAGACCGGTCCAGTACCTGAAACGATCTCCCCTCCAAAAAAGAGGAGATTCATCCTAAGACATTACCTGAGATTCCGACTTCCCTCATATTCAGAAGTAATGTATCATGATCAACAGTGTCGAAGGCAGCACTAAGGTGAAGAAAGATAATAGCCGTTCTAATCTCCTGATTGAGACGCCTTATGGTCTCTTCTGTGACTGTAATCAGAGCCGATTCTGTGCTGTGAAGGGGTCTAAAGCCCATCTGGGTGGGATGAAGGACATTATTATTATTTTTTTAAAGTGAGAGTTGGGAATTAACATGCTTTTCAATTATTTCAAATAAGGCTGCCAGCAGATAAATAGGTCTGTAGTTTTTCAGCTAAGCTGCATCAAGGTTAGGCTTTTTTAGCAGAGGTTTGACTATAGCATGTTTCCATTGTTCCAGAACAAGACTCCTAGAAAGTGAGGAGTTTAGAAGATCAGTGAGAACTGGAACCTGAGGAGGGGCTGGGTCGAGCTGGGACAATGATTTGAGGGCAGCAAGTAATTTGGATACCATGTCCTTGGAGACAGGGGCAAAAAGCGAAAAGGAAGCGGAAAGTAAGATCTGCTGATCTATAAAATCATTAGCCTGAGGAGAGTTTACAGGAAAAGCTGAAAAGTTATCTGATATTTTTTGTTGAAAAAACAATGCCACATTATTACTATGTTCTTGGGAGGCATTCATAAGTTGAGAGTGTGAGGCTGTGCAATTTCTTTAAGTATTTGGAAAATCTCTTTTAGTAGCATAATAGATAGATTGAGCTGATTTAATTTCCGAGTGGAAAAATCTGATGGCTTTCCTATACTCCTGCTTCAGTGACACTTCATAAGATTTTCTCCATCTCCTTTCCAGATGCCTGCATTCCCTTTTTAGGTTGTGAAGATGGGGAGAGAACCAAGGAGCACCTTTTATACGACGCCCCTCAGGTTTGCAAGAGTAAAGAGTAGAGCAGTGTGTCTAAATTTATGGAGATTCAGTCATTAAATCCCTCTAGATGGCAAACTTCATTATCCCTGAGAGAGGGTTTCAGCGTTTCAAGGCTATTGATCCATTCACTGGCCTTGAGCTTATGCAAGCGCCCGTAGGGTTGAGATATAGTCTGAGAGGCTCTACTGATAGTGGAAATAGCTAAGTTAAGCCTAATTAGGAAATGGTCAGACCAAGCCAAAGGGCAGGGAGGCATGGAGGTTAAGCTAACTATGTTACTAAAAACTAAATCAATACAGTGGCCCTTCCCATGCGTAGGACCCCTAACCAATTGGGCCAACTCTAAAGCGGCCATATCAGTAAGTAGATATTTAGCAGCCTAGTTTTCTATGTCCTCTGCATGAATATTAAAATCACCCAAGACTGTAAAATTGGGTTTTTTACATATCAATTCAGAAATATGATCTTGAAGAGATTGTATAAAGGTTTCTGGAGGGCCGGGGGGATGATACACCAGGGCTCCTGAAAAAGAGAATGGAGGGTTTAGTGTAGTAGAAAAATACATACTTTTACAACCAGGTAACCGAAGAGGCTGGGCAGTGAGCTTTACTGATTCCCTATAGATGATGGTAATTCCCCCACCTCTTGAGGTGTCTCTATCTAGCCTACTTATCAAGTACCATTGGGGTAATGTCAAGGCTACATCCAGAGATGACCCCTCATGAAGCCAGGTCTCAGTAAGAAACAAGGCTGTCTATGTGACATCACTAAGAAGTAGGCATATATCAAGTTTATTGGCTGCCAAGGCGTGACAGTTGGCCAAAAGAAAAACACTGTTTGGTACATCTTGGGTGCTTGCCTTAATCCTAGGTCAGACTGGGGAGTGCAGTGACATGTAGTACAAGACCACATAGCATTCATAGGGTCTAGGAAACCATGACATATGTCTGAAGGGACAGGCCTATAAGATTGGAGAAATTCATTGGAATAGGTGACTAAATTACTATTAGTAGGGCTAAGATTTCTGGCCCCTGGGCCCATCCAGGCATGGACGGGTACAGACAGGCTTTCCTTAGGTGCGCCTTTGACACACCAGCGGCATGTCCGCTGGATTGCGTCCCTTAAATGGATGAAAATCCTGAGGATTGGTGACCCTGTGAATGACAGAGGCCCAGCATGAGTGACGAAAAGCAATGCAAGTGGTGGCGTCACTGAGCATGGGTGGCAAAGGGCTCTCATCACCAGAGGAGGATGCAATGAATCGAGATTTAGATTCTGACCACGGCTCTAGTGATGCTGGTGACTCGAGTGTTGAGCTTCCCATAGTGACCCAAGGAACATCGGAGGATATTATCTGCAGAGACAACCATACTGGTAATGCTTTGAGGGGATTCTGCACTTCAATTTGAGATACTCCCTGATGAAGGAAGATAGACTGGTGGGTTACTACAAGCAGGGCCAGGAATTTTCCTCCTAATTTACAGCACTGGGTGGGAGCCTACATGTGGAGCAGCTCTTTGGCTTAGCTTCCCTACTAGCAAGAATTATGGGCAATACCACTTGTCATTGTTTGACTGATTTGATTCAGAATGCGACCTACTTGTCCTGGGTAGTGGGAGTTGGGGTAGAAGTTGTTTGTTATGTGTGTGGGAACCTATGAGTTTCAGTACAGAGATGTACTTGTCCATGAGCCTAGTTGGGTCTTTGCATGATGGAGACTGGCCAATGTTTGAAGGAGAGCACAATGCCTGATTAGATACACCAGCTAAATTGCAACCCTTATAAACTATTAGTGTATTTCCTGGAACTTTCAGGGCATGCACGCAATGGCTAAATGCTACAAGGTATTTTCTTTCCTGAGTAGACAAGGTTATTCACACACCTCACAGCCAAAAAGGTGTTAGCACTACAGCGCAGTTGGAGAGACCAGGCCTACTACACCATCTACTCGGCCTATGCCAGGGGTGTATTATTATGAATCCGACTGAAGGACCCTTTCCAACACACAGGGGAACTAATTGCTCCAGAGGGCAGATATGTGGCAGTGACAGGTCACCTGGAGGGCCAGGATATAATGATTGTTGCTGTGTATGCACTTAATATAGACCAGTGCACTTTCTTTACAATCCTATCAGGCCCTTTGGCTCTGTTCCTGATCTGCCCAACAATAATGGGAGGGGATTTTACCTGTGTTGCAGACCCCCAGATAGACTGTTTTCACCCCATTGAGGTCCCAGGCATCTAAGGTGGCCCGTACATTTACAGACTGGCAAACTGGATAAGGATGTTTGACACTTGGTGGCGCACACACCCGCAAGACCAAGACCACTCATACTTCTCAAGCCTACACAACCTTCATGTCAGGTTAGACACCTTCCTATGTACACCAGACATTCATAGCTTAGTAAACACCACAGAGTATCTGGCCCGCATGGTCTCCAACCATAACTCCTTACTCCTACATATGGGATGGACATCATCCAGGCCCTGTATTCCAACACGGAGACTCAAGTCCGAATCAATAGAGGATTGGACATTCCAGGAATCAATCCAAGACAAAATAGAACAATTTTTAATGGAAAACTAAGGCACAGCCACCTCTCTACAAACTTAATGGGATGCCTTTAAGTCAATAGGGGTCAGCGGGATACTTATGAGAGAGGTGATGGCTGCAGAGCGTGAGATGCACATGGCAGAGACCTATAGGTCTGGGCACCCAGAAGCGCAACTGTCGCTCCTGAATGCAAAAGAGGGGGTGGCTGCCCAGACAATGAAACTTAGCTGCTTTGATTACCAAAGATATATGGAGCATGCACAAGTATAATGGTACCACCCTGGATCCATACTAGCCTGGTTAGCTAACCTAAAAAAATGAGGGTCACCCTTAGTTGAAATTGCAACTAACGAGGGGGGCCAGGCCTATAGTCAGGAGGATATTAACTACCTTTTTTCATGGTAGTACTCAGAGCTATATCAGAGTACTACAGCACATGACGAGGAGGCTGCATGGGAAAGTCGGCTCCGCTCCATACCTCAACACTGATGAAGCAGACAGCTTGGGTTGGGACCTTATCCCACAAGAGATTAGGATGCCAGGGATGGACGGCTTCCTGGCTGAGTTCTTTGTGATGTATTCCGAGGAACTGACCCCCAAGCTGGTGGAGCTCTATGGTGCAGTGATGGAATCAGGAAATCTATCTGGCATGACCAGTGAGCCGCTGATAGTCCCGGTGAGCCTGCAACTGATCGCAAGGCTTACCGGCCTCTGTTGATGCTAAATATCGACTATAAAATCCTAAGTACAATGCAAGCACCTAGACTATTCCCATTTATGACCAAATACAAGTACCCTGACCAGGCAGGTTTTTTCCCAGGTCGCAACACTGCACTTAACATCAGGCACCTCTTGGTGATCCTGGAGGCTAATGACTACGATTGCGAGACTGTTGCGACAGTCAATTTAAAAAAGGCTTTTGATAGAATGGAATGGGAATATTTATACGTGATGCAACATATGCGACTGGGAAGATGCTTCGTAGGATGGACTAAACTGTTACATACAAACCCCATGGCTAGAGTCTGAATGGGTATGACTATCTCCGAGGGGCAAGTAGTGGGCTGGGCGACCTGACAGGGCTGCACCCTGTCCCCTCTACTCTTTGCTCTTGCCATGTAGCATTTGGGCAGCTACACGAGAATGGCAGTGGAATACCAGGGCCTGCAGACTGGAGGCCAGTTTCACCGCATAGTGCTGTATGGGGATGATCTTGTGATATTCCTTAGGGATATTATAGGGGAGCTGGACATTGCCAGAACTATGCAGGAGCGGTTTGGTTTCCTATTCGGTTTAAGAGTTAACTGGCAGAAGTCCAGACTCTCCCCTGTAACACCGACCCAGGATCATCCGAAGGTGTTGGATCAACTGCAGCGGAAACCAAATATGTTTTCCTTACCTGGGAGTGAAGATTTACCACAACCGCACCGACCTCCTGGACGACAATGTGAGACTGGCTGTAAGGTAGCTCCGATCAAGCATTGAATTTTGGAAAACGCTCCTGATATCGGTGGCAGGTCGTATAGCCTTACTGAAGATGGTAGCCCTTCCTATTCTTTGGGACACTTCCTGTTTGAGTCACACAGACAATGTTCCGAGACTTGGACTCTTTGATTGTTACATTTACATAGGCAGTAGGTCATAGAGGAGTGGTGCTTTCGTTTTTAAAAAGGCTGATAACGGACGGGGGACAAATTGTTCTGAATTTCAATACGTATTATATTGCAGCCCAACTCCAGTTGTTGGTGAGGTGGCTGGTGGATAGACAATTCCTAGACCGAACATTGGGACTCTTTGGGCCATGTTTATACTTTTTGACGCACAACTGCGCCAACGCAGTTGTGCGTCAAAAATTTTAACGCCGGCTAATGCCATTCCAAAGCGCCATGCGGGCGCCTTATTTATGGAATGACGTTAGCCGGCGCAGCTGACTGGTGTGCGTAAAAAAAAATGACCCACACCAGGCAGCGCCGGCGTAGGGGAAAATGGAGCTTGGGCGTCAAAAAATGGGGCAAGTCAGGTCTGAGGCAAAATATTGGCCTCAACCCGATTTGCGCCATTTATTTTTACTCCCAACCCCGATTGAAATGACTCCTGTCTTAGCACAGACAGGAGTCATGCCCCCTTGCCCAATGGCCATGCCCAGGGGACTTATGTCCCCTGGGCATGGTCATTGGGCATAGTGGCATGTAGGGGGGCACAAATCAGGCCCCCCTATGCCACAAAAAAGTTTTTAAAAAAATACTTACCTGAACTTACCTTAAGTTCCCTGGGATGGGTCCCTCCATCCTTGGGCGTCCTCCTGGGGTGGGCAAGGATGGCAGGGGGTATCCCTGGGGACATGGGAGGGCACCTCTGGGCTCCTTCCGAGCCCACAGGTCCCTTAACGCCTGCCCTGACCAGGCGTTAAAAAATTACGCAAAAGCGGCTGGACGTCATTTTTTTTGACCCGCCCACTCCCGTGCGTCATTTTTGCACGGGAGTTTAAATAAGGCGCACATGCCTTGGAGTAATTTTTTAGACGGGAACGCCTACCTTGCATATCATTAACGCAAGGTAGGTGTCCACGCAAAAAAATTACGCAAACTCCAAGATCTTTGGTGCTAGACGGGTCTAACGCCAAAGTATAAATATGGAGTTAGCTTTGCGTCGGATTTGTGTAAAAAAAAACGACGCAATTCTGGCGCAAACAAAGTATAAATATGCCCCTTTGTGTCTGGGCTATCTGACTTGATCAGAGTGCTGCTCCGGCAGAGGGTCCCTGCAGCTTGGGACACCCATGAACTTCGGGTGATCTCTAAATTCTGGAACAGATGCCTACTAATGATGAATGTGAAAATTCCCTATCCACCTGATCTCCCCATTACTATGCTTAGGGAACTCCCACATAGGGAACATTGGGTAGGACTATAGGAATGGATTGCAGCCTGAGCCACTCTGGTGGGAGATCTTTTCAGATAGTCTGTGACAATCCCATTTGAAGAATTTGGAAGTTAATTTGATATTCCACATAGATAATTATTACTCCATAGAGCATTGACCAAGGCATTTCACAGACATTGGCCCACTGGAGCCTCTCAGCCACCATAGTTTCATAGCTGTCAACATATAGCTCTCAGCGGGTACTTTTACAGCAATTACAAATCTCAATAGAGTGATCCGAGAGGACCTGCTTAGTCCCCTGGGGAGATTACGGGCACAATGGGAGGAAGATTTGAACATTCCCATAGCAGAAGGGGATTGACCTGGAATCCTAGATAGGATCCCTTAGATATCCAGGAATGCTCGATTTAAATTGATAAACTACTATGTACTTCACTGGACATATCTTACCCCGGAGAGCATTGGTAGATACTTTCATGTGCCTAAGGCAGCATGTACAAGATGCGGGAAAGTGGGCGCCCACCTATTACACATTTTTTGGTCCTGCCCTCCACTACAGGCCTTTTGGGAGGAGGTGGTGGGAGCAACAGCAGGATCATTAAATAAGGCAACCCCTGGTCTCCTGGTCACTGCCTCCTCAGCTGGTTCCCAAATACTGCTAAGAACAAAATTATAAGTAGAGACCTGTTGTTTATCTTAGTGAAGCGGGAAATTACCAAAAACTAGAAATCACCTCGGGGGGCACACTCCTGCCTGGTGTAGGGAACTGGTGAATTTGGCAGACTGTGAGGGAAGAGTGCTGCTTTGTTAGACGAGAAGGGGGATTGGCACTCTTGATGGGACTTTGGCCTGGGATGCACTTGTGGATACCCTTAAGAACCCTGAACCAGACATGCCAGTGTGCTCTCCACAAGGTCCACCAGAAGTGCCCACACCCTGGTGCTCTGTACAATGTAGGGAAGGGTACGGGCTGCCCCTTCTCTCCTTCAGACTCCTGGAGCATCGTCCACCTCTGACGCTAACAGTCAGCCAACCGGATCACTGGGCACACGTGGATATTGATAACTGTTATTTGGACAACACTTGTGACTCATGGGGGTGTGGTTGTTGAGGTAAAATAGCACCCATTGAGGCATTGACTGTCACATGTCCCAGAAATATTGAACTGCTGTAAATTTATGTTTCTAGTAGATCACATGCCAATGCTCATATGTAGGCCATGTTTTAAAATCTAATAAAATCTGGTTAAAAAAGAATAATAAATTATTCATGAACAACATTTACATGTGTGTCATTTCATTGAGAGACCAAGTCGGATTGGAAACTATTCTAAAATCTCAACTATTGTAGAGCTGTTATTAAATGTATCCTACTGTTAGAACTGTCTTTGTTAGAAGTTGCCATCTGTATGGAAACTGGACTTGTCTCACATTTTCATTGCCTGCCGTCCTCCGTCTAATATCTTGGATATAACAATTTTACTAAAATGTATAATAATATATCAGTTATACAAAGTGTCCCATGGAAAGAATAAATAGGATTCGAGCATGCTCTCAGATTCAGATTCAGGCTCCTCTCTCAGAATTCCTGACTACAAGACTCAGACATACTTTGCTCTCTGCCTAAACTATTTTCTATCAGAGTCAGTTGCAGTATTCTTTATGAGTACTGATAGCTTCACTGGCTAGTCTGCCTGAATGACTGATGTTTTGATCATCAACTTCTATTACAATATTTTTGATCAGCAGTCCATTATCTAGTGGATAGTTTGGATGAATTAATCACACATTTAAACATGGTAAGTGGTTGTCCCTTTTGTAAGCTATGGGATGGGGACTTTAAAATACCTTTATGCACATACAGAGGATACCTAGGGCCATATTTATAGGCCCCTAGCGCCAGAGGAGTATCACTTTTTGTGACGCTCTTGTGGCGCTAAGCACAGTGCTGTATTTACAAGGCTTAACGCCACCTTGTAAATACGGCCCCTTCCCATGCAGCACTGTGCATGGAAGGGACGTGCAATGGGTGTTGCTCTGAGGGTGCCACAGCAACACCCATTGCATTTTGATGCAGCCTCAGATTCATGACATTTTGTAAACCTGAGACAGCGTCAAAATCTAACGCCATCCCATAAGTGGTGTTAGCAGGGTGCAACGAGGAGGAATACTTTTATTCCTCCTCGTTTTTTGCTTTTTCTGTGCGTGCTGCATTCTGCCGCACGCATAGAAAAAGCAAAATGACAGAAATGATTGTTTATGTGCTGGAAGGTGTCCCTTAGTGCACATAAACAATCATTTGAAATTTACGCTTTGGCACTTCTGTGTGTGCTGCATTATGCAGCACACACAGAAGTGCCAAAGCGCCATTACTGATTGTTTCTGTGCTGGAAGGGACACCTTCCCGCACATAAACAATCACACCCCTCAACACAGACATCCTTGCACAATGGTACAAGGAAGCCTGCGTTGGCAGTGGCAGCTAAATTTAGCACCAGCGCAGGGGGAAACACAAGGGTGCGCCGTATTCCCTTAAATATGGCGCATCCCTGCATTTCTAAAGTGACGCAGCGTGGTGCTGCCAATTTTGGCGCTGCACCACTTTTCTTTAAGTTTGTCCCTTAGTCTGTGTCCTTGAAGACACTGACAATGTTGAACCACCCATTTTCATTATACCCCTTATGGAGATGCAACAAACAGGCTGATCATCAAAAATAATATGCTTTTTGCCAGCAATATGGTCTAATACATGATCATGTGACTCAAACATTTACAGCTATGGGCTATTCCAGCAGAATCGATTTTATCATATTATCAACAGACCTTTACATCCGGTCAGCTGATTTTAAAGATACAGTAAATTGCACTAGTGATCAGAATCCCCTAACATTGTTTATAAACTTAAACCGAAAGCCCAAAACATTTACGAAGTATGGTGGAGCAATTGAGTATTCCTCAAATAAGGGCAGAAGAATAAAATGGGAAGACATTAACCGAGCCATAGTCTTGGAAAATTTGACATTAAAAAATAAGGAAGTTATTGCGGATTATTTGTCTATAGATACCCCTGCAAGCTCCATAATTAATAGCTTTGGGATTTTATGTCAATCGATTGCCCGATCTTTTACTGCTAAATCTAAAGTAAAACAGGAACATCGTTGTTGATGGTTTAACTCTGTTGGTTCTGAAGCACATAAACACCTTAGTCTAGCTCTTAAATACATTAAGATAGCTCTTAATAGTTCCCACTTAAAACAGGGAAACTATCATACTAGCCTGTAAAACGTATAAGACAGGCCTGAAGGACAGAATAGAGGCTATTAGGTGATCAGTATGCGATGATTTAGAAGTTGCAGAGAATGCTAGAAATAATAGATTGTTTTGGGAAACAGTGAAGTAATCCTTTTTTTTCTAATAGCTCTGGTTCAGAGATCGAGTGTAATTCTAGTTTACACTTGGGTCTCAAATTTTTCTAAGGTATTATCATCTGATCACACCTCTGAGCCAAAGCCTGGAGAGGCGGAAATGTAATATTTGATCTCAAAGCCGCCCAGGTTTTAAGCATTTCCATTGGAGTAGAGGAAGTTGCAACAACCATTAAAAAAAAAGAGCACAGGGAAAATACCTTACTTACAAATTTGATTTGGCCAGCAATAGTCGCCCCATTAATTCCAACCTGACAAGAGGCAATAATTGTCCCCATTTTTAAAAAAGGGATAAGAATCTACAATGCTGTCACCCTCCTTTATGCTTATTAGACTGCACACTAAAAATGTTGGGCCGGTATTCTTCTCGAGGTTGGAAGAGTGGGCAGATAGTAATAATCTTTTATCCACTGTGTAATTTGGCTTTAGTTCAGGCATTGGTACAGAGAAAAATGTTTAAATGTATTCTTCCTGATAGAGAAGTAGGTGCTTTTAGGAGCTTTCAATACTGTAAATCAAACCAAAGTATGGTTCGTGAGGGAAAAGTTATGTGTAGGAAAAAACGCTTTATTGAAACGTCTACACTGGGATACCTCTGTCAAGATATGATATGGCCCAATTCAAGAGTGTTCTAATTTAATAAGTTGTAACTGGGGTGTCGAGCAGGGTTGTATTTTATCTGCTTTTCTATTTTTAAATTATTGTAATGGGTTGGAGAGTTATTTATTGTCACAAATGAAGGGCATCCCAAAAGCAGGTATGCGATTCATTACTACCCTATTATGTGAGCATGATGGAGATCTCATTTGAAGAACCACAAACGGCCTGCAAGTCCTGATTGATGCTTTTTGGGTTAACTTAGATTTGAAGGTAAATTGCACCGTCTTTTACCGTTATCTGTGGACCCAAAAATAATAAAACCAAAGCTCATGTTATAGAAGGGGTACTTGTAGTCAAAGTAGAGCATTTTAATTATTTAGGAATTCTCTTTGATTCGGTCCATAAGTAGTTTTTTTCATTGACTTTGAGAGTGGAACAGCTCTCTAGAGTCGCTGAAGCACTTTATCATTTTGCTACTAAACTGGGCCATAAGCCTTTCAGGGAGCTGTTACTTCTTTATAAGCCCAAATGTATCCTGGTGGGGATTTATGGAGCTGGAGTATGTTGCTAAACTAATCCTAAAATATTAAAAATGTTGAAAATTGTTTTCTTCAGAGACTCCTTGGTGTTCCTCTTAGCACTGCATCATACATTTGCCATGTTGAGGTTGCAGCTGAACTGAATAGAGGATACAAGAAGCCTTACCCCTTGTTATTATGACTTAAGATCTGGCAAACATCGGATGTAGGCTTTTCAAGGCTGATTTTAAAGACTACTTAGCCCTGGATAACATGACTAGCGTTCCCTAGCTCACTTATGTTAAGGATGCTTTTGTGAAAATGGGAATCCCAGGACTTTTCTTTAATCCTGAGTTAAGGGAGGGTTTTAATGAAACCTAATTCGGGTCTATTTTTTTAGACCACTGATTTAATGAACGTCATGTTAAAGTCAAACAATTACAATCAGTAGCAGATAATTTTTTACTGGCTTGCGTATTCAATTTGGAATTCTATTTACCATTTACCAAAAACCTACACTATAGATTATATTTAACATGTCTGTGACTAAGCAGGCAGAGGATCTGCAATTTTTTGTTTTTTAAACCAAGTGCGGTCTCCTGTGCTTGCTCTTCATTTATCCCCTGGATGGGCCAGGTTGCAGGGCCATGCTAAACCAAAAAAAAGAAGGGGGCACACAGGGCCCCCTCCTAGGGCTACACCTCCCCAGGACTACATATAAAAAATATAGAGGGGGGCCACGCTGACCCCCCCTGAGATCCAGGGACCACCACCTCCCCAGGGCTTTTTTTAAAAAAAGGAAGTGGAATACATGGACCACCCCTCCTGAGACTACCACCTCCCCGGAACTAGGTAATAAAGGAGGGGGTCCACGCAAACCCCTCCCGGCCCTGGGAACCACCACCTCTCTGGGGCTAAATACTATTTTTTAAGCAAGGAGGGGGGCTCCTGCTATTTTCTGAGGTACCCACCTTCGGGAGACAGCTGTTTGTTTTTGCTTGGCTAGAGCTATGACAGCTCCCATCAAGCAAAAGCAAACACTAATTCTGCTCCCATCAAGTGGAAGTGTGAAAACTGTTCCTGCTTGCTGGGAGCAGTTTTCATCTGTTCCCTGCCCTCTGTCATGCAAGCAGGTAAAAAAAATTAACTATTGCTCCCACACACAGAATGATGCATATTTACCAGCTCCCTGTGTGCAGGAGCAATGTCAGCTACTACAGGAGGTGGGGAGCAGGCTGGGACCAGGGGGACCTTGAGGGTCCCACAGTGTCCCCATCATTGAATAAAGAAACTCAAGGAACAATCATATTGGCAAAGTTACAAACACAAGCTCACTGGGAACATTATCTCGGAGTCCTTTATGCAGCTCTAGTGTAGGAGATGCACTATATATTTACCCTATGAGGTAGCACTTACAAATTAGCCAGCAGAAAGTACCCCAGTTGGGTAGACATTGTGAACAAAAATGTGGCCCTTTGGATAACCCCACTGGCCGACGCCCACACTACCTCCCTGGTTTGGGTCACGACCAGTGGCCGACACCAGGGAGGGGGTTGAAAAATCCTCGGGTACATCACACTTGAGGATGTTTTTAAATTTACAAATACCCCAGGAGACACGGAAGATCTTCCGTGTCTCCCCCCCTACCTGCCCCTTTGTGAAATTAGTGCGCCGCGAGGCGTGCTGACATCACTGTTTGTTTTCTCTGTTTGGTTTGCGGCTGCTTCCTGCTCCAGTAGGGGAGCACAGCTCCAAAAGGCTTTCCTAATGTTCGGGAAGGCCTCGTTTGAAAGGGAAGACTCTCCCCTTTCAAACGAGGCCTTCCCAAATGGGTTTCCTGGCCCTATCTATTGACATATATATATATATATATAGGTATATATATAGGTATAGATATGTAGAGAGCGATCACTTTTGTCAACATGCGTGGTTTCCCTGGAGGCTGCGACCGGCACCCAGGAAAACCACACCAAAATATAAAAGTGATCTCTTACATATATATATATATATATACATATATATATATATATATTCGTCACCAGTTCTCTTGCTGTTGCAGCTTGTGTCATCAAAGCAATGCAACTGACGCGTTTCAACTGCAGCTTTTAGGCAGCAATAAAAAAGTCAAGTAACTCTTGTAATTATGTTTCTGCTAGAAAAGGATCTGACTTTTGTCTAGTGGCAGTTTTGATGCCATAAATTTGCTCAGAAGGTTTAAATGCCTACTGAAAGGATCAAAACTATATTATATGGGGATAGCTGAATGGATTAGTGAAACCAGCCATTACCTGCACTATAATACAAATGAAATGTATGTGCAAGGGGGGTTATGGAGAGATAAAATACACTTTTGCTGGGTGGTAGTGATGGAATCAGAGGAGGAGGTAATGGGAGTGGGGGAACCAATAATGATTGTTGGACTGGGCTCTAGAGGCGCTAAAGACTGTGACAATTGGTATGTGACAAGGTGATGTACTAGTATGTCTTGTTTGTTTTTTTGAGTGTCTTGAGAGAACATGCTGATTGAGGGAAGAAGCGAAGGTAAGGAGACCTCTACTGTTGCAGGTATCATACACACACACACCATCAATTTTGTGACTGTCTACAGAGGCTAGTGTTTTAGAGCAACTATTTAGCCAGTAGCAGAGATTGCATCTCATTGGATGACTGCTGCTCAAGCCCTAACTTTGGTTATAGAGGACAGCTCTGATGCAGGATCAAAGACTGAGACAGCAGATACTGAGACAGCATCTGAGGCATAGGGCAATGGCGCAGACTCTGGGAGTGATTTTTCAGTCAGAGGAGTGTCATTGGATAACTCCTCTTCAGGTGATTATGAGGGAGATGATGAGGACAGTCCTGCTGTCCCTTCGCAAGCACAGTCTGTGCATCTTGAGAGCTCCCCAATTTAGTTCAGCTCCAAATTTCACCGCCCAAATCGTATTGTGGAGACATCAAACTTACCTATCCCAAAACAAACTGGTTTTGTAAGGCTGGCACATGCTTTTTTGGTCCTGGGCTTGGACGCCATATAGGGAAACATACCAAACCCAGCCATTTCTGGAAACTAGACATCCGGGGGAGTCCACAAATGTGTGACTTGTGAGATTCCTCAAAGTTTTCTTACTCAGAATACCCTGCAAAGCTGAAATGTTGAATAACAACTATATTTTCTTCTTTCATTTCTATCACACAAACTACAGGAATATGCTGGGATCCAAAAAATTCCTACCACCCAGTGTTTCCCCACCTGTCCTGATAAAACAACGCTATCCTAGTTGAGTGCCTGTACCTTGTGCCTGCATCAGGAATGGATCACCTCAGGGTCAACAGTTGCCCCCTTGTAAAGATCAACATTGACCATTGTGTGATCTATTCCTATCGCGTGTACTAGGCCTACTCACACAAGTGAGGTACCATTTTTATCGGGAGACTTGGGGGAATGCTGGGTGCAGGAAATTTATGGTTCCTCTCAGATTCCAGAACTTTTTATCACCAAAATGTGAGGAAAAGGTGTTTTTTTTGCCAAATGTAAGGTTTGCAAAGGATTCTGGATAACAGAACCTGGTGAGAGTGCCACAGGTTACCCCATCCTGGGTTCCCCTAGATGTCTAGTTTTGAAAAATGCACAGGTTTGGTAGGTTTCCCTAGGTGCCGGCTGAGCTAGAGGCCAAAATTCACAGCTAGGCACTTTGCAAAAAACAGCTGTTTTCTTTGGGAAAATATGTTGTGTCCACGTTGTGTTTTGGGATATTTCCAGCCGCGGGCACTAGGCCTACCCACACAAGTGCGGTACCATTTTTATCAGGAGACATAGGGGAATGCTGGGTGGAAGGACATTTGTGGCTCCTCTCAGATTGCAGAACTTTCTATCACCAAAATGTGAGGATAAAAGTGTTTTTTGGGACAAATTTTGAGGTTTGCAAAGGATTCTGGGGAACAGAACCTGGTAAGTGCCCCACAAGTCACCCAATCTTGGATTCCCTTAGGTGTCTACTGTAGTTTTAAGAAATGCACAGGTTTGGTAGGTTTCCTTATGTGCCGGCTGAGCTAGAGGCCAAAATCCACAACTAGACACTTTCCAAAAAACACATCAGTTTTCAATGTAAAAATGTGATGTGCCTATGTTGCGTTTCCTGTCATGGGCATATCGCCTACCCACGCAAGTGAGGTACCTTTTTTATCGAGAGACTTGGGGGAACACAGAATAGCAGAACAAGTGTTATCGCCCTATGTCTTTCTCTAAATGTTTTCTTTCCAAATGTAAGACAGTTTGTGAAAAACAAGTCTATTTGAGAAATGCCCTGTGATTCACGTGCTAGTCTGGGCACCCCGGAATTCAGAGATGTGCGAATAACCACTGCTTCTCAACACCTTATCTTGTGACCATTTTGGAAATACAAAGATTTTCTTGATATCTATTTTTCACTCTTTATATTTCAGCAAATGAATTGCTGTGTACCTGGTATGGAATGAAACCTATTGCAAGGTGCAGCTCATTTATTGGCTCTGGGTACCTAGGGTTTTCAATGAACCTACAAGCCCTGTATATCCCTGCAACCAAAAGAGTACAGCAGACGTAATGGTATATTTCTTTCAAAAATCTGACATCGCAGAAAAAAGTTACAGAGTAAAACATGGAGAAAAAGGTCTGTTTTTTTACCTCAATGTCAATTTGTTTTTATTTGAGCTGTTATTTTCTGTAGGCAAACCTTGTAGGATCTACGCAAATGACCCCTTGCTGAATTAAAAATGTTGTCTACTTTTCAGAAATGTTTAGCTTTACGGGATCCAGCATTGGTTTCATACCCATTTCTGTCTGTAACTGGAAGGAGGCTAAAAGCACAAAAAAATATGAAAAATGGGGTATGTCTAAGTAAAATGCCAAAATAGTGTTGGAAAATGTGGTTTTCTCATTCAAGTCTGCTTGTTCCTGAAAGCTGGGAAGATGGTGATTTTAGCACCGCAAACCCTTTGTAGGTGCAATTTTCAGGGAAAAAAAACACGAGCCTTCTTCTGCAGCCCTTTTTTCCCATTTTCTTGAAAAAAACGAAATTTTTGTTGTATTTTGGCTAATCTCTTGGTCTCCAGGAGAAAACACAAACTCTGGGTACCTTTAGAATACCTAGGATGTTGGAAAAAAGGACGCAAATTTGGCTTGGATAGCTATGTGCACAAAAAGTTATGAAGGCCTAAGTACAAACTGTCCCAAATAGCCAAAAAAGGGCTTAGCACTGGGGGGTGGGAAAAGGCCCAGCAGCTAAGGTTATAAATACGCAGGGTAGGAATTATTATGACATGATGCTCATTTCACAGAATCTAAGTCCCATATTTATGAAAAATGTCATAAACTGCGTTATTTTTCCTAATACTGGCTAATGACATTTCTCAGAGCCATCTTAGCTCTCTGTTTATTAAATGACGCAAGATGGCGCTAAGGAATGGCTAGTGTCTAAAAAAAGACAGTAGCTGGTCAGGGATGGTGTTACGGAAAATGGCGCTTTTGGGTCTGAAATTATGTTAGGCTGGTTAGCGGCAAAAAATTTGCCACTAACCAGTCTAGCATCATTTTTTGACACCCAAGCAGCCTACATGTCTAAGTGTAGAAAGGAGTCATTACCACCACACCAATGCCCACCACAGGGGACCGGTGTCCTCTGGGTAAGCCCAACATACCCAGTGCCAGGCAGGGGGCACCGGGTAAGGGACCCCCAATGGTACTTTGGAAAAAATATATACTTACCTTAATTTATCTGGGTTGTGGTCCCCCTCATGTAGTGTCCCTGTTGTGTGGGTGGTGGTGTTCCTGGGGCTTAGGGTAGGCATCTTTGTGCCCATTCCATGGTGTTCCACCATGGAAAAGGGCCTACCTGCCCTCCTGCTGGTCTGACCCAGGCGTTAAATAATGGCTCTAAGCGGGCTTAGCACCACTACTTAGGCCTGCCTCCTCCTTGCACGTTGTTTCTGCGCCTGAATGTAAATATGGTGCTAGGGATTTAGCATTGTGTTTAGGATGGGAACTCCTACCTTGCATCTCATTGACGCAAGGTGGTTTTGCACATCCTAAACATGACGGGTCTAGCGTCAAAATATGAATATGGAGATAGGTTAGCTCCATTTAAGAGCAAAAATGAATGGCGCTAAAGAGATGCCAACTATCCATAAATATGGGCATAGACCTCAACGCAAAGCACTTACAGATGTAAACAAAGCAAGTTCCCAAGTTGAAGCTCCACTTTTGTAAAATACTAATCATCTTAACGTCCAGAGCATGGTAAAAAAAAAGCAGGGTTGTTTTCTTTGCATTTCCACCTTGCAAAGTTTTCTATAATCCTTCATGGAGGTGTGGCGAATGTGTTCTTTCTTGTTATCTGCTACTAAGACTAGAGATTGTGTTCTTCCTTTTAAAACCTAAAAGTATGTGAAATGGCATAGAAACACCACCCATTTGGCCATGCCCCTAATTCATTAGTGGTATGCAATTTCTTCCTGCCCTTTTCCCAGGATGATGGACAGCTTACTAAAAGTCTCCCCAAGCACATTTCCCACCGATTTTGGAGACACATTCTTGATGCACAGAAATAAGATTGCATTCCCACCAAACAAAGAAACAGTTCTGGTGTGGTGTAGGGTTGGGTGGTTATAGGGAAAAGGCAGCAAGACCTGGCCACTCTTGCACCCACGCCACGGTCTGGTAATTACCCCATATATTACATCAGTCATGTCTTGTTCTATGACATCATTGAAATTATCACCTCAACATTTGCAATAAAATTATTGATGAGGAAACTGTGCATGGTGGGGGTGTGAGTTATAGTTAACTTAGGGCACGAGTTATAGTTACTTGAAATAACTATAACTGCATAATTTCTATGGTTTTATACATCTGAAATGTGAGCCTAACTATAACTTCCTGTGTTTTTAATTGAACATATATATATATATATATATATCTATATATATATATATATATATAGGCATCAGTGAAGTCAGTTGAGATGTTATCATCAGTGATGTCACTGACCATGCCATGAGTGATGTAATAAGTGAGGTCATAAGCAGTGCATTAAGGGGGTACAATTTATAGTTAGCTGAGGTAACTATAACTGCTGAATTTCTATGGATTTGTGCGCGTCAAATGTGAGCCTAACTATAAAGTCCATGCAATGGTTGTTTTTTTCAGCAAATTGTATGTTTTTTTAAAGTATATTTTGTAACTATAACAGTCCAGGAAACCCTTGTTTTTTAGCATAGTGTACTGACTGACTGATTTGTTTTCTGGTTCTTTGTATATTTTTATAAACATATGTGATACAACTAGTACCATTACATGTACAAGAAGCCATAGCTATTAGCTTTCTCAATGACTGTTAGCTGTGTAAAATAAATTTGAAACGCTGCCTTTGTATAATTTACATTTAAACATACTTTGCATTTAAAATAATTAGACTGCAGTAAGTATAACAGGTATTTTCTGAAATTATGTAAAACTCAGCAGAGAGTGGTACTACTAACAAGACACGATTTTGTCATCTGTTTTACAGTGAGAGTAAAAATGGAAGCAGTGATAGCAATTTGGGCATCTTATTTTCAGAAGTGTTTGTCCTGAACCCTGGGAAGACCCAACCCACTTAGAAACCCGGTTGTGAGCAGTATATACTTCTACTGTAGTTAAATATGGGATTTTGTGTTTTCTTTTCAAAAATATAAGGGTTGCACACCTGTCGCAAACCTCAGTGGTGGGTATGCGACTCCAACATAGTTTTAGTAGCACCAAAATACATATAGAGAGTTTAAAAATTCACTTTTAGGTAGGAGGTTTACTAACAAATTATTAAAAATGGTTGTAAACTAAAATAAAAGCAGTTTTATGATAGTTTTAGTGGATTTGGGGTACTCACGACTCCGTCGCGCATCTTACCGCCACTTATTGCCGGAATTGCGCTGGGTACACAACTCTGACATCTTTTTTAAATATCAAAATATGAAGACACACATGTCTAAAGTTTACTTTAAGGGAAGAGGTTTAATGATAGTGTAATAACATACTATGGGGGTCATTATGATCCCGACGGCCAGAGCTAATGTGGCGGTAGTACTGCCAACAGGCTGACAGTATTTACTACCACATTATGACATTGGCAGGTTGACTGAAGCCAATGCACCACTCCGGCCGGCATGAGGGTAGCAGCCGCCGGGCTGGAGATAACAATCTCCAGCCCAGCGGCCGCCATCATGCCGCCAGCGGTATCATGACCAATCCTACCACCATGGTTTTTGTGGTGGTCGTAACGCCACGGAAACCATGGTGGTAAGCCCTATCAGTGACAGGGAATTCCTTCCTTGTCACTGATAGGAGGCCCCCTCCCTAACACTCCCCACACACCAAACCACCCCCCCACATCCACGCCCCATACACACACACACAGACACACACTCATCCACACATACATACACGCATGCATTCATTCAATCACGCACACATCCACACATACATCAAAACATATATGCAGACATGCATTCACATTTCCATACATACACGCACTCACACTCATTCATACACACACTCACACACATTCATACATGCATTCACACACATTCATACATGGCAGAAATGAAGAGGCTAGAGACTGAAGAATGAGGGATGGCATCTTCTAAGAAGCATCTAGGAACATCTTCCACCACAGCTGATGTTTCCCATGTACCACCTGTTATTACTGAGTTTGTCAAGGTTGGATTTTTTTGCCCTAAGTGTACTGCCACGCAGAGTGTAGGAAAGCAAGCAGTCCCTACAATTGTGCAGATAATGCACACCATTGTTATTTTTTTCAGGTATAAGCTGAGTTTCTTGCGTTTTAAAGAACATTGCCTTTTTTCTGTGATGAAACAAAAAAACAACAACAACAATTTTAAGTAGTTGAAACAAACAAAAAATCTATAAACTGGTAGGAAAAACATGTTTCTTTTTAAAACCTCTTATTCCAGTGAAATAAATTTTATATGTTTTATGTATGTTTGTAATAGTGTGAATGTCGTGAACAAGTAATGTACTAAGTGTATGATTGGTATATTGTTGAGTGAATATGTACATCAGTAGTATATCAGTGACTGAGTGACTGAGTGTATTAGTGAGTGTATGGGTGACTCAGTGGGTGCATGACTGGGTGAATGTGTGACTGAGAGAGTGCGTAAGTAGCTGGATGAGTGAGTGAGTGGGTGCATGAGTAGCTGTGCGTGAGTGAGAGGGTGCATAAGTGGTTGTATTCATAATGAAGTGAGTGAGTGCATGCGTGAGTGTATAGGTGAATGAGGGTGCATGAGTCCTTCAATGGTTGAGTGAGTGGGTCCATGGGTGGGTGTATGGATAACCTAGTGTATGGGTGGCTGAATGGGTGACTGACTAGGTGCATGAGTGGCTGACTGAATGAGTCATAGGGTGTTTGAGTTGCTCTATGAGTGGGTGAGTAGGAGCATAAGTAGTTATATAGGTGGGAAAGGAAGGGTGAGAGTGGTTGCCTGGATGAGTGAGTGGGTGAATGAATAGCTTTATGGGTTACATAAGTGGTTGTATGCATGATTGAGTAAGTTAGTTCATGAGTGGATGTAGAGATGAGGGAAAGGGCACATGAGTCTTCGATGGGTGAGTGAGTAGGTGAATAAATGGGTGTATTGGTAACTTAGTGTATGCATGACTGAATGGGTGACTGAATGGGTGCATGAGTGGGTGTCAAAGTGAGTCATTGGGTGTTTAAGTTGCTGTATGTGTTAGTGGGTGGATGATTAGCTATATGGGTGAGTGAGGGAGTGTGTGAGTGGTTGCATGGGTGAGTGAGTGAGTGTGTCAGAGGCTGTATGGTTTAGTGATACGGTGTGTGACTGGTTGCATGGGTGAGTGAGTGGGTGCATGAGTTGTTGTATAGGTGAATTAAAGGGTGTGTAAGTGGTTGTATGTGTGAGCGAGTGCACGAAAGGGGATATGGATCAATAAGTGCGTGAGTGGCTGCATGGGTGTGTGAGTGGGTGGATGAATTGCTGTATTGGTGAGTTAGTGAGTGAGTGTATGATTGACTGTATGGGTGAGTGAGTAGGTGAGTGAGTCTATAGTTGATTGACTGAGTGCATGAATGGGTGCATGGATTTGTGATAAGCGGGAATGAATAGCTGTAAAGCTGAGTGTCTGGTTGTATTAGTGAGTGTATGGGTGAGTGTCAGAGTGCATGAGTGCCTGTTTGTGTTAGTGAGTGGATGCATGAGTTGTTGAATGGGTTATTATCTACATGCATGAGTTTCTGTGTGGGTAGATGAGTGACTGTATGGGTGAGTAAGTGAATTCATGACTGGGTGTATGGGTAAGTGATAGGGTGCATGAGTGGCTGTATAGATGAGTGAATGGGTGCATGAGTGGCTATATGGGTAAGTCAGTAATTGCATAAGTGGGTGTATGGGTGAGTGAGAGAGTGCATAGGTAGCTGGATGAGTGACTGAATGGGTGCATGAGTAGCTATGTGTGTAAGTGTTTATATGCATGATTGAGTGAGTGAGTGCATGGGTGGGTGTATATGTGAGAGAGAGGGTGCATGACATCTTCGATGGGTGAGTGAGTGGATGCATATGTGGGTATATGGGTAACTGAGTGTTTGCATGAGTGGGCATATAGGTGAATAAGATGGTGTGTGGGTGGTTGTGTGAGTGAGTGGGTACATGAGTGGCTGTATGGGTGAGTGACTGGGTGCTTGAATGGTTGTATGGGTGAGTGAATGGGTGCATGAGTAGCTGTATGGGTGAGTGACTGGATGTGTGAGTGGTTTTACGTGTGAGTTATACAGAGTGTGACTGGCTGTATGGGTGGGTGAGTGGGGGCATGTGTGGGTGAGTGAGAGGGTACATGAGTAGTTGTATGGGTGAGTCAGTGGGTATTACTGCATGAGTGGGTGTATGGATGAGTGAGTTGGTGTGTGTCTGGTTGTATGTGTGAGTGAGTTTGTGAGTAAATGTATGTGTGAGTGAGTGTGTGCATGAGGGGGTGAATGAGAGGGTGCATGGGTGGTTGTATGGGTGAGTAACTGAGTGGATGAGTGCATGTATAGGTTAATGTGTGTGATTTGTTGTATGGGTAAGTGATAGCATAAGTGACCGTATGGTGAGTGAGCTGATCCAAAACTGGCTGAATTGGTGAGTAAGAGGGTGTGTGACTGATTGTTTGACCATTGAGTGGGCGCATGGGTGAACGTAAAGGTGAGTGATAGTGTGCTTGAATGGTTCTAATGGTGAGTAAATGGATTTATGACTGACAGCATGTGTGAGTGACTGTGCAGCAGTGACTGTATGGGTGAGTGACTGGGTGCACGAGTGGCGTTATCGGTGAGTGAGGGTGTGCATGAGAGGTTGTGTGGGTTTTTGAGTGGGTGTATGAGTGGTTGTATAGGTGAGTGGCTGGATGTATAAGAGGATGTATGGGTGAGTAAGTGTATGACTGTGGCCATGTGAGTGGGTGTATGAATGGGTGTATGGGTGAGTGGGTCCATGAGTGCCTATTTTGGTGACTGTGTACATGCATGACTGTCTGGGTGAGTGCTAGGGTATCTGAGTAGCTCCATGAATGAGTGAATGGTTTCATGAATGCCTGTATGGTTGAGTGAGGCTGTGCGTGAGTGGTTGTATGACTGAGTGAATGGATGTATGAGTGGCTCTATAGGTGAGTGAGATGATAGCATCAGTAGATGTAGGAATGAGTGAGTGGGTGTACAAGTGCATTTATGAGTAACTGAGTGGATGAGAGCCTGTGTACATGAGTGAGAGGGAGTGTAAGTTGTTGTATGTGTTGTTGAGAGGGTGCATGAGTAGCTGTATGCATGAGTGAATGGATGCATGAACACCTGTACGTATGAGCCAGAGGGTACCTGAGTGGTTGAGTGCATGAGTGAGTTGCTGTATGAGTATCTGTGTTAGTAACTGAGGGGATGAGTAGCTGTATGAGTGAGAGGGTGCACCAGTGGCTGTATGGGTGAGTGATAGGATGCATGATTGCTTGCATGTGTCAATGAGTGGGTGTGTCAGTAGGTGTATGGGTGAGTGAGAGGATGCATGAGTGGTTGTATGCGCGAGTGATGGAGTCCATGAGTGACTGTATTAGTCAGTGAGATGATACTTGAGTGTGTTTATAGATCAGTGAATGGGTGCATCAGATGCTGTATGGGTGCATGACAGGGAGTATCAATATATGTATAAGTGTGTGTTTGGGTTGTGACAAACCATACATCACTGTATTTCTGGGTATATTTCTGCATGTGCATGCTTCCCTGGGTGAGACAGTGTATGGATATGTGTATGTGAGGCATGTTTAATTGGTCTGTATTGCTGTGTAGAATTATTAATTGTACACATTATATTACATTAATTACCTATATTACTGCCAACAAATATGTCCTTTAAATCTGTATTGAAAGAGAAAAAAGACAAATAATAGTTAAAGTTTCATATTAATAATTTTTCTATTAAACCTTGTTAATCAGTAAAAAAAGAAAACACAATAAGAAAACACAACTTCAGTGGTTCTTTGCCTGGCTGATGAAGGGTGCTACCCTGAAACACATCCCAGGATGCTTGTTTCCAGGGAAGGCAAGACCTGGCCTGGCAGTTCTGGCTGGATGCTTGTTTCCAGGGAAGAGAGGACCTGGCCTGGCAGTTCTGGCTGGACTGTTCCCATAGCAAGCAGGGTCAAGAATAATTTGCAAATGGCTGGGTCCAGACCTGGGTGGTATTGTGAGCAGAAGAACAATGGATTACACCCAGATCTGGGGGTGAGTGTTTCAAAAGTTTCACCACTCCTTCCATCATCCTTTTGTATTGCTAAAGTTGCCCTAAGTAGGAAGGATATGCCCAGACACTGGACCAGTTCTTACTGTTCCACTTGATTTAACCTAGCCTGGCTGATGAAGGGTGATACCCTGAAGCCGGTTTAAGATGCTTGTGTCCCATCCAGGGAGGACCTGGCCTGGCAGTTTGGGCTGGACTGTTCACATGAAGAACAGGGTCAAGACTGATTTGCATATGGCTGGGTCCAAACTGGGGTGGTATGGTGAATAAAAGAATGATAGATTAAACCTAGATCTGTGACTGGAGGAGAGTGATTAAAAAGTTTCAGCACTCCTTCCATAATCCTTTTGTTTTGCTAAAGCTGTCCTAAGTGGGAAGGGTATGTCCAGACGTGGGTCCAGGTCTCACTGTGCCACTGGATTCAATCTAGCCTGGGTGATGAATGGTGATACCCTTAAACTGGTTCAGGATGCTTGTTTCCCGTCCAGGGAGGACCTGGCTTGCAGTTCAGGCTGCACTGTTCCCGCTGCAAACAGGGTCAAGACTGATTTGCATATGGCTGGCTCCAAACTGGGATGTCATGGTGAGTAAAAAAACAATGGATTTAAGCCAGATCTGTGACTGGGGGTGAGTGATTGAAAAGTTTCAGCACTCCGTCCATCATCTTTTTGTGTTGCTAAAGTTGCTCTAAGTGGGAAGGGAATGCCCATAAATGGGTCCCGTGCTCACTGTGTCACCAACTTCAATCTAGCCTTGCTGATGAAGGGTGATACCCTGAAACCATTCCCAGGATGCTTGCTTCCTGTCCAGGGAGGACCTGGCCTGTCAGTTTGGGGTAGACTGTTCTCATATTAAAGAGGGTCAGGACTGCTTTGCATATGCCTCAGTACAAACTGGGGTGGAATGGTAAGCAAAAGAATGATGGATTAAACCCAGATCTGTGACTGAGGGTGAGTGTATGAAAAGTTTCAACACTCAGTCAATCATCCTTTTGTGTTGCTAGAGTAACCCTAAGTGGGAAGGATATACCCAGATGTGGATCCAGTTCTCACTGTGCCACTGGATTCAATCTAGCCTGGCTGATGAACAGGGATTCCCGGAAATTGGTCCCAGGGTGCTTGTTTCTGGTCCAGGGAGGGCCTGACCTGGCAGTTTGTGCTGGACTCTTCTCATAGTGAACAGGATCAAGACTGGTTTGCATATGGCTGGGTCTGTGACTGAAAAGTTTGAAAAGTCTCAGCACTCTGTCCATCATCCTTTTGTGTTTCTGTCCTTTATCTCATTACATTGACCAGTTGAATCATCTTCATGCACTGCTGCGTTCTCTTGCAAATAACTTTCTTCATTAAAGAAAGGTCCTGTACTAGAGGTATGATTCCATTCACCACTAAAGATTTTACGAAAATTGGTTTTATCAACAAGTATTTTCCTTTGGCAGCATATCTTCATACCAAGCACTGTATTGTCTAGTGTTCTTATTCTAGTTAGAATAAAAATACAAAGCTTCTGCTTTAAGGCAAATACCTTATCAACTACAGCCTCAATGTATTCTTTTAGTTTGACTATTTCTCTTTTTCTTTTTTACTACTTAATCTTTTTAATACTATTCTGAATTACCCTGGCACAAAACATTCTAACCCTCATTTCTTCGAACTGTTGCTGTCGTCTGGTTAAGCTATCTGCTTTCGTCAATGATTTCTCACTCTTCATCTGACATGGTTTTTGTGGGCTGATTTCAAACTTTTCTTTTTATTTACTTGATTTTGCATACTTTGCAATTTCCCACACACAACATTAAGAAATGTTTTGCTTCTCTTACCAGCAGCTCCTTTCTCATTAGGCACAGCCTAATGTCCACTTGTTCTTTTTGTTTCTCTGTTGCACGTAAATAGTATAATTTCCTCAGTTTCTTGAGCATTTTAGAAGGCTCTTTTAATGCAGAAATAGACCTCTGAAATAAATAAAAAAATAGCAACATGTTCACATTTTCATTACATACTGTCATTCATATATTGTAGGCATTTTATCTAATACAAACAATTGCATCACTATGGGGGTCATTCTAACCCTGGCGGTCGGCTACCTCCAGGGCTAAAATGACAGAAGCACCGCCAACAGGCTGGCGGTGCTTCCTTGGCCATTCTGACCGCGGCGGTAAAGCCGCGGTCAGAAAAGGGCAACCGGCGGTTTCCCGCCGGTTTACCCCTGGCCCAGGGAATACTCCATGGCGGCGCTGCTTCCAGCATGGGCACTGCAGGGGCCCCCTAACAGGGGCCCACTAAGATTTTCAGTATCTGCAAAGCAGACACTGAAAATCTCGACGGGTGCCACTGCACCCGTCGCACCCCTTCGACTCCGCCGGCTCCATTCAGAGCCGGCATCCTCGTAGAAGGGGGTTTCCCGCTGGGCCGGCGGGCGGCCTTCTGGCGGTCGCCCGCCAGCCCAGCGGGAAAGCCAGAATGGCCGCCGCGGTCTTTTGACCGCGGTGCGGTCATTCGGCGGTTCCCGCTTGGCGGGCGGCGACCGCCGCCCCCCAATGTAGGAATGACCCCCTATGTTCCTTGCAGTCTATGGCCCATATTTATACTTTTTGACGCAAACCAGCGCCTAACACCATTCCTACGCACCAGGCGGGCGTCTTATTTAAGGATTGACGTTAGAGAAAAATGGGGGTTGTGCATCAAAAAATGGTGCAAGTCAGGTTTGAGTAAAAAAATATGGCTCAAACCGGACTTGCGCCATTTTTTGACGCACAACCCCCATTGAAATAACTCCTGTCTTAGCAAAGACAGTAGTCATGCCCCCTTGCCCAATGGCCATGTCCAGGGGACTGCTGTCCCCTGGATATGGCAATAGGGCACAGTGGCATGTAGGGGGGCCCAAGTTAGGCCCCCCTGTGTCACGTAAAGAAAAAAAATAATTATACTTACCCCATCTTACCTGTACTTACCTGGGATGGGTCCCCCATACATGGGTGTCCTCCAGGGGTGGGCGAGGGTGGCAAGGGGTGTCCCTGGGGGCAGGGAAGGGCACCTCTGGACTGCTTCCATGGTCAGAGACCATTGAAGTAGGCCCACATGTCCCTTACTGCCTGCCCTCACCCAGGCGTTAAAAAACGGCACACATCAGGCTGTGCGCCGTTTTTTAAGGCCCGCTTTCTGTGCGTCAAAATGAGGTGGGAGTATAAATAAGGCGCACAGGCTTTAAAGTCATTTTTTGGATGGGAACGCCTACATTGCATGTCATTAACGCAAGGCATTTTCCTGCATCCAGAAAATGGCGCACACGGAGGGATTTTGACATTCGCGGAGTCGGACGTCATAAATATGGGGCAAGGTTTGCGCTGAATATGCGTCAAAAAAATGTCCGCACATTCGGTGCAACCAGAGAATAAAGATGGGCCTATATCTGTTCATTTTCATGTTGTAATAAGGCCAGGCCTCTCACTATTATACGTATCAATGTGTGACAATGTTTCACTATATGCATCACTGTGTACTTGTTTGCTCACTGTATGTATCAGTGTATGCTTGAGTATCCTATCACATGCACTAGTGTATCTCTAGGTACTTTACTACATGCATAAGTGTGAACCAAAATGTGTCAGCATATGTGGCCATCAATTCCTGAGTGTATAGCAGTATGTATAAGTGTGTGACTAGCTGTATTAGGGTTGCATTACTATGTGACTGCTTGTATCAGTATATATAAGTGTGTCTTTATATGTGCTGGTGCATAGATAAATCTGTCCTTGATGTGTCAGTTTATCTATCATGTGTGAATGTGTGCCTGTGTCATTCTATCCATTAGTGTCTGCCTGGCGTATTACTGTATGCATCAGTGTGTACCTGTCTGTCTCAGTGTACACAACAGTGTCTGCATAGGTCTGTCAGTGTATGCATTAGTGTGCGCCTTCTTGTTTCACTGTATGCATGAGTGTTTACCTGGGTGTGTCACTGTATGTGTCAGTGTGTGTTTGGGTGAGTAGGTGTATGCATCATTGTGTGCCTGGGTATCTCAGTGTAAGGATTAGTGTGTGCCTGGCCATGATACTGTATGAATGAGTTTAAGCCTGGTTGTGTTAGTGTATACATGAATGTGTGCTTGGTTTCCAGGCCTGTACCCCGTCACCTAGTGACTTTTAACCTACTTACCCTGCTCTGTTTTAGCATATGTATTTAATTATTTCTTCCAAGATGGCTGTTATATTTATAGTTAGGAAGATGTTTTGATTTACGGTTATCAGTGCCACTCTGTGAAGGCTTTAATATCAGATTCTAGGCCAAGTGATGTACGTCAGTATTCACATCATGTTCCTTTCCCATTTACGTGTGACAAGAACGTAATATACTTTTGGAGGGAATGGTTTATATAATTGCCACCCAAGCATGCCTTCTTATCTATTGTTTGGGAACATACCTGTGTCAGGTGTCCTACAGGATATGTATAAATGCATCTCATGCGGACAAGGTTATCAAAGGGATTCCTACCAGATGCTATCAACGCTATCTATGCTACACGTTGCCTTGATGGAGACCCAGCCTTTGCGTCCCCCGGAGTCTGATTAGAGATCTCATTCCAAGATAACAAGGGTTGGAGGGTACTTCTCATGGACATGGTACTGGCAGATTAGGTTTAACACACCTAGCTCTCTTTAGGTTAGAGATTAGGGCCCATATTTATACTTTTTTAGCACCGCATTTGCTCCGCTTTTTGACGCAAAACCAGCGCAAACTTACAAAATACAATTGTATGTTGTAAGCTTGAGCCACTTTTGTGTAAAAGAATTACGCAAATGCAGTGCTAAAAAAGTATAAATATGGGCCTAGGTTCTCCATGCTATAGTATTTGGGCCTATTTCACATCTCATGTTGTTGCAAAATGGTGGGTGTCTTTATATTCACAACATTTCATTTTTACAATTCTGTTTCTTGCATTGTTCATTATTCTAATCATTGCAGTTCATGCAGTCTCCAGTAGATTGCAGTCTTGTTAATAAAACCTATTGAAAACATTACTGCATCTCCTTCATTGCCTGTGTGTAACTGAGACTTATTGCTCATGTGAGAAAAGGGTAATTTCCGTTTAACAACGACTCCCATGGGATGTTGCACTCTTAAGTCCATACGGTAAGGCTGCCAGAAATTAACTTGTACTGTTTGGGTTTTTGGTGAGTTACTGCATGTGAGCCAGGAGGGTTCAGCCAACAGTTGTGACTTGTTGTACGATTGGCCTAGTCACCTACAAACAAATGTGCTAACATCCCTAAACCAGTAGTCCTGTCTAGAGCAAGAGTCCAACTATGACATGGCACCACCAACGATGGTGTTTTGGCACTAATTTACGTATTTCCTGAGTATCTCTGTCTCACACACAACATGCACTCTAAGTACCATTATATGAAGATGTCCGTGGTCTTTAGGATAATCCTCCTCAGCTGAACAGGGAACACCTAACGTGGCTGTAGGTTGTTCGAGCTCGAACTCTTAAAAGGATTTTCTACCCATTTGGTGTTCCATCTCTTTACCCATTTGTTAATATGACTAATGCCATAGACGTTCCTGAGAATGTCAGGCATGCATTACCACTACTTCTAATAGCGCATGGCTTAACAGATGAGGGCAGGAACATCTCATTCATTGTAGAAGCTCCTAAAGCTTATCAAACAGAAACATTCTATTCCTGAGTCACCTTTCCTAAGGAAGACTCTACAACATACACATTCCACACATACAGAGTTTCAAACACATCGCAGCGGGACCAATCATACCAATATCTTGAAATACTGATTACTTATCAAGAACATCAGAACTGGTTTATTGGCACCCTACCACACATAATGCAACCTGTGAGATTAGGTCCTTTAGGTAATGACAGACCAACGTGGCCAATGTTTGCCACATATACACCTCACCCCGGTGTACAAAACATGCAAGCAGTGGACCTGCGCAATCTTTACAATGAGCTAGTAACATTATATAGACAACTTGTTCAGTTCGTAATGCGAACTTTGAACACAACACCAGTGTGTCCAGTACCACCAGCACCCGCAGGATACCAATTTGCCATTACTGGGATTAATCCACAAACAGTATATTCTATCATGGGCAAAGTGCCCACAGAAGGAGAGAAAATCCCATTTTGGATAGCCTAGAAAACTAATCAGTGACAATCTGTGTTCCCCAAAGGGGACTAAAGGAAAAAAAATGGAATTCTCACATGTGCTTGCCTTACAGATTGATTCCCTCAGTGGATGACTGCACCACATGGGGTACAGTTTTCACTGCAATATACATTACCACGCATGGTACCTTGACACTTGGCAAATTACCAGAAGTGCTAAAACAAATTCAGAATGAACACATGGCTGCTCCAGCCCTAGATGTGGGGATGAAACTGATGCGTAACTTTGACACAGTCTCATCAATATTACTCAGTGACATTAAAGGGGAAGCAGTAGCGCTGGCTTTACGCCAGCACCTCTGAGAAATTCCACACTTGGAACAGGAGAAACAGCTACCAAAAATAATTTCCAATACCTATACTAGTATAGGACGTTATAGGACGTTAAAGTTTGGGAGCCAAACCGAAAAAGCATTAAATACAAAGTACTACCTCTGATGAAGTTACCAAACAAGCACAGAGGGTTCTAAAAGATGCTGGGATAAACAAAAACAAATTAAAGACAGATGAAGTTAAAGAGCAGACTCTCCACACCTGGAGAGCTCGGAAAGGAGATATAATCTGAGGAATAAGGAAAATATAAAAGCTCCTGACAGATATACTGATTCACATCACTCTTGTTCCTTTCAGGATGCATCGGATAGACATAGCGAGAGAATCAGCCAGTCAGAGCAACATCCTGACTACGTGAAACAGAAGAAAGACTCACAGTAGTCTTCAGACAAAAAGAAGACAAGTCCCCACAACAAAAGCCACAGCCACAGTTTAAAAAGAAAAAGATGGCAGCACTTTCAATTACAAATACCAGTAAACTTGAGAACATTGCTGAAGAACAAGACGTGGGCAGTGACCCTGCTGGACAGCGCGGCAGAAGTCACAATATGTCACCAGAGTCTAAAAGATCATCTGCATGCGACAGCAACTAGCAACTTTGTTGCAGTTGAGGCTGCAGACCGGCACATTCTCCGACCCAACAGGGTTTATGATTTAAATATCCAAATTGAGGGATACATAGACTGCCCCATTGGTGTAATGTTCTGGGTGAACTTAGTTGTGATATCCTATTGGCTGGAAGAGACTGGCCACCCAACACGTGTGTAAGCTCCCACATGGGGAAGATGTAATTTTGCCTCCTTTCTCTGATCTTGTTCCAGGAGAGGTAAAACAAGCCTATGCTGTCAACTGTACTTTAGCATACTGCAATACTGGGATAAGGATTCTCCTTACCATGTAATACTGAATAGGTATACTCCCCACCCTCTACCCCAATATCCCGTTAAACATGAGGCTAAAGCTCCAGTGGGGTAGATACTCACTCAGCTTAAGTACTAAGCAGTCATACAGCCGTGTGTCTCTGAGCCGAATAACCCATTATTCCCCATTGCAATCCCTGACCATTCATATAGAATAGTCTTAGATTACAGAAACTTAAACAGTCACATGCACACATAGGCAACACAAAATTCACACAGCACAGCACTAATTAACAACTTAGGGCCATATTTACAAGAAAGTGGTGCATCACTAGTAATGCACCACTTTTCTTGTGGCCCCCTTGCATTCCCTAACGCCACCATGGTAGCACCGTATTTACAATTAGGTGCACCATGGCCCATGATAGGGGCAACAGCTTCATTTTTTTGATGCTATTGTAATGCTGTACTGAATTAGCATAAACAAAATGACGCTAATTCAGTAAAGTGTTAAGAGGCCCATTGAGATCAATGGGAGCCTCATTTTAATGCCTGCTTTAACCCCTTCTGTGCCCAGGACGTAATGGTTACGTCCTGAGGCACAGTGCTGCTGTGCCCAGGACGTAACCATTACGTCCTGTGCACAGAGCCCAGAGGGAGCGCTAGCGCTCCCTCTGTGGGGTTCCCCCCCACCCCCCCAAGTCAGGGATGGAAGGGGAAGCCCTTCCCCTCCCACCCCCGACCCCCCCAACCCCCCTGTGACGTCAGCGCACGAGCGCGCGCTGATTAGTCACAGGGTCTCCCCCATCGCGCTGGAAGCAGAGCTTCCAGCGCGATTGAAAAAGAAAAGCTTTTGCATTTCTTTTTCAATCCCATGGGGGAGGCCCCGAGAGGCTTCAAAGGGAAGGAAATGTATTTCCTTCCCTTTGAAGTCTCTCACAGGTTTCAAAAGCCGGATTGCTTGCAATCCGGCTTTTGAAACCCCACTAGACACCAGGGATTTTATTTTTTTTCCTTGAAATTGGCAAAAGGGAGCGACCCCTTGGGCAAGGGTCGCTCCCAGGGGGGCATTTTTTTAGGAAGGCCTTTTCTGCCCCCCCTGGGGGCAGATTGGCCTATTATTAGGCCGATCTGCCCCCAGGGGGGGCAGAAACCTCTAGGCACCAGGGACCTTTTTTTTTTTTTTTTTTTTTGTGATGATTTCTTTTTTTTTAGGTGGGGAGCGATCCCTTAGGCAAGGGTCTCTCCCCTACGGGGCAATATATATTTAGGCCATTTCTGCCCCCCTTGGGGGCAGATTGGCCTATTTTGATAAGGCCAATCTGCCCCCAAGGGGGGCAGAAACCATTAGACACCAGGGAGTTTGTTTTTGCGCGCGAATGTCACGCAACGAAGCGACCCCTTTGGCAAGGGTCGCTCCCAGGGGGGGCATTTTTTTGGGAAGGCCTTTTCTGCCCCCCCCTGGGGACAGATCGGCCTATTATTAGGCCGATCTGCCCCCAGGGGGGGCAGAAACCTCTAGGCACCAGGGATCTTTTTATTTTTGTATTTTTTTTTTGTATTTTTTTTTTATGTTTTCTTTTTTTTTTAGGTGGGGAGCGACCCCTTAGGCAAGGGTCGCTCCCTGGGGGGGGGGGATTATTTTAGGCCATTTCTGCCCCCCTTGGGGGCAGATTGGTCGATTTTAGGTCAATCTGCCCCAAGAGGGCAGAAACCACTAGGCACCGGGGATTTGTTTTTTGGCGCCAATGTCACGCAGGGGGAGCGACCCCGTAGGCAATGGTCGCTCCGGGGGGGGGGGTGGAGGTTCAGGGGCAAATTTATTTTAGGCCATTTGTGCCCCCCCTGGGGGCAGATCGGCCTATTATTAGGCCGATCTGCCCCCAGGCTAGGCAGAAACCTCTTGTTGCCAGGGCAAACAAAAATGTTTGTGTTTTTTTTTTGTTTGTTTGGTTTTTTTTAGAGATGGGGAGCGACCCATCAGGCAAGGGTCGCTCCCCTGGGGGGCAAATTGTGTTTAGACCATTTCTAGCCCCCTTGGGGGCAGATTGGTCGATTTGAGGTCAATCTGCCCCAAGGGGGCAGAAACCACTAGGCACCAGGGATTTGTTTTTTGGCGACAATGTTACGCAGGGGGAGCGACCCCGTAGGCAAGGGTCGCTCCTGGTGGGGGGGTGGGGGTTGGGGATGCAAATTTATTTTAGGCCATTTCTGCCCCCCCTGGGGGCAGATCGGCCTATTATTAGGCCGATCTGCCACCAGGGGGGGGCAGAAACCTCTAGGCGCCAGGGCAAATTTTTTTTGTGTGTTTTTTTTTTTTTTGTATGTTTGTTTTTTTAGAGATGGTGAGCGACCCATCAGGCAAGGGTCGCTCCCCTGGGGGGCAAACTGTGTTTAGACCATTTCTGCCCCCCTTGGGGACAGATTGGTAGATTTTAGGTCAATCTGCCCCCAAGGGGGCAGAAACCACTAGGCACCGGGAATTTGTTTTTTGGCGCCAATGTCACGCAGGGGGAGCGACTCCATAGGCAAGGGTCGCTCCGGGGGCGGGGGGTGGATGTTCGGGGGGCAAATTTATTTTAGGCCATTTCTGCCCCCCCCTGGGGGCAGATCGGCCTATTATTAGGCCAATCTGCCCCCAGGGGGGGCAGAAACCTCTTGTTGCCAAGGCAAATTTTTTTTTTTGTTTTTTTTTTGTTTGTTTGGTTTTTTTTAGAGATGGGGAGCGACCCATCAGGCAAGGGTTGCTCCCCTGGGGGGCAAATTGTGTTTAGACCATTTCTAGCCCCCTTGGGGGCAGATTGGTCGATTTGAGGTCAATCTGCCCCAAGGGGGCAGAAACCACTAGGCACCGGGGATTTGTTTTTTGGCAACAATGTTACGCAGGGGGAGCGACCCCGTAGGCAAGGGTCGCTCCTGGTGGGGGGGTGGGGGTTGGGGATGCAAATTTATTTTAGGCCATTTCTGCCCCCCCTGGGGGCAGATCGGCCTATTATTAGGCCGATCTGCCACCAGGGGGGGCAGAAACCTCTAGGCGCCAGGGCAAATTTTTTTTGTGTGTTTTTTTTTTTTTTGTATGTTTGTTTTTTTAGAGATGGTGAGCGACCCATCAGGCAAGGGTCGCTCCCCTGGGGGGCAAACTGTGTTTAGACCATTTCTGCCCCCCTTGGGGACAGATTGGTCGATTTTAGGTCAATCTGCCCCCAAGGGGGCAGAAACCACTAGGCACCGGGAATTTGTTTTTTGGCGCCAATGTCACGCAGGGGTAGCGACCCCGTAGGCAAGGGTCGCACCTGGGCAGGGGGGGTTTGGAGGGGTGGGGGGTCAAATTTATTTTAGGGCATTTCCCCCCCCCCGGGGCCGGCTGAGCTAGAGGCCAAAATCCACAGGTAGGCACTTTGCAAAAAACACCTCTGTTTTCTGTGAAAAAATATGTTGTGTCCACGTTGTGTTTTGGGCCATTTCCTTTTGTGGGCGCTAGGACTACCCACACAAGTGAGGTACCATTTTTATGGAGAGACTTAGGGGAACGCTGGGTGGAAGGAAATTTGTGGCTCCTCTCCGATTCCCGAACTTTCTGTCACCGAAATGAGAGGAAAAAGTGTTTTTTAGCCAGATTTTGATGTTTGCAAAGGATTCTGGGTAACAGAACCTGGTCAGAGCCCCGCAAATCACCCCATCTTGGATTCCCCTAGGTCTCTAGTTTTCAAAAATGCGCTGGTTTGCTAGGTTTCCCCAGGTGCCGGCTGAGCTAGAGGCCAAAATCCACACATAGGCACTGTTTTCTATGAAAAAATGTGATGTGTCCACGTTGTGTTTTGGGCCATTTCCTGTCGCAAGCGCTAGGCCTACCCACACAAGTGAGGTATCATTTTTATCGGGAGACGTAGGGGAACGCTGGGTGGAAGGAAATTTGTGGCTCCTCTCAGATTCCAGAACTTTCTGCCACAGAAATGTGAGGAACATGTGTTTTTTTAGCCACATTTTGAGGTTTGCAAAGGATTCTGGGTAACAGAACCTGGTCCCAGCCACACAAGTCACCCATCTTGGATTCCCCCAGGTCTCTAGTTTTCAGAAATGCACAGGTTTGGTAGGTTTCCCTAGGTGGCGGCTGAGCTAGAGGCCAAAATCTACTGGTAGGCACTTTGCTAAAAACAGGTCTATTTTCTGTGATGTGTCCACGTTGTGCTAATGGGGCGTTTCCTGTCGCGGGCGCTAGGCCTACCCACACAAGTGAGGTATCATTTTTATCGGGAGACATGGGGGAACGCTGGGTGGAAGGAAATTTGTGGCTCCTCTCAGATTGTAGAACTTTCTGCCACAGAAATGTGAGGAACATGTGTTTTTTTAGCCAAATTTTGAGGTTTGCAAAGGATTCTGGGTAACAGAACCTGATCCGAGCCACACAAGTCACCCCATTTTGGATTCCCCTAGGTCTCTAGTTTTCAGAAATGCACAGGTTTGGTAGGTTTCAATAGGTGGCGGCTGAGCTACAGGCCAAAATCTACAGGTAGGCACATTGCTAAAAACAGGTCTGTTTTCTGTGATGTGTCCACGTTGCGCTTTGGGGTGTTTCCTGTTGCGGGCGCTAGGCCTACCCACACAAGTGAGGTATCATTTTTATCGGGAGACGTGGGGGAACGCTGGGTGGAAGGAAATTTGTGGCTCCTCTCAGATTTCAGAACTTTCTGCCACAGAAATGTGAGGAACATGTGTTTTTTTAGCCAAATTTTGAGGTTTGCAAAGGATTCTGGGTAACAGAACCTGGTCCCAAGCACACAAGTCACCCCATCTTGGATTCCCCCAGGTCTCTAGTTTTCAGAAATGCACAGGTTTGGTAGGTTTCCCTAGGTGCCGGCTGAGCTAGAGGCCAAAATCTACAGGTAGGCACATCGCAAAAAACACCTCTGTTTTTTTCCAAAATTTAGGATGTGTCCACGTTGCGCTTTGGGGTGTTTCCTGTCGCCGGCGCTAGGCCTACCCACGCAAGTGAGGTATCAATTTTATCGGGAGACTTGGGGGAACGCTGGGCGGAAGGAAATTTGTAGCTCCTCTGACATTCCAGAACTTTCTGCCACAGAAATGTGAGGGACATGTGTTTTTGTAGCCAAATTTTGAGGTTTGCAAAGGATTCTGGGTAACAGAACCTGGTCCGAGCCCCGCAAGTCACCCCTCCTTGGATTCCCCTAGGTCTCTAGTTTTCAGAAATGCACAGGTTTGTTTGGTTTCCCTAGGTGCCGGCTGAGCTAGAGGCCAAAATCTACAGGTAGGCACTTCGCAAAAAATACCTCTGTTTTTTTCCAAAATTTAGGATGTGTCCACGTTGCGCTTTGGGGTGTTTCCTGTCGCCGGCGCTAGGCCTACCCACGCAAGTGAGGTATCATTTTTATCGGGAGACTTGGGGGAACGCTGGGTGGTAGGAAATTTGTAGCTCCTCTCAGATTCCAGAACTTTCTGCCACAAAAATGAGGAACATGTGTTTTTTTTGCCAAATTTTGAGGTTTGCAAAGGATTCTGGGTAACAAAACCTGGTCCGAGCCCCGCAAGTCACCCCTCCTTGGATTCCCCTAGGTCTCTAGTTTTCAGAAATGCACAGGTTTGGTAGGTTTCCTTAGGTGCCGGCTGAGCTAGAGGCCAAAATCCACAGGTAGGCACTTCGCAAAAAACACCTCTGTTTTTTTGCAAAATTTAGGATGTGTCCACGTTGCGCTTTGGGGTGTTTCCTGTCGCCGGCGCTAGGCCCACCCACGCAAGTGAGATATCATTTTTATCGGGAGACTTGGGGGAACGCTGGGTGGAAGGAAATTTGTAGCTCCTCTCAGATTCCAGAACTTTCTGCCACAGAAATGTGAGGGACATGTGTTTTTTTAGCAAAATTTTGAGGTTTGCAAAGGATTCTGGGTAACAGAACCTAGTCCGAGCCCCGCAAGTCACCCCTCCTTGGATTCCCCTAGGTCTCTAGTTTTCAGAAATGCACAGGTTTGGTAGGTTTCCCTAGGTGCCGGCTGAGCTAGAGGCCAAAATCTACAGGTAGGCACTTCGCAAAAAACACCTCTGTTTTTTTCCAAAATTTAGGATGTGTCCACGTTGCGCTTTGGGGTGTTTCCTGTCGCCAGCGCTAGGCCTACCCACGCAAGTGAGGTATCATTTTTATCGGGAGACTTGTGGGAACGCTGGGTGGAAGGAAATTTCTAGCTCCTCTCAGATTCCAGAACTTTCTGCCACAAAAATGTGAGGGACATGTGTTTTTTTAGCCAAATTTTGAGGTTTGCAAAGGATCCTGGGTAACAGAACCTGGTCCGAGCCCCGCAAGTCACCCCTCCTTGCATTCCCCTAGGTCTCTAGTTTTCAGAAATGCACAGGTTTGGTAGGTTTCCCTAGGTGCCGGCTGAGCTAGAGGCCAAAATCTACAGGTAGGCACTTCGCAAAAAACACCTCTGTTTTTTTCCAAAATTTAGGATGTGTCCACGTTGCGATTTGGGGTGTTTCCTGTCGCCGGCGCTAGGCCTACCCACGCAAGTGAGGTATCATTTTTATCGGGAGACTTGGGGGAACGCTGGGTGGAAGGAAATTTGTAGCTCATCTCAGATTCCAGAACTTTCTGCCACAGAAATGTGAGGGACATGTGTTTTTTTAGCCAAATTTTGAGGTTTGCAAAGGATTCTGGGTACCAGAACCTGGTCCGAGCCCCGCAAGTCACCCCTCCTTGGATTCCCCTAGGTCTCTAGTTTTCAGAAATGCACAGGTTTGGTAGGTTTCCCTAGGTGCCGGCTGAGCTAGAGGCCAAAATCTACAGGTAGGCACTTCGCAAAAAACACCTCTGTTTTTTTCCAAAATTTAGGATGTGTCCACGTTGCGCTTTGGGGTGTTTCCTGTCGCCGGCGCTAGGCCTACCCACGCAAGTGAGGTATCATTTTTTTTGGGAGACTTGGGGGAACGCTGGGTGGAAGGAAATTTGTAGCTCCTCTCAGATTCCAGAACTTTTTGCCACAGAAATGTGAGGGACATGTGTTTTTTTAGCCAAATTTTGAGGTTTGCAAAGGATTCTGGGTAACAGAACCTGGTCCGAGCCCCGCAAGTCACCCCTCCTTGGATTCCCCTAGGTCTCTAGTTTTCAGAAATGCACAGGTTTGGTAGGTTTCCCTAGGTGCCGGCTGAGCTAGAGGCCAAAATCTACAGGTAGGCACTTCGCAAAAAACACCTCTGTTTTTTTCCAAAATTTAGGATGTGTCCACGTTGCGCTTTGGGGTGTTTCCTGTCGCCGGCGCTAGGCCTACCCACACAAGTGAGGTATCATTTTTATCGGGAGACTTGGGGGAACGCTGGGTGGAAGGAAATTTGTAGCTCCTCTCAGATTCCAGAACTTTCTGCCACAGAAATGTGAGGAACATGTGTTTTTTTAGCCAAATTTTGAGGTTTGCAAAGGATTCTGGGTAACAGAACCTGGTCCGAGCCCCGCAAGTCACCCCTCCTTGGATTCCCCTAGGTCTCTAGTTTTCAGAAATGCACAGGTTTGGTAGGTTTCCCTAGGTGCCGGCTGAGCTAGAGGCCAAAATCTACAGGTAGGCACTTCGCAAAAAACACCTCTGTTTTTTTCCAAAATTTAGGATGTGTCCACGTTGCGCTTTGGGGTGTTTCCTGTCGCCGGCGCTAGGCCTACCCACGCAAGTGAGGTATCATTGTTATCAGGAGACTTGGGGGAACGCTGGGTGGAAGGAAATTTGTAGCTCCTCTCAGATTCCAGAACTTTCTGCCACAGAAATGTGAGGAACATGTGTTTTTTTAGCCAAATTTTGAGGTTTGCAAAGGATTCTGGGTAACAGAACCTGGTCCGAGCCCCGCAAGTCACCCCTCCTTGGATTCCCCTAGGTCTCTAGTTTTCAGAAATGCACAGGTTTGGTAGGTTTCCATAGGTGCCGGCTGAGCTAGAGGCCAAAATCTACAGGTAGGCACTTCGCAAAAAACACCTCTGTTTTCTTCTAAAAATGTGGATGTGTCCACGTTGCGCTTTGGGGCGTTTCCTGTCGCGGGCGCTAGGCCTACCCACACAAGTGAGGTATCTTTTTTATCGGGAGACTTGGGGGAACATAGATTAGCAAAACAAGTGTTATTGCCCCTTGTCTTTCTCTACATTTTTTCCTTCCAAATATAGGAGAGTGTGTAAAAAATACATCTATTTGAGAAATGCCCTGTAATTCACATGCTAGTTTGGTCACCCCGGAATTCAGATATGTGCAAATAACCACTGCTCCTCAACACCTTATCTTGTGCCCTTTTTGGAAATACAAAGGTTTTCTTGATAGCAATTTTTTACTCTTTATATTTCAGCAAATGAATTGCTTTATACCCGGTATAGAATGAAAACGCACGTCAGGGTGCAGCTCATTTATTGGCTCTGGATTCCTTGGGTTCTTGATGAACCTACAAGCCCTATATATCCCCGCAACCAGAGGAGTCCAGCAGACGTAACGGTATATTGCTTTCGATAATCTGACATTGCAGGGAAAAGTTACAGAGTAAAACGTCCAGCATTGGTTTCATGCCCATTTCTGTCACTGACTGGAAGGAGGCTGAAAGCACATAAAACTGCAAAAATGGGGTATGTCCCAGTAAAATGCCAAAATTGTGTTGAAAAATTGGGTTTTCTGATTCAAGTCTGCCTGTTCCTGAAAGCTGGGAAGCTGCTGAGTTTAGCACCGCAAACCCTTTGTTGATGCCATTTTCAGGGGAAAAACCACAAGCCTTTTTCTGCAGCCACTTTTTCCAATTTTTTTGAAAAAAACGAAATTTTCACTGTATTTTGGCCAATTTCTTGGCCTCCTTCAAGGGAACCCACAAAGTCCGTGTACCTCTAGAATCCCTAGGATGTTGGAAAAAAAGGACGCAAATTTGGCTTGGTTAGCTTATGTGGACAAAAAGTTATGAGGGCCTGAGCGCGAACTGCCCCAAATAGGCAAAAAAAGGCCCGGCACAGGAGGGGGAAAAGGCCTGGCAGCGAAGGGGTTAAGCAAGCATTACAAATTATGCTAGAAATGGCGCAATGGAATCTTATAGATTCCATTGTGCCATGTTTAGCAACCCTCTAACAAGGGAACGACCCCTTTGCATACATCGTGCATATATTATGCATGATGTGGCGCAAAGGGTTTACAAGCTGGCGCAAACCTAGTTTGCGCCACTTTGTAAATATGGTGCTATGGTAGTGGCCTGTTGGTGTCACATTTGCGGCAACAATTTTGCTGCAGCTGTGGTGCTAATTGGTGCAAGGGCTTTGTAAGTCTGGCCCACAGTGCGTAAAAAATACAAAACAACCTTGGATATGTCCAGCATTTTTTTGTCCCAAAACTTACCACACAAAAGTTGGGACCTGAGTGCATACTCATTTGGCTCACAAAAATGCTTCTGTTATTTGCCCCAGGGCTACAAGAACAGCAATACTGCAATATTGCATTATATTGATCCCAAGGTGTTGTCCTATACGGATGACATCTATTTCACAGATGACAACCTCAACATTCATCTTGCCAGGGTCGATCAGATTGTTCTGGGATTTGCAGCCCTTGGTTACAAATTTAATTTTAGGAAAACAAAAATAGTCTGTCTCAATGTATTTTTCCTGGGATATGAGCTATCAAATGAGGGCAAGAGACTGGCACCTGACTTTTTAGAAAAAATTTGCTCAACTCCAGCCACAAGACACTATCAAGAAACTAGTCTTTACTTGGTTTCTTTAACTTTGGACGGACTTACATTCCTGACTATGCACAACACATCAAGGCACTCTATCATTTAATATGCCCAGATTTCTCAAAGACACTAGACAATTGAACACACATGCATCCTTACAGGATTGCAGCAAGACATGCTAGAAGCAAAACACTTACCCAAATTTGGTCATCCGAATAATTGCTGGTGCCATTGAGTTTACTTATGTCACCTTTAATGACGGCGACATGGAGCCCAGAGCTTGTAAATCACATCTATATTCCAAGGCAACACTTGACATCCACAGAAAAAAGTACAAATGTCTCTCATCAAGCAGAGGCCACTTGCCCAGGGGAAATGCATTATTGTCTTTACCACAGTGGCAGCTTTGGAGGCCATCACCAAAGCTAGCATTCCTAAAGCTAAAGCATTACATCCACATTGGATCAATTGGGCAACCCCCCTATCTGCCACCGATGTTGATTACATCTTTGATCCAAAGCTTCAAACCCAAGAATTTCTCCAATACGAACAGGAGTACCCAGCACCTCTTGATATCTTGCCCCTTGACAGATATCACACTGTCATTTACCTACAGCGATAGGTACTAAACTTCAGTACTCAGTCGCTTGTGCAGCCATGAGCTGAGTGAAGTAGGAAGGTATATTTTACCCTCACAATACCTACACGCAGACCCTGGGGGACTGAACAGCTCAGCTGGCTGAAATTAAAGCCTTTATCCTAGTGCTAGAACATGCGGATCCAAGATAACTCACATTGATTATCTGTGATTCATTCTACTATATCCAGTCTTACAATGATTACCTTAATCATTGGCGATTGACCGGGTTCAGAGACTCAAAGAGGAACACCATCAAACACAGACCTCTGTGGGGGAGGGTAGCTGATCTTAAGGATAAGTTACTTAGGGGGTCAAAAGACCGCGGCGGTGATTCTGTGTTTCCCGCTGGGCTGGCGGGCAACCGCCAGAAGGCCGCCCGTCCAGCGGGAAACCCCCTTCCACGAGGATGCCGGCGGAGTGGAAGGGGTGCGACGGGTGCAGTTGCACCCGTCGCGATTTTCAGTGTCTGCCACTGCGGGGCTTTTGCTGACGGTCCTTGATGGCCCAGTGGGGCTTTTGCTGGCCGTGGCCTCCTGGGCAGCTGGGCTTGTGCTGGCGGTGGCCTCCTGGGCAGCTGGGCTGGTGCTGGCGGTGGCCTCCTGGGCAGCTGGGCTTGTGTTGGCGGTGGCCTCCTGGGCAGCTGGGCTGGTGCTGGCGGTGGCCTCCTGGGCAGCGGGGATAATGGCAGTCTTCTCTGCCGTGCTGCTCTTCCCAGGCTTGCCGGGTTTCTTGTGGCTCTTCCCCACCTTGGAAGGTGTCACAGCTGACTCCACACTCCCACCGGGACCCCTGGGAGCGGATTTGGTGGCTGGAGTCTTCCCCCTCTCCCGCCGGGCACTGGCCAACTTCTGATGCTTCACAGGTGGGGGACTGTCTGTGCTGTGGCTCCGTGCCACACTGGCTGCCCTGGTGGCCGGTGCACTCCAGATTCCAGTGACTACAGGCACCACTGGTCCCGGAGATGTTTTGGCTGAGGTGCTAGTTCGGGACCTAGGAGATGGACAGGGTTGGGGGAGGTGTGGGAAAGCAGTCAAGGTTGGACAGGAAAAGTTTTTGGGCGACACTGGGACGGGTAGCTGGAGGGGGTTTGGGAGTGGAGGAAGAGGTGGTGGTTGTAGGAGGTGTTCGTTTGATGACTTTGGGTGAAGGTGCATGCGCTGGAGGCTGTTGTGAGGTGGATGGCTGTTGTGTGGGTGTGTGCCTGCGTTTGTGTATCTTGGGAGGGGGCGTCACAGACACACTGGGAGAGGACACAGGGGACGTGTGAATGGTAGTGGGGGTGGTGATTGCACGTGAGCGGGGTGTGGTGGTGGGTGTGCTGGAGAGGGACGTAGTGGCTGTAGCGGTAGTGCATGCAGCTCTGAGTGTAGATGAGACAGGGAGGGAGGAGGGAGACGAGGAGGAGGGGGACACAGTGGAGGCAGTGGATTTTGGTATTTCTGCATGTGTGTGATGCTTGCGTGAGTGCCTGTGGGAAGTGTGGTGCTTATGTTTGCCTGAGCTTCCCTTGTGTGTTGACATTTGTGCATGCTGGTCTGTAGGTGTGCTTGGGATAGGCTGAGGTAGAGGGGATTAGGTTGGGGAGGAGGAAGTTTGAGGGGGGAGGCTAGACACAGGGACAATGGCTGCCATCAGTGCTGAGGCCAGAGTCTGAAAAGCTTGCTGAAGTGCCGCCTGACCAGAATGAATGCCCTCCAGGAATGCATTGGTTTGTTGCAACTGCCTTTCTACACCCTGGATGGCATTCAAAATGGTAGACTGCCCAACAGCAAGGGACCTGAGGAGGTCAATGGTCTCCTCACTGAGGGCAGCAGAGTGACTGGGGCAGGGCCTGAGGTGCCTGGGGCGAAGGTGATGCCCACCCTCCCGGGTGAGCGGGCACGGGCCGAAGGCTGAGGGGCTGCTGGGAGGGTGGTGCTGGAAGGGGGGGTGGCGGCTGTACCTGTAGATGGGGGTGGCACAGATGTTGCTGCCACCACAAGGGAGCTCCAATCAGAGGACAAGTCTGTGTCACTGGTCTCAGCTCCTGTCCCCGCCGTGGAGCTCCCCTTGCCCTCCGTCCCACTGGTGAACTTTGAGTCCGTAGTGTGGACCTCCATGGCCATGTGGGATGCAGCCCCCTGGTGCTCCGGTGCCACTGCTCCTCCGCCTGATGATGCTAATGCACACAAGAACAGGGAGACCACAAAAAGGGGGGGGATTGACAGAAGAAAGACATGTTGAGTGCATGCATTACCGCTACCTTTGGCGGACACAACAGACACAGAAGACCGCTGCACTACGCTGCGCTCTTGGGCTCCACTGATCAATACCTGGGAAATGGCCTACAGGGCTATGGATGACATCTGCACACATAGATGACACAAGGGCATGACTAGGTGTACTTGGCACTCTACAGAGGTGGGGTGGGGTGCCACATGGCCTGCCTTACGGAGGGACCTTGCCTACAAAACTCGCCCTAGCCTAGGGAAACACACAGCCCACCTCCCCCACCCAGACCCCTCCACTGTGCGCAAAGTCAGCAGAATGAGAGTGTACTCACCCCCTTGTGGCTGCTGTGATGCCCTCAAGTGCCCATCCAACTCCGGGTACACCACCGCCAGGATCCTGAACATCAGGGGGTCATGGTGTGACGGGAACCCCTCCCACGTTGGGAGGCCATCCCCAGCTGAGCCTCCGCCATCTTCTTGCTCCAGCGGCGCCCCAGGGTCCGGACGTCCTTGGCGATGGCACGCCAAATCTGTTTTTTCTGGTGGGCGCTGACCTACATGAATTGTACAGGCGGAAGAGAAAGTTATTACCAACTGCACCGTCAAAGTGATTGACCCCCATCCATACCCTTGCCATGTGGCACATGCATTCACTGTCATTTCATGCACGCCGCACTCTCCCCCCTTCCTTCTTACATCCAGCCCTCTCCACACAGGCATAGCCCATACATCATGCTCCATTTGTATTTACCTGTTTGTCTGGAGGACCGTAGAGTAGCGTGTACTGGAGGAGGACCCCATCCACGAGTTTCTCCAACTCCTCCGATGTGAATGCAGGGGCCCTTTCCCCAGACACTCAAGCCATTGTCTCTTCCAGACCGAGGTCACAGCAGCACTTGCAGTGTAGGTCCTCTCCTGTCGAAGATCAGGTATCGAGTGATTGAACAGATAGAAAATAGCGATCACGTCCACGGCGGTGCGTACCATGACCACCGGCGTACATCGTCATTGGCTCCTGGGACCCATAGGGTCCAATGTTAACCAATGCAGCATTGCGCCGCGATCTTCGACCGCCTACCACAACGGTGTACAACGCCAGCGGAGTTACCTCACATCCTATTGTCCCACTTTACGGGTCAGGCAGTCGCCATTTCACGGGCCAACATGGCTTCCTTTTCAACTTTGTCACATATACCTAGGCCTAGACTCAATAAACATACAGGCCATATTTTGAGTATGAATGGTGTTCTGTGTAAGCTGTGGGTACGTACCTCTGAGTTGTTTGACTCTGTGCTCGCTGTTGTCCTTCATAGGCACCGTCTGCTGGAACATGTGAGGAGATGGTGGCATCCTCCGGTGTACTCACCGTTGGTGGACCTGTCGACAATGGAGGAAAGACATGTGATAATCACATACAGGCTTGACCGTGCCACAATCCAGGAACTGTGTACCCAGTTGGAGCCAGACCTGATGTCAGCTATCCGCCATCCCACAGGAATCCCCCCTCAAGTGCAGGTGCTGTCAGTGTTTCCTTGCAAGTGGGTCATTTCAAACAACAGTGGCCATAGCATCAGGGATGTCCCAGCCTATGTTTTCCAACGTGTTTTCCAGAGTGTTGTCTGCCCTGCTGAAACACATGCGGAGCTACATCGTTTTCCCTCAGGTGGAGGATTTGCCTACAGTAAAAGGTGATTTCTATGCCCTGGGACTTATCCCCAACATCATAGGTGCCATTGATGGGACACATGTGGATTTGGTCCCCCCCAACAGGAGTGAACAGGTGTACAGAAACCGGAAGATTTATCATTTGATGAATGTACAGATGGTATGTTTGGCAGACCAGTACATCACCCATGTGAATGCCATGTTCCCTGGCTCAGTGCATGACGCCTACATCCTGCGGAATAGCAGCATCCCTTATGTGATGGGTCAACTCCAGTGGCACCGTGTGTGACTATTAAGTGAGCACCTGGAAGCTAGTCAGTGGCAATGGTTGTCTGGGTCTGGGGATATCCCTCCAGGTTAGTGTGTGTCTAACAGTTGTCCCTCGCCATTTGCAGGTGACTCTGGTTACCCCAACCTGTCATGGCTACTGACCCCAGTGAGGAATCCCAGGACCAGGGCAGAGAAACGCTACAATGAGGCCTATGGGCGAACTAGGAGGGTGGTCGAGCGGACCTTCGGCCTCCTGAAGGCCAGATTCCGGTGCCTGCATATGACAGGTGGATCCCTCTTCTACTCACCAAAGAAGGTGTGCCAGATCATTGTGGCCTGCTGTAAGCTTCACAACTTGGCTTTGCGACAACAGGTGCCTTTTCTGCAGGAGGATGGTCCAGATGGAGGTGTTGTGGCAGCTGTGGAGCCTGTGGACAGTGAAGACGAGGAAGCAGACGAAGAAGACATGAACAACAGGGACTCAGTGATCCAGCAATATTTCCAGTGAGACACAGGTAAGAGTACAGACCTGCCTACTAAATGTACTTAAACACTACTGCCTCTCTACTGTCTGTCGTTTTCACCCAGTGTATGGTCACTGAGTTGTCACTTTCCCTTACGATTTCACAGATGTGGGTCCCACTGTGTGACATCTGCTTTGATTCCTCATGGACTAGAGCTGTGTGACATAGGTATATTGACATTACCAAAGAAAAAAGCTTTTTCACACAGTTATTGCTAATACAGTATTCCGAAATCACAGACAGACTGTTTTGCGCTTTAAGGGTGTTTAATTACGTGTTCAATATTGGAGGGGTTAGTAAAATGGTGAGGGGTGATGGTGGAGGAATGTCCATGGCAGAGTCCAGTCTATTAGTCTCACAGGTGCATTGCCCATATGGGCATAGGAAGTGGAGCTGGGGCAGTTTAAGGATGGGCAGGGTGACAAAGTGGGACAGTAGGATGACAATCAGGGTGGTCTCTTTTCTTGGCGGGGGTCTTGGCATCGTTCTCTGTCTTGTTCCTGGATCTCAAGGACCATTTGCGAGGTGGTTCTCCCTCAGCAGGGGATGGTGTGCTGGTTTGGTGGTTCTGTGGCGGGGAGTCCTGTCCACTAGCGCCGGCGGAGGTGGTGGGCAGTTCATCGTCCAGGCTAGTGTCAGGGGCCCCTTGTAGTGCCACTGTGTCCCTCCTGGTGTTCAAGAGTTCCTTCAGCACCCCTACGATGGTGTCCAGGGTGGAGTTACTGGTTCTGAGTTCCTCCCTGAAGCCCATATATTGTTCCTCCTGCAGGCACTGGGTCTCCTGAAAGTTGGCCAGTACCATTGCCATCGTCTCCTGGGAGTGGTGGTAGGCTCCCATGATGGAGGAGAGGGCCTCGTGGAGAGTGGGTTCCCTTGGCCTTTCCGCCCCCATCGCACAGCAGCCCTCCCAGTTCCCCTGTGTTCCTGGGCTTCCGTCCCCTTGACCGGGTGCCCACTACCACTGCCCCCAGGTCCCTGTTGTTGTTGGGGTGGTGGGTTAGCCTGGGTTCCCTGTAGTGGTGGACACACAGCTGATTAACGTGTCCTGGGGACGAAGGTATGGACCCGCTGGGTGGGTGCTGTGCTGGTGTCTCCAGAGGTGGGAAGCTCTGTAGTGGCCTGTGACTGTGTGAGGGGAACCGACTGTCCAGAGGTCCCCGATGGGCCAGGCTGGTCATCTAGATCCAGTTGGACAGAGGTACTGTCATCACTGTGGGCCTCTTCTGTTGGTGGTGTGGACATGTGTGGACCCTCCTTTCCGATGACGTTGGATAGGGGTCCTGCAGGGGTATAAAAGGATGGTTATTACATCTGTGTGTGTCATGGTGTACAATGGGTGGGTGACCGTGTACCCCAGTGCTTGCATTCCTGTGTGGGACCTCGTGTGATGATGGTTTAGGGGGGTGTATGGGTATGTGCAGCGGACATGCTTTAGTGATGGGTGTCCATGCTTTGTTGTTGCATGCAGGGCTTGGTGTTGGGATGGTTGGTTGGTTTGTGATGTTGGGACATTTGTGAGGAGTTGGAGCGCTGGGGGTGAGGGTGAGTGTATGTGCTGGCATGCAGGTACGGTGGGGGATGTAATAGTTAAGATTTGACTTACCAGAGTCCATTCCTCCACCTACTCCTGCGAGGCCCTCAGGATGCAGAATCGCCAAGACCTGCTCCTTCCATGTTGTTAGTTGTGGGGGAGGAGGTGGGGGTCCGCCGCCAGTCCGCTGAACCACCAGGTGGTGTCTTGAGACCACGGAACGCACCTTCCCCCGTAGGTCGTTCCACCTCTTCCTGATGTCCTCCTGATTTCTTGGGTGTTGTCCCACTGCGTTGAACCTGTCAACTATTCTTCGCCATAGCTCCATCTTCCTTGTAATTGAGGTGTGCTGCACCTGTGATCCAAATAGCTGTGGCTCTACCCAGACGAGTTCCTCCACCATGACCCTGAGCTCCTCCTCCGAGAACCTGGGGGTCTTTGCCGTGCCATGGGGTGGTGTAGGTGATGTGTGGGGTGGTGTGTGGGGTGATAAGTGTGCTGATATGTAGTGGGGTGTTGTGTGAGGTGCGTGGAAGTTATGTGGGTGATGGTGTTGTGTGCCTGTTGATGCTAGTGTTGTTGCTGGTGGTGTCTCTCTCTGGCTTTCGTTTGTGAATTGTTGTCGTAAGGGTTTGTGGGTGATGTGGGTGTATGTTTTATATTGTATTGGGTGTGTGGGAGTGGTGTGTGTATGTGTATCAGGTGTGTGTATTTGGAATTGTCCACTGTGGATGTGTTTTGTAAGAATGTGTGTATTTTGAGCGTGGCGGTGTGTACCGCCAATGGAATACCACGGTTGAAAGACCGCTGCGTGGATTCGTGTGTCGTGATAGTGTGGGCGTATTTCTGTTGGCGTGACGGTGGAGGTTTTGTTTTCGACAGTTTATCACTGACCTTTGGTGTGGCGGACTTGTGTGGGTGTCTAGATTTTAGCGGATTCCGAACTGTGGGTCATAATAGCTGTGGCGGAATTCCGCGGTGGTGTGTTGGCAGTCTTCTGCACGGCGGTAAGCGAGATTTACCACCAATGTTGTGATGAGGGCCTTAATGCTCTTGTAGTCCATACATTGGGCTCCAACATGTAGGAGTACACATTATTGGCAACAGGTTGGCTGATGAAGTGGCCAAATCCACACTAACTATGGCGTCTGTTGCTACAGTGACTCATTCCCAGATAAGATTGGATAATGAAACACTGGCTGCCGTGAAGAATTTGGCTGAAGGCAAGTCTCTCCCAAACTACTCATACCACATCAGTGCAGAGAATGTTGCCTTTGCAGCAATTCCTGGGGTTGGAGATTGAGTGATCCCCAACCAAGACCAGAGATTAAATCTAATCAAAGAGCCGCATGAGGGTGTGGCCTCTGCACATGCTGGAATTGCAGTCACAATAACACTCCTACAGAAATGCTTCTGATGGCTGGGGATATACAAACAAACCAAGCAATATGTTCTTTGCTGTGACATTTGCCAGCAGATAAAGGGTTCAAATATCAAACGTCCACGGCAGACATCCCTCTTAGTGTTCTATAGGCCATTAGAATATGTGTACCTGGACCATTGTGGTCCCCTTCAACCTCATGGTGCGTACAAATACATTTTAATTGCTGTGAATTCTTGTTCTAGGTTCCTGTGGGTATGGCCTCAACAGTCGGCTAACGCTCAAACTGTTACAAAAGACTTGCTGATCTTCATTGGTATATATGCAGTTGCAGCGTTCCATTCAGACCAGGGTCCTGCCTTTGCCTCAAAGGCATTCAGGGACACCAGGAGGACCATGGGTGTTGAATTCCATTACTCTTCACCCTACTATCCCAATGGTAATTCAGTTATGGAGAGGAGGAATCACAATCTAAAGTAGTCCTCAAAGGCTAGAGTATTAGATTCTGACCACAGTTGGCTTCATCACCTATGTGGGGTCCAGAGAGCACTGAATAATCTACCAAGACAGTCCTTGGGAAGACGCACTCCTTTGCAAGGTTCTCTTTGGGGCACCTGTGTATGTCCCGGATCTAGATGGTCCTGGTTTGGTGGCAGCAGAAACAACTTTTGACATGAATGAACGTCTCGCTGTCTTACACGAGCTTCAGCAATTTTGTGATGATAATTCATGACCCAGTGCTGCCACCTTAAGAATAAGGGATTTGCCAACAACTTGTACTGGCTGGATTCCTAAAGTTGGGGATCTGGTTTGTGAGACGATTGCTGTGAAGAAGGAATTCAGCCCATCCTACTGAGCACCGGTCCAAGTCCTGACCATACAAGGTACCCGAACTGTCATCCTACCACCACTGCCTGGTATCTCAGTACCCCGATTTGTCTCCATTGACAATATCAAACTACACCATGTGGCCGATCCTGCACAGTAGACCCAGAGGTCCCTTGGGTAGTTTCCGGTCCCCTCTCACTACCCAACAGGACATACTTCTTCAAAGAAGAAACAACACTTCTGACAACAACAGCATGTACAATGATGCTACGAATGACTCTTCAAGCATTGGGGAGAGAAGCTTTTGTTGATTATTGTTACCACTTCACTGAAGACAACTGTCCAAGGTCTGGCTGTCTTCTACTCCAACTCAGCACAAATGGACGATATTGTCTGCTATTAACCTAAACGCAAAGTGGATCAATTCACCAGTAATACACCCTCTCCTGTATTTGCAAAGACTGCTTCCGGTTATTTAATCAACCTTGATGACATTTCTTCAACTTCATCCGCACCTGCAACTGAAACTGTTTCAAAGACATGTAAGCTGTACATATGGCTTAACAATATCTATTTAGTTTATCCATGGAATTATCTGTGGATATTTCTGACATTGCTTGCCTTTCTATTATGGATTGGTTTTGTGACTGTTTTCCTTCTCTTGATAAATGGTCATTATTTTCCTGAACTCTCTCCTGTTGAGTCTGTGGATTAAGAACTAAATCCATTTCTTTTCTCACATAAGGTCGAAGAGACTTGTCCCTTGTGAACATTTCAGCAGTACCAATTCCAGATGGGATTGTTTGGGACAAAGTTTCATTTGATATATGAGAGCCTACTGAGGTCATTCAAATTCCATATGTTTTCAAAGTCTCAATGACTGCTGTAATTACACCTGGTGTTGTTTCTGATGACTGGAATGTTCATACAGTTGATTCAATGCTTGCTGAACTCCAGGAATGTACTGTATTTGAAAGTGATGATGTGTACACTAACACAAATCATTATGGGAAAATGTCCTTTTATAATAATTGAGGACATTACTTCCTGCACTGAGCAACTAGACATAGATCAGTATTTAATTTCTCACTGTGGGAACACTGTTGAACTCCACCTGTGGGAAGCCCAAAGCATTATTCAGATAAATTCACATATGTTTCTGGGCATGACATTAAGAATGCAGAATCATACTACTTCAAGTTACCACCTTCTAAAATTAGGAAGATTTTGCTAACAAACACTAAATTAATCTACTCAGATTCCTTTGTTTCCGAACTTGCAGTTGAAGGTTACGAATACTGGAAGAACACTATTGATGTAAAAAGTGTAAGGGGAGCACAAGATTGGCAAATTCAGGTTAGGGAAGCTTTGTTTAGAGCATGCGTTATTCCTGTCCAAGTGATATTGAATGGTACTACTTTTGAGCTGGGAGGGTTGGGCCGATAGCTGTGACTTGTTGTAGGATTGGCCTAGTCATCTACAAACAAAAGTGCTGTCATCCTTAAACCAGCAGTCTTGCCTCGAGCTAGAGTCCTGAGTATGCTCTGTGGGTATGCTGAGCAATACATAATTTCATAAATATCCTTTTCACTAGGTAAGTGAGTACAACTATGCTTTTTACAACAGGTTGTGACACACAGTTTAAGTGTGACCCTGTATCTATAATATATCATATAGAACTAAGAGTGGAGAAATGATAATCTTCAAATTCAGCACATACCTCCCTCTCTATAACCTACATATACCCTACTTTACACATAATTTACATCTAGTACAAAGGTAATCTAAGGTTTATAAAGTGTTTTAAATGGCAAGTCAACTTAGAATTGCAACTTAGCATAAAAGTACACAAAGGTTATACTTGGAAATAAACTAGCAGTAATCATTTTCTTAAATGAAAAATACCTTATTGCTCATATGAATGAAAATATCAATAGCTCTCTGGGTTTTTTGAGACAATATACTTTTCTCTACGTCATATAGACTTTTTAACCCATGTATTTACAGACACACTTATGAATATCCATCTGGTGTAAACATATAGCGTGATTCACATACCTGTTATAGTGCTTTAGTTGATAGCTACAATTATGTCACAGTATCACTTTAAATCTTTGCTTTTTAAAATCAATAAATCTAAATATAAGAATGGTACACCACTCTCATAGGAACAAACCATTAATGGCAATCTTTTCAACTGTGGTTTGAGAGATACTCAGGCCCATATTTATACTTTTTTAGCACTGCGTTTGCGCTGCTTTTTGACGCAAAAGCGGCGCAAACGTACAAAATGCAATTGTATTTTGTAAGTTTGCGTCGCTTTTGCGTCAAAAAGCGACGCAAATGCGGCGCTAAAAAAGTATAAATATGGGCCTCAGTTTTTTAGATTTTATTTTTCTTATACAATACCTGACTGATCAGTGATTGTTAACCTTTACTTGTAGTTTTATAAAGAAGCCGAATTTGCTACTGTGTGCAGCTAGCATTGCGAGTCTGTCACGACGCCCAGTGTGGCCCCGTGTAACTTTGCAATGGCATCATGAATCCAGAGGGAGTTTTAAAAATATATTGGGCCATATTTATACTTATTGATGCACAACTGCGCCAACGCAGTTGTGCGTCAAAAAAGTTAACGCCAGCTAACGCCATTCCAAAGCGCCATGCGGGCGCCTTATTTATGGAATGACGTTAGCCGGCGCAGCTGACTGGTGTGCGTCAAAAAAAATGACTCACACCAGGCAGCGCCGGCGTAGGGGAAAATGGAGCTTGGGCGTCAAAAAATGGGGCAAGTCAGGGCTGAGGCAAAATATTGGCCTCAACCCGATTTGCGCCATTTTTTTAGACTCCCAACCCCCATTGAAATGACTCCTGTCTTAGCACAGACAGGAGTCATGCCCCCTTGTCCAATGGCCATGCCCAGGGGACTTATGTCCCCTGGGCATGGTCATTGGGCATAGTGGCATGTAGGGGGGCACAAATCAGGCCCCCCTATGCCACAAAAAAAAAAAAAAAATTACTTACCTGAACTTACCTTAAGTTCCCTGGGATGGGTCCCTCCATCCTTTGGCGTCCTCCTGGGGTGGGCAAGGGTGGCAGGGGGTGTCCCTGGGGGCATGGGAGGGCACCTCTGGGCTCCTTCCGAGCCCACAGGTTCCTTAACGCCTGCCCTGACCAGGCGTTAAAAAATTACGCAAAAGCGACTTGACGTCATTTTTTTTGACCCGCCCACTTCCGTGCGCCATTTTTGCACGGGAGTTTAAATAAGGCGAACATGCCTTGGAGTCATTTTTTAGACGGGAATGCCTACCTTGCATATCATTAACGCAAGGTAGGTGTCCACGCTAAAAAATGACGCTAACTCCAAGATCTTTGGCGCTAGACGGGTCTAACGCCAAAGTATAAATATGGAGTTAGCTTTGCGTCGGATTTGCGTAAAAAAAAACGACGCAATTCCGGCGCAAACAGAGTATAAATATGCCCCATTGTGTTTAGCTCATTTTTAGGATATATGTACAATCTAATAGTAACATTTGGAAAAAATATTTTTTACCAAGTACTAACATACCAGAATCTCCTTTTACTTTAAGATTGTACACCTTCTTTAATAACTGCCCTTCCCCCCACAGTCTTTCACCTTAGCTGCCATACTAACCTACTTTGGAACACTCTACTATACCAGTAGTTCAAAGGTTTACAGCATCATCTCTCTGTCAGCAGCGTACTAGTGAAGAACCAGAACCTTATGGGCCTGGCGGCGCAGGGTACGCCTGAAATCTCCTTGGATTCACCTGCCTCAACTAACAGAGACACGGGACACTCTGTCAGGCGTAAAAGATCAGATTTTATTAGCTGCAGCTAGTACAGTTGTCCAAGAAGTACACAAGGTATGTTCTCAGGAGACTGCCACTTTACTTTGTGGCGCACAATCTTATATACCGTATAAAAACCATTTATTAACTACATACACTCCCAGAACACATAGAAAGGAGCCAGTAAGAATAATGTAAAGATAGAACAGAGCCAATAGAAATGTCGGAAAACAAGACAGCACCAATAGAAGGAATTGGAAAACAAAGTATCAAGTGACTTAAGGTTGCCTCCCCTCCAGCTGTGTTTGTCACCCCTCCCTTGAACTAATTCATTAACCGATCCACAACGAAGTTGCATGTGGTGTGATAAGTTTGTGTGCGTTTGGAGGACAGTTGTGAAATGAGAGAATACTAGCAAAGGACAGCGAAGGCCAGACGATAAAATAAGATCGGCGGAGAATAGTGTGAGCCTACAGATAGTTGAAACAAGGATTAGAAAACCAGACAGGGATTAGTGTACTCGGTCAGACCTTAATACCAGCCTTGTAAAGATAGAGGCAGAAGGCTGTTTTGAACACCATGTTGCAGAATAAGCAGAAAAGGCAGAATGGACTTCGTTCGCTGTGCTGCCTGAGTGAAGGCAACATAAAATGGCGGCGGGCCACAAAATGGCGGGTCGATACGATCGTATTAAAAATCGAATTTCCTCAGACCCTCCTTTTGCCAGAACTCAGGCAAGATACACAAACTCATGTTAATCTGAGTCGATGTCTATGGCCATGAGGTCATCAAGCTGTTGCTGTACCATCATTTTGATATTCTCTGCTCTTTGTGACTTGGGTTTGGGAATACATGCAGTAGCACATAGGTTGCAGATGGCAGGACCGCAGTGCATACAAAGACAACAAGAGAATATAAAAGCTAAAATTACTCCAAAGAATGTCAATACCTTCCAACCCCATTTGGACAGTAATCCCCAAAACCACTCTGAAAAGGACCAATCTCCTTCGTCCTGATGAATCGACTCGGAGATTATGTGTAACTTAGAGATAGCTTGGTATACTGTCGGAGCGTCATTAGGTATGAAAATACAGCAACTTGATCCGATCAATTTGCATACTCCACCACGGTCCGCAAGAACAAAGTCTAAGGCAACACGGTTCTGCAAGGTCATAAGACGATCAGCCTGTAGTTCAGCTGTAATGTTACTTAAAGCTCCTACAGTGATGTCTATGGTGGTTTCTACGACACGAACCAATTGCCTTATATTTCTGCTGTTGGCCATTGGACCCCAGAAGGGAAGAAATCCTTTGAGGAAATCTCCTCCCTCTTGTCCTGCTGTGTCTTTCGAATCCACAATCCCTCTGCCATATCTATTTTTATGATGGTTCGCAGGAGCGGTGTATGTAGGGGGAAGAAGAAAGGCTATATAACAAGTACCAGAGAAATCAGCTGGCAACCATGTATAAGCCCTATCGTGGCAAACGAAGTATGTACCTTGAGATGGTACTAACGGCGGTGAATTCAGGGCTGAATAAACATATGTATGGGAACATAAACTTTCTCTTTGTCCGGTGTTTGGAGTTCTACCATTTATTTGCAGACAGAAATTTCCTTGTTGGGGTATGACCCGTATCGGAGGAGATTTTCCTTGCTCAATCTTATCATTGAGGCTGGAAATGTAATTAGTTATGTTCCAATTGGTATATGCTTTTCTTTCATCTATGGAAGCTTCACTTTTTTCCATGATTTTAGCCATAGCTACCATTCCCTTTATCAATAAACTATGACTGAAATCTGAACCAACACTATGTGAACTGACAGGTTGTTTAATTTTACTTTGATATGCATTATTGAAAATGACAAAATAAGCCCAAGCGGAACCTTCATAGGAGAATGGAAGAACTAAATATGGCATTCCTTTTTCTACCGTATGTGGTATGAGTCCACACACCCAACAGTCAGTTGTATTGATCACTAACTGATGTTGATGTAACAACTGGACGAAGGAATTGTTAAAGTATTCAGTTCTTCTGATGAGTTCATGCTGGGGAAGAGTGTGAAATAGGTGCGGAGAGATAGTAGAAGAAGATGTAGAGGTAGGAGAAGAGACAACTTTTTGCTGCAGAGTAATAATGATCCAGTTTACAGATGCCAAAAGAATACACGACAATATAATGACGCATAGAGCAATACTACAACGACTACATATTTCTTTACAATTATTCTTTACATTTTTACTTTCTCTTTTATCTAATGTAGCCTCCATCTTTCTAAGTGGATGCTCACAGCAATCTTCCTCAATCACTGTAGTCACGATTATCTACCGTCCTATGACACTGTGAGGTCCTGCAGGCCTATTGCCACTTACTCAGGTCGTAACTAAGACTCCTACCGTGACCCTGCAACCGGGATAGAGTACTACATAGGAGAGAAATTTACAATTTCTTTGGTCTTGGTCTCAAATTATAGCGTTCCTGTCCAGAGGCAGTCTGGTTTTGAAACAATGTTCCTGGATTTGTCGTATTCAAGCGACGATGCGATGGTATTGCTTCTTGAAGGATGTCGTCGTCCTCTTTCTCAGAAAGTGTTCCAATTAGACGCGCATCACTGAATGGTACAAATTGCGGAACTTTCTCACTTTCAGAGTCACTGATGCCTCTACGGACCCACTGATCGAAAGGCAAGGGCAAAGGCACTTTCTTGCAGTGCACGGCATGCACCCAGTTTTTCTTTCCTTCGACTTTAACTGCTGTTCTTGTGGTCAAAAGAACCAGGCGTGGCTCTCTCCATCTGGGCTCCAAATTTCTCTGTCGTTGGAAATTTTTCGTGCAGACCCAGTCACCTGGTCGGATGGAATGACCTGGGTCTGTGGAAGCCTCTGGTAGAGCACTCTGAACCTGTTGATGAAGAACACGCAATTTAGTTGTAAGGTCATGCAAGTAGTCAATCAACATCGGGTATGGCAAGTCTGAGTATTTCTTAGGGCGAGGAACTCCCCATACATTAGCTGGGCGACCAAATATCACTTCGTAAGGGCTAAGCCCCAAACGAGAGTGTACTGCTGTTCTGGTGGACAGAAGAGCCAATGGTAAAGCATCAGGCCAATTAAGTCCTGTGCTAGCTTGCACCTTAGCAATTTTAAGCTTCAAGGTTCCATTGTAGCATTCTACTAAACCAGCCGACTGTGGGTGATTCGCCGCGTGGAACTTCTGTTTTATGCCAAGACCTGCACAAACTTTTTGCATGACTTGACCCACAAATTCGCTCCCATTGTCACTCCAGACAATGCGCGGCAAACCAAACCTAGGGAAGAATTCTTTCAAAAGTATTTTGGCAGTTGATAAAGCAGTATTGTCCTTCAGAGGGTAGGCTTCTACCCATCTAGAAAAAGCACATACTACCACCAGAACATATTTGAGGTTGTTGCATCGTTCCATGTGAATATAATCGATCTGCAACACCTCAAATGGATATGTTGGAGGAGCAAAATGACCTGCTGGAGTTGGGGTTCCCTTTCCCGGATTGTACATCAAGCAAACAATACAATGTTTTACTACATTATTTGCACACTTTGGGATCCCCTCATTTTGCCACACTGGAGCCAGAAGTTTACATATTCCTTTTGCACTTAGGTGAGCTGGACCATGTGCCATAGTAACTACAGGTAGTACATAAGCATCTGGTAACAGCCAACGTTGATGTTCTGATAATTCAACCCAACATCCCATCTCATCTAACATTCCTGTACTTTCCTTCCACTTTCTCAACTCATTCTCCGTAGCCTCTCCTTGAATTGATTTCACACTCTCTACTGTATCTTCACACATTCCCTTTTCTCTTACGCAGTTTGCGGGACCTGCAACATACATTCGACTTGTGTTGTCTCTGGCTGTCTTTTTCGCTACCTCATCTGCAAATGCATTTCCTCGACCAACATCGTCCACAATCTTTTTGTGTGCACTACACTTCACGATCGCTATCTGAGTAGGCATTGTAAGTGACTCAAGAAGTTCAGTCACTAATTGACCATGTTGTATCTTAGTACCATGGGAAGTAAAGAATCCTCTTTCCTTCCATAAGCGCCCAAAGTTAAACGCTACACCAAAAGCGTATTGGCTATCAGTGTACACGTTTACTCTTTTTCCTTTGGATAACACACACGCTCTAGTTAAGGCTATCAATTCAGCTGCCTGAGCTGAATTATGTCTAATGCGTGCTGTCTCCACAATCGTATGCAAAGTAGTAATAGCGTAGGCTGAAACTGTATCTCCATTCGGGAGCTTGAAACAAGAACCATCTACCCATAGTGTTCCATCTGGATTCACTAATGGCGTGTCTTTTAGGTCAATTCTACCCTTAGTCTCTTCTTCAGTACGGAGAAAACAATCATGCTGTTCAGAGACATCTCTCTCTTCTGGAAGAGGCAACAAAGTAGCTGGATTCAGGGTATTACATCGTTTGATGTGTATGTGACTAGCCAAAAGCGTCAGCTCATATCCGGACAACCGAGCACTCGTAAGATGCTGCGTTTTTGTCCTATTTAGTAAAGTATCCACTGCATGTGGCACCATAACAATGAGAGTATTATCTAGCACTACTCCAGCAGACTGTCGAATAGAAATTGCTGCTGCCGCTGTTGCCTTAAGACAACTAGGCAATGCTTTAGCTACTGGATCTAACGTAGCTGAGAAATATGCGCATGGTCGCTGTTGATCTCCAAAACGCTGCGTTAAGACTGACAATGCACAACCCTCTCTTTCGTGGACATAGAGCGTAAAGGGCTTACTGTAATCAGGAGTACCCAATACAGGAGCAGAACACAAAGCAATACGCAAATCAGTAAAACTCTTCTGACATTCGTCAGTCCACGGAAGAGGCTGAGGCGTATCTTTTAAAGTTAGCGCCAACAGAGGTTTAGCCAATAAAGAGAAACTCGGAATCCACTGTCTACAATAAGAAGTAATGCCCAAAAAGGCACGTACCTCTCTTTGTGTGGATGGCACTGACATTTGTGCAATTGCCTGAATTCGTTCGGGGGTCAATCGTCGTCCCTCCTTTGACAAGAGATGACCCAAATAAGTCACCTCGCGACAGACATATTGTAATTTAGAAGGAGAAACCTTGTGATTCAGATCAAACAAATGACGCAACAGTGCAACGGTCACGTTTTTGCAAATCTCCTCTGAATCAGCGGCAACTAATAAGTCATCCATGTACTGAATGAGAGCGGCACCGGACGGTAAGGAAAAGGCATCAAGATGACATTTTAGAGCTTGACTGTAAATAGAGGGACTTTCACAATAACCTTGAGGTGCGCGTTTAAACCGGAAGCTTCGGCCTCCGAGGGAAAAACCAAAAATATCTCTACTCTCTTCGGCGATGGGAATACTAAAGAAAGCATTCTTTAGATCAATAACTGAAAACCAAGTCGCTGTAGAAGGTATCATCGTCAACAGAGCAGTGATATCTGGGACTACAGGAAACTGCGGTACGACAATCTTGTTTACCTCCCGAAGATCAATTACAAAACGATAAACAGGAGGCTGAGAAGGATCAGTGCGTTTAAGAACCGGAAGAACAGGACTGTTACATGTATTTCCTCTCGTTTCCTCAACCACACCCTTCTGAATCAAATCATGGACAATTTCCAGAAGTGCTTTCTCACCTTCAGTAGAGATTCTGTATTGCGGAATACGTGGCATTTCAGCATTGGGCTTAAGAGTAACAACATAAGGTGGGATCTCAAGACAACCAACGTCATTCGGACCCGTAGCCCAAAGCGTTTCGGGAAGAGAAAGCAATTCAGGTGGGAATTGATCTTTTGATAAGTACATTGGACTAGTCATTTTCTGTCCTAGAGAGGTATACACCAGAAGGTGAACAATATATCGTAGCATGCATTCTTTTTAATAGATCTAAACCCAACAGATTTTCACCACAACCATTCATCAGAAGAAGCGGAGCTTCTAAATCATAAGGGCCTATTGAAACAGGCAAAGGGCAAGAAACTGGATTGCGAACAGGGGCGCCAGAAAATCCTACAGATACATTCGTTAAGCCAGACAAAGGTGCGCCAGGGAGTTTAGAATGAATGATAGAGCTTCTCATGGCACCAGTATCTAAAAGAAATGGCTCTGAAACACCCATTGTAGTGACATTAACATAAGGTCCATTCTGATCCACTGGAATTGACGTAACCCCCTTACTTTGTCCATGGCTGTCCTATTCAAAATGAAGACTTTCATTCCCTCCTTCAATATACTGATCCTCACTGTAATACTGTGTAGACCTAACATTTTGCTGGTCAAAGTAATTTCCGGAATTTGGAGGAACAAAAGAACGCTGCTCTTGGGTTAACACACCTCGACCTCTACCTCTATTTGCTGACTGAGGACCACCACGACCTCGTGAAGCAGATGTTGCTCCATTACGCTGCAACAATGCCGGACAACTGTTCTTAAAATGACCTTCCTCCCTACAATAAGCACATTGATTGGGACCTAGCAAAGGTCTTGGAATGAATGGTTCAGGCTTTTGATACAACCTCTGAAACTGCGGAGGCTGTTGAAACTGAGGCTGAACATAACGAGGAGGATAAGCCTGTTGCAAGAGAACTTTAGTTTTTAATTCTTTCGTCTTTTTCTCTTGTTTTTCCCTTTCTTCTTTGTCTCTATTTTCATAATATTGTGCAGTAGCCAATATCTGGGCGGAAGAAGAAACTGCCCATGAACTCTCGGAGTCTTTTAGCTTGTGTGATAGTTCAGGAAGCAAGTTATATACGAACTTATCCACAAATAATCGCTGTCCCCCTTCTGTAGCCATATCTTGACCACTGTGATCAATGAATGTCTCCTCGAATCGGGTAAAGAAATCGGAAACACTTTCATCTTTCTTTTGTTTACATGCTGCTAGCTTATCCCAATTAACTCTCAAAGCAGGCATCATTGTTTTCATTAATGTAATAATCCTACCAGGGAGTTCTGAGATCAAAGTGTCGGGCTTTGCACCACCTACTTGACCTCTATCTGCGGCAATAATAGCGTTCCAATCGCCGCCTAATTCTTGAGCGTGATCCTCTCTACGAATTTTAGCCCATATTGTCTGTGGAACTACATTTCCCATCAACATGTCAATATCTGCTAGATTCATAGTACATGCATCAACTGTTTGCGACAACTCTTTACAGTAACCAGCAGGATTTTTGCGTGAATCTGGTAGTGACTGTTTAAGTGCTAAAACTTCAGACCTTTTCCAGGGGACATGTATCCATATGCGCTGAAAATGCGCAGGAATAGCTGGATTAGCACCTGCTGCTGCAACTTCTTCCTTCCATATTGGAGAAACCTCTCTCATGGGATAGTTTTTCAGTGCTGTCCTAACTGAAGGATCAGAATCAGGAAAAGTCTGTGAGAACAATAGGGATCTGAAAGAAATAAGTGTTCTGACAGCGTTTTCAACCTTAGGACCCACAATAAGTCCTTTGTCAAAGTCAGCCTGAACATCTAACAGATCCTGTGGGACCGAACCCAAATTCATATCCTCCCATTCTTTAGCGAGAGTATCGCACATAACTTTAAAAACATATCTCTGCGTAGGTGCATTCCATTGCAGAAAGGTGGACATAATATCAGACGTACTATATTGGGGACCCTTCTTGATCCATCTACAAGCAAGTGAGTCCAATTTTTCTCGCTCTTCGGAGTCTGGGAATTGACTACGAGACTGTCTTCGAGAAAAAGCTGGAGACACGTTTAAAGCTTCAAAGAAAGGTGATAAGAGACCAGAGACAGTATCGGTAAATCGCTTACGCATAGATGGAGAATTTGACATAAGGATAGGGGACAAGGTATTAGGTGAATTAACTAAAGGAGCATTAGGAATTGCCAAAGGAGCAGAAGGCAAAGGAGTTAAAGGAAAAGCTGGCATAGGCAATACTTGAGGAGGCAAATGTGGAAAAGCTGGAGCAGGCGGAAGCACAACTGGCGGCTGAACAGGCTGTAACATCGGGGGTGCATTAGCACCTTGTACATAGGGCGGAGGCAATTTCAATAAGTGGGACATTAAGGGATCTTCCTCAAAATCTTTTCTCTTATCAAGGGAAGAGATAGGCAACGTCGGATAGCATTTATCTATTGCCATTCGATGCTGTCTGTCTGAAATTTCCATTGCATTATCTATTTCATCATCTTTGAATTGCTGAGCAGCCTGTATAATCGTCATTCCCTGTGTTTTCCTATCTCGTTTCGCTTGTTTAATTTCTCTCTGTTTGGCTTCCTTACGCCAAAGGCGAAAAGAGTCAAACATTGCCGGCCGGGCTTTTCTTTTAAATAACGTTGCTTCTAAATTATCTAGCACATCAGTTTCGAAACTACCATTTTCTGGCCATTTTAAAACACCATCTTTCTTTGTATATCGGGTCCATGTCTTATTAAAGGCAATAGGACCAACACCATGTTTAGAATAGAGCTCATATGTGGGAGTTCCAACCGAAGGAATCGGACAGGAGTCCTCAAGCTGGGAGTCCCTATTACAACCAAAGCAACAAAGTTTTCCAAACTTAGTCAGACCAGACATCTCACGATTTTTACTGGCTGTTCACAAACATCAAGGGGGTAAAACTTTCAGTTTACACAGCACAAATGCACTTACCCCTCGGCTTTGGCCACTGCAATGGCCAAATCTAAGGACCTAAGGACAAAACAAAGACCAAAATTTGTGGGCGCGACCCACCAAATACTTAACTAAGGATGTCTTCTTACACCAACAGAGGCCCGTCTATTGTCTCGCTTTACCATACATCATCAAAGAAAGGGCCAAGGCAGGGCGGCAGTCAGGGCAGCAGTCGTCAGTAGCCGTCAGGAAGGAGTAACCGCGCTGAAAAAGACCTTCGGACCACTTCGACATACAGGGGTCGCTTGACGTGGCTCGCGATTCCTCCAGAATTTTCTTGCGGGGTTCCTCACGACCTTCAGGCAGAACCGGTACCGCTGAAGCCACCCCACGTTGGGCGCCAGTTGAAGAACCAGAACCTTATGGGCCTGGCGGCGCAGGGTACGCCTGAAATCTCCTTGGATTCACCTGCCTCAACTAACAGAGACACGGGACACTCTGTCAGGCGTAAAAGATCAGATTTTATTAGCTGCAGCTAGTACAGTTGTCCAAGAAGTACACAAGGTATGTTCTCAGGAGACTGCCACTTTACTTTGTGGCGCACAATCTTATATACCGTATAAAAACCATTTATTAACTACATACACTCCCAGAACACATAGAAAGGAGCCAGTAAGAATAATGTAAAGATAGAACAGAGCCAATAGAAATGTCGGAAAACAAGACAGCACCAATAGAAGGAATTGGAAAACAAAGTATCAAGTGACTTAAGGTTGCCTCCCCTCCAGCTGTGTTTGTCATCCCTCCCTTGAACTAATTCATTAACCGATCCACAACGAAGTTGCATGTGGTGTGATAAGTTTGTGTGCGTTTGGAGGACAGTTGTGAAATGAGAGAATACTAGCAAAGGACAGCGAAGGCCAGACGATAAGATAAGATCGGCGGAGAATAGTGTGAGCCTACAGATAGTTGAAACAAGGATTAGAAAACCAGACAGGGATTAGTGTACTCGGTCAGACCTTAATACCAGCCTTGTAAAGATAGAGGCAGAAGGCTGTTTTGAACACCATGTTGCAGAATAAGCAGAAAAGGCAGAATGGACTTCGTTCGCTGTGCTGCCTGAGTGAAGGCAACATAAAATGGCGGCGGGCCACAAAATGGCGGGTCGATACGATCGTATTAAAAATCGAATTTCCTCACTGGCTTATATTGTTCAGTAGCAGATGTGGGTGACTGTTGCATGACAAAAATCCCTTTTCTTTTTTGATAAATAATCAGAGCAAATCACACGTCACCTTATATCTTTAGTCACAACCTTTTTTTACTACCACTGTATATACAACATTAGTATATCCCTCAAGTTTAAGCACTTCACATGTTAAAAACACCCTGCTTCATTCAGCTGCAGTCTTCTCCTGTGTATGCTTTTTGGGCTGGGGAGGCTGCTAGAAAAAATGGCATTGCCAGGTTTACCTAATGTGAATATTAATTGGATTGTCCAGAGAGGGTTAAAGTGTCATCTTTTGCTTCCATTGGCTGAAAACATTAGAGATTGCCAGCCCTCTGACCTCATGGCTGTGCACTGTGGTGGTAATGACCTTGACATACTGACTGGGGTAGTATTGGAAATCGTAATGAAAGATACCTTTGTTCAATTTATGAAACTTTCCCCTTTATGTTCTCTAACATATGCAGGCAGAAATGGAAGTGGTCAACAGAGTTCTGTCCACAGTTAGACAAAGCCAGGAAACATGTTAATAAAACAGTTTCAGCATTCCTCAGAGACCATAACATTGGCTCTATTTACAATAATAACCTGCACTATGACATGTACAAGACATATAGAAGCGATGGTGTTCACTTCACAGATAAAGGCAACAGGGTGTTTCTTAGCAACTTGAAACCCTGCATCCCCTCTTATGTGTGCAAATGATATATACTCAATAAACACACATACTTTTGTTAGAGCCACCCTATATAACAAAAATCAGAGTTGCGACTCCGTCACGGTTCCACAAACCAAAACCACACATTCAATACACAACACCTCTCATATTGTTTATATATCCTTATTTCATTCTATCAATATTGCAAAACATTTCGGAATACCTCAATGGAAGTCTGATGTTGTCTGCAAGTGGATACATGAGTGTTTCCGTGGGACTATAAATGGATGTGGGACATTCTGAATGGGTCTGTGAATGGATGAGTGAGAGTCTGACAAAATCTGTGAGTGGATGAGTGAGAGTCTGACTGGGATTGTGAGTGGCTGTATGAGTGTCTGAGTGAGTCTTTGAGTGGGTGTATGAGTGTTTGAGTGGGTCTGTGAGTGGGTGCATGAGTGTGTGAGTGGGTCTTTGAGTGGGTATCTGAGTAGTTCTTTGAGTCGGTGTATGAGTGTCAGAGTAGGTCTTTGAGTGGGTATGTGAGTGATTGGGTGGGACTTTGGGTGGGTATATGAGTGTCTGAGTGGGTTTTGAGTGGGTGTGTGAGTCAATCTCTGAGTGGGTGTGTGAGTGTGAGTGGGTGTATGAGTGTCTGAGTGGGTCTTTGAGTGGGTGTGTGCGTGTCTGAGTGCATCTTTGAGTGGGTGTATGAGCGTCAGTGGGCCAGGCCTGGGCAAGGCAGGATCTTGTGAAAAGCAGAGACTTTCCTTTTTAGCTTGACTACTTCAAAGGCAGAAAGGATTTAAGTAGTGGACTAAAAACACCAGATTTTTTGAATTACTGCTGATTCAAGAGGAACCTCTGCCAAGGAGAAGAGCTGAAGAAATGGAGGAGGAATACTGCCCCTTTGACGCAAGCGTGCTTTGCTGGGTTGACCTGCACTTGCTGCTTCTGCCTGTTTTCCTGCTTGTGAAGTATCTCCAAGTTCTTGGACTGAGCTTGCCCCCTGTTCTGAAGTCTCAGGGCCATCAAAGACATCCTCTGCCAGCACCCAGACTCTCTTGCTGAGACACCTACCCTGTCAAGTTCTGCCCAATCCAGTCCCTGTGACCTTGAAAGGAGAAGTTGGTGGAAACAAGAATGAAATTCACATAAGGAGCAGTGTTGGCGAAAAATTGACCCAGCACCTGCTTTGTGACTGAAAAAATGACGCATCACCTGCATTGTGGCTGGGAAATCAATGCAAAACCCATGTGTGGCTGCCAAAATCAATGCATCACCCACGCAACATGGATCTTCACCACCGTGCTCCAGAACTTTGCACACATTGTCACTGGGTATCAAATGCATTGTGAGCCTTTGCAGATCTGAGGTTGCCCGTCCAGAAATCAACGCATCACTCTTCGGCGTCAGAGAAAAACAATGCATCGCCTTGCCCAACCGGGGAAGAAATGATGCACAGCCTCCCTTGCGAGTAAGGAATCAACTCATTGCTGACTTTTCTGATGCACGCTTGCCAATGCGGCTTTATTTTTTATGCAAAACAGATACTTTCTGTAAAAACAACGCATCTATTGATTTCAACTGACTAAGGTGGTCATTCTGACCCTGGCGGTCTTTGACCGCCAGGGCGGAGGACCGCGGGAGCACCGCCGACAGGCCGGCGGTGCTCCAATGGGGATTCCGACCGCGGCGGTAAAGCCGCGGTCGGACCGGCACCACTGGCGGGGTCCCGCCAGTGTACCGCGGCCCCATTGAATCCTCCGCGGCGGCGCAGCTTGCTGCACCGCCGCGGGGATTCCGACCCCCCTACCGCCATCCAGATCCCGGCGGTCGGACCGCCGAGATCCGGATGGTGGTAGGGGGGGTCGCGGGGCCCCTGGGGGCCCCTGCAGTGCCCATGCCACTGGCATGGGCATTGCAGGGTCCCCCGTAAGAGGGCCCCTACATGTATTTCACTGTCTGCTGCGCAGACAGTGAAATACGCGACGGGTGCAACTGCACCCGTCGCACAGCTTCCACTCCGCCGGCTCGATTCCGAGCCGGCTTCATCGTGGAAGCCTCTTTCCCGCTGGGCTGGCTGGCGGTCTGAAGGCGACCGCCCGCCAGCCCAGCGGGAAAGTCAGAATTACCGCCGCGGTCTTTCGACCGCGGAACGGTAACCTGACGGCGGGACTTTGGCGGGCGGCCTCCGCCGCCCGCCAAGGTCAGAATGAGGGCCTAAGTCTCTTCATAACTTAAAGATTCATAACTTTGCATGGGTATTTGAATTTTTGTTGTTTTGTCTAGTTCGATTTAGATAACTCTTAACTATTATTTTAAACTGGTGTTGTGTCACTTTTGTGGTGTTTTCACTGTGTTACTGTGTGTGTTGGTGCAAATACTTTACACATTGCCTTTGAGATAAGGCTGACTGCTTGTGCTAAGCTACCAAGGGGTTGAGCAGAGAATGTCGTAGGCGCGTAATTCCCTTACCCTGACTAGAGTGAGGGTCCGTGCTTGGACAGAGTGCAAACTGACTGCCAACCAGAGACCCCATTTTTAACAAGGGTATATAAATGCGATTACTTGTTTTGGCCATTAACAATATTTGCATTGTGATTGAGTTTATTCATTAAGTGAAGCACTAGTTTAAAATGACGACCATGGGACCTTGAGCACAGGAGTAATTTGTACACTTAGCCCTTTATTTATTTCTCTTCACCATCACTTTATATCACTTGGGATTATGTGGTTTTAAATTAGACCCATGAAGAAGGGGAAATGACCCCGAAACACTTTGGGTATAACTGCTGGCACAATAAAAGTTTTGGAACACCTTTGTGCATCTGAGTTGGCATCCTGTGTTTTTGCAAAGAGAAAAAGAGAAAGCAAGTGAAGTTATGGAAAGCTCTTCCAAGCCCACTTTTAGATGCCAGTTGTTTCACAAGTGGCAGAGAGAACAATTGGAAGGAGTAGATGTTTATATATACATCCTACTAGTAGGTAGTTATAGTTAGGACATAGTTTCCATAGAAAGAGTGCTTTTGTTTTTCCAATAATTTGGTGCCGCTTGATGAATCTCCACCAAATTTTTAAACTTTTACTTCAGTGGGGACAGCTGATGTCTTGAAACTTTGGGGTGATCCGTCAAGTGGGGGACAAGAAAAATAGGGGATCCCAAAAAACATTTTCCCCATGGATTTTCTCATAAGGATTTTGAACATGACTATAGCCCGAACTGCTGGACGGAATGACACACAATGTTGCAGAAAGCTAGCTCTGGTCCAGAGAGTGAGCTTTTTGTGATTTGGTGTAAATTTGTTCAGTATTTTTTGTAGTATTAGAGTTTAAAAAATATAGATATCTTGGGACTCTCATCCTCTGTGGATCCAACTTTCCCCATGCTGATATCTGATTGACTGCCAACACTTCAACAAGGAAGATTTGGCAGCCATTTTGGGACTCAGCTTCAGCCAAAACCCACAAAAAAAGTTTTAAAAAAAGAAAAGGGACCAGGGCTGGGTCACCCTCACATCCCCGTCAGGGCTAAAAAGCATTTTTTTAGTTTTCATAAAAATCTGCTCATCCTGGTCTGCAGATTTTTCTTAATATATATATATTTTTTTAAAGGGTGGTCTTCCGCTCCTTTCTTTTATTTTGCCCCTGGGTGGGCCAGGTCCCGGAGGCATTCAAGGCTTATCAAAGGAGGGGGGGGCATGTGCTAGGGCTTTTATTATCCCCAGGGACCTCAACCTGCCCAGAGCAAAACAATAGTTTCTGATGGGCCAGGCCTGTACGGCCCTTTCCCATTGCCTGTGGACTGCCACTTCCCTAGAGCTGAAAATGTAATTAATAAGGGGGGCCTGTGCTGCCCCCTGCATCCCTGGGGACTGCCAACTCCCCATGACAAAAGAGTAACTTCTAAGATGTGAGACCCATACAGCCTCCCCCACAGCCCCAGAGACCGCCACCTCCCTGAGGCAATTTTTTCAAATTAAGAAGGGTATGTGCTCCTCCAACCCCAGGGACCACTACCTCCTTCGGGCTGAAATAGCATGATGAAGGGGGTCTGTCACTGACTCCCGTCACTGGGGGCCACCACCTCCCTGGGGCTAGGTCAAACTTTGAAGGCCATACATCACGGAGCCATTCACTCTGCTTCCAATGGGTGAGAGCGTCAAAGTGCTCTCACACGCTAAAAGCAGAGGCTTCATCTTCTAGATGAAATGATTGCTCTTGCACACAGGGAGCTGCATGTTTAGCAGATCCATGTGTCCAAAAGCAATGCTGGTTCCCACAGGAGTTGGGGAGCCAGCTGGTACCACAGGGGCCTTGAGGCCTCTCCCATGGTCCTATTGCACACTGGGTGCCCTGGGGAACACTCAGGAGACATAGCTGGGACTTGTGAATGGGTCCCTGGGGCCAAATTCAGTCTGCAGAGGGGGGCCGCACAGCTCTCTTGTTCCATTTATTTATGGCCAGGTCCTGAAGATGGTGTCCTCCGGAACCAAACTGGCCTTGGGATGGGGCGCATAGCCTACCTACCCTAAAGTCCAAATGTGCAAATCACTTGGAAGCTGCACCCGCTTGGCCCCTGCACTGTCTACCTTAGTAGTATGCAAAGGTATTTCTCCATTTTACCAGGATGATCAAAAGCTTACCAAAAGGCCCCCAGTCCCGCTGATTTTGGTGGCGAGTGCTTGATGCTCAGGAACATGAGGACATCCCCACCAAACAAAGAAGCACCTAAGTCAAATAGCTAAGAGGAAGGACCCTGGTTTGATGGAGATTTTTTTCTTTGTAGTCTTTTTGGCCTCTCCATAGGAGGATTCATGTTATCGCAGAATTCTAGTGAAAGAGGCAACGAGAAAAACCATGTTGCCAAAATGCACACAAGGTCTCTGGTGACATTCCTTGTGTTCCATTACACAGCTTTAGTGTAGAATTCATACTGGACATTAACCAAGGAGGAAGAAAGAACTCCATTTGGGTAGATATGTTGTGCAAAGCTGTGGACTCCTGTTGGATAAAAGAGCAGGTGAGGTTCCTTTTTGGCCCAGTCATTCATACAGCTTCTGACACACCCACGAAGACACTCACACACCCACCCACAGATGCAATCAGACACTCAATGAGACACTCATTCACCTTATAACCATGTTTATATGCTTTACACTGTGTACATGTTGCGCCGCGGGCTACCGCGGCGCGCCCCGAGGCACCGAGTCGGAACTCAGAAGCGGCCACGGTTCATCTCTTAGGCCGCCCGGCATGCCGCTTCCCTTTGTCCCAGCATTTCCTCGCACAAGGCCTTAGGTTTTACATCGGGTGTCGGCGAGCTCGGGATGCAGCATGGTCTGGGATTTAGTTATGGCTCCATTTCCCCACTATGGCACATACCTGTTTTTTTTGTTTGTCTCTGTTCTTTTCTCTTCTGTTTTTTGTTCTTCTTTTATGGTCTGTCTCTCTTTTGGGTGGAGCCATATTTTTGCTTATTTTCCCCAGCATACCTTTCTCTTCCCTGCATGCATCAGGATCCCTATCTAACATGGTGACCTCATCTATATTTCCTATGGTAGTTTTTCCCAAACTAACATGGCGTCTGTTCCCTTCCTGCATGTCACTTCCTATTTTTGGGTATATAAGGATTTAGGCACTTGATCTCCTTGTGCTGCAACACTTCCTTTTTGGTGGTGATCACGCTTCGTTTTTTTCCAGCCTTTTTTCTGCCTTTTTCGGGCCTTCCAGTTATATTTTGGTTTTTGAAAACTTACCTTTGCCTGTGCCTTTGTTGTTCCAGGGAGTTCCAGCCTTTGAGGTTTTTTACTCATGGACTCCTTTTGGAGGGCACGGACTGCCTTGATGTTTTCTTGTTAGCAGCACCGTGGCTACCAGCAAGGGTCGCCCATATCTTGGCCAAGGCAGGACCTACAAGCAGCAAGACCATCCTGCAGACAAATCTGGTAAGCAATGACTCAACCGTGACAGTACATGGATACAATTTAGTTACTTGATATTTCTTGACTCTTGTTTCTGTGAAGTGTCTATGAACTAACAGGTCCTTCAGAGAGGTGCTACATCTGTATGTTATGAGAGGAGCCCCAGGAAGTCTGGAACCTATTACCATATCATTATGCAGAACGCACCAATTCTTTTTCATGATCTTGTAAAAATCTCTAGACCCATCAGAGAAATTGGTTATCATCAAGAAGTTCTTGTTGAAGGTTATTGAGTGACCAACAGGAAATTTCCATCAACCTTCTGCACCTTCTGAGTTGCATCATCAAGTAACTTTCTAGGATAACACCTATTGAGAAATTTCACAACAGTATCCCTGTCAGCTTTCTCATAATCCTTGGGCGAGGATCAATTGCACATAATGCACAATAACTCTCCATAGGAATGCTCTTAATCAAAGTCTCACAATGCTGAGTAGTTGCTTGTAATAATGAGTTACCTGCATTAGTTTTCTGTACATCTTGGTGTGTAACTGTATGTCCTGTACATAAAACAACAAATCTACAAGCATCACCTCAGTATCACTTATTTCACTTGTGAATTTTTAATTCAAATCATTGTGGTTTAATCTAGCAATGTAGTCTTCCGCTGACCATCTAGAGCCCTTCTATACTATGAACCGGCCATCTATATACCTGGCCGACCTATATTGTTCCTTTGACTGCAGTACAACATTGCCTCCTTTGCCTGACAGCTTGATCACTAGCATCTCATCTTTTTCAGGAATAAAATGATGGTCATGTTATTATGCTTTATTCTATTGTCCTTGGAATTCTGCCTAATCAATTTGACCCAATCCTGGATTACTGCCTCCTGAAAACAATCAATAGCATCATGAGTAGTCTAGGGAATTAGATGTGTTTTTTCTTCGAAATTGCTTGTACCACTGCTCTGTGTTATCCCAGCAATTTCCAACCTGTTTGCTTATTCGCTATTTCCACTGCATCTTCATGCATCACTGCTGGGATTTAATTCCCCAGCTCCTGCAGCCTAATGTCTCAAGATCTGTGCCCCCGCCATTCACAGTTTTCTTATCAATAATTTCATTGCAAATGTTGCAGTGATAATATCAACGATGCTATACAAGATATCATCATTGATAAAAAATGTGGAGTAGTTAGCTGTTCATAGTGAAGATGCGAGTTATAGTTTCCTTAGGGGCCGAGTTATAGTTACTTGAAAGAACTCTAACTAACTGCTGAACCACTATGGTTTTGTATCAGCACCTAACTATAAGCTCCCTGTAACCTTTAGTTCATTCAGTGAATTTCTATGTTAAGTAATTTTAACTATGGTGTGCATGGCCTTTGGCTGTGTGCTGCTGGGGTTGGTTGCAAGGCCTTGCCTGCAGCCAGTCCTTGCAGCCAAGCCCTTATAACCACCCAGCCCCACGCCACATACGGCCTTTAACCGTGCGCAATGCAGTTTGTCCACAGGGCCTGTCTCTGTCAGTGGATCTGTGAGTGGGTGCGTGAGTGTCTGAGTGGGTCTGAAAATGGGTTTGTGAGTCTATGAGTGGATCTGAGTGGGTGCATGAGTGTCTGAGTAGATGTGTTAGTGGGCCCCTGAGTCTCTGAGTGAATGCATGAGTGAACTAATTAGTGTACAAATGAGTCTGTGGTTTTTATTTCAATTTTAGTCAAGTTGTGTTCAGCCAATTACAGTGATTTTTTTGTCATGCGTATTTGCAAAAAGTAGTGAATTTTCAAAATTATTTGTGAAATAATCACGGAGTTGCTGCGGCCATAGATATACACATTTGGATTTCCCTACATTTCTCAAAAACTGCTGAACAGATTTACATCAAATAAGTGAGAGCGTGATCTGCGTACCAAAAGTTACCTTTCTGTCAAATTTAGTGTAATTCCGTTAAGTGGTTCGGACTGTATACGTATCTAAAGGACCTATGGGAATTAACATTGAAAACACAACTTTTTTCATCCCCCTTTTGCTCAGCCCCCACTTGCCAGATAACCCTGAAACTACTCTCTGTGCACAACAAGCATTATCGCAACACTTTAGATTCGTCAAACTGTGCCAAAGATATAGGCAAGTCAAAAAAACTAATTCTATGGAAACATGGTCCTAAGTGTATATATATATATATATATATACATATATATATATAAATATATACACATATGTGTGTGTGTGTATATATATATATATATATATATATATATATATATATATATATATATATACAGCTTGTAGCTAGTTATAGGTTATATATAGTTATAGTTATATAGTTTGGTTATATCTTTGGCACAGTTTGCCAAACATTTACAAAGTTTTCAAAATGTGCTTGCCACTCAATTCAGGTGTTGTCTTGTAACTTTTAGGGTGATCCATCAAGCGGGAGCTGAACAAAAGGGGGGTCCCAAAACACGGTGTCACCATGCAATTTCTTATAGGGATTTTGAACATGAATAAAGCACAAACCGCTGAACGAAATTACACCAAATTTTGCAGAAAGGTAGATTTTGGTCCAACAAGCGTGCTTCTTGTTATTTATTGCAAATTCATTGAGTACTTTCTGAAATTATGAAGGAAATATATATTTGTATATCTGGGCAGAGCCTAAGCACAGATCTCATAGTGAGATCTGAATGACTGTCAGCACTTCAAAGATGAATTGCTGGCAGCCATTTTGGGACCAAAATACATGATGGCACCCCATTGAAATGCATTGTAACGAATGGCAGGTTTTGAGGGTCACAAAAAGGAAAACGTGTGAAGGGTGACAACAGATTTACAATATAAATCATTTGTTGATGATACCACACTAATTTTAAGGAATTTTAGTGATAAAGAATTTGTTATGCTTTACAAATGGAGGGGAAAAAAGGAGTGAGCAGGGGCAAGCTCCCAGACATCATTAGGCAGGGAGGAGGAGGGTAAGATCAGAAAACTAAGCATGGAGGATAAGCAGGAGGGCAATGATGGGGATAGAATTAAGCAATGGAGGGTGAGGGAGTGGGCAGGGACATCAAGTGAAATGGAGGAAAGTGGCAACACATTGGACAATGCAGTAGGGAGGAAGCTGATGCATGGACTCAGACAACAGAGGGTAGGGAGGAGGTGGATGGGGCAGCAAGCTAACTTAAGACCTAGCTTCCATAGGAAAAGTGTTTATTGACTTGGCTATATCTTTGGCACAGTTTGACGAATCTTCATTAAATTTTCCCAAAAAAGTTTCTCATTGGGTCTTATTGTGAATGAAAAGTTTTGGGGTGATTCATTAGGCAGGGGCTGAGAAAAAGGGGGTAAAAAAAGTGTGCTAGTCATGTGAATTCCCATATGGATTTTTAATACGACTACAGCTCAAACATCTGGGCAGATTTAAACTGATTTTGGCAGAAAGGTAGGTCTTGGTCCAGAAAGGATGCTTTTTATTTCTTGATGTAAATCTTTTCAGTAGTTTTCAAGATATATATCTAGGGACGCTGAGATCTGATTGGTGGCCAGCACTTCAACCAAGAAGTGTTGGCAGCCATTATGGGGCTCAGCTTCAGTCACGTCAAAAAGAAAACACAAAAATAAAGAAGAGCATGCACAGTATAAATACCTTAACTTCCTGGTCTTGGTTCTGGGGTCCCCTTGGGAACTCACCAGAGCAAGAAAAATCCATTTGTTCTTGTTAATTTATAGCAAAATTTGCAAAGGATCAGCAAATTTCACCATATTTTTTTTTTTTTTTTAAGTGTGGTCTCCTGTGCTTGATTTCAATGTAGCCCTCAGGTGGGCCAGGTCCTGGGGGCATGCACATTTTGTAAAAAAGGAAGGGGGTGCATGGGGCCCAACATTAAGGGCTCTGTTAACCAACTCCCCAGGGCTACAATATAAAAATGTATAGGGTTGGCCGCTTGGACCCCCCCCCCAGGGCCCTGGGGATCACCACCTCCCAAGTGCTTTTTTGTTTTAAAAAGTAGGGGGGCTGCATGGACCCCCTCCTGTGGCTTTCAAAAGCCCCAGGTACCACCACCTCCCTGGGATAAGATGGATATAAAGGAGAGGGTAATTGCAGACCTCCAGCCCTGGGGAAAACCACCTCTCCATAGCTAATTACTAATTTTAAATCAGGGACTGTGGCCGCTTGGTCCCCCTCCTGGGCCATATACTGCCCAAGGGACTACCACCTGGAGCCATTAATGGCCCTGGGAACCACCACCCTACCAGGGCAGGTGCTTGCTATCTCCTGAAGTGTCCATCCTCGGGAGATAGCTGTTTGTTTTTAGGAAGCAGGAGATGTGACAGCTCCCACCAAGCAAAAGCATACTCTAACTCAGCTCCAGCAAGCAGGAGCTGTCTAAATACTCCCTCTTGCTGGAAGCTGAGTTTTCATTTGTTTCCCTGCCTGCAGATTTTCAGGCAGGGAAACAGATGAAAGTAGTGCTCCCGCATGCAGGGAGCTGCATTTCCAGAAGCTCATTGTGTGTGGGAGCAATGCCGGCTCCCACAGGAGGTGATTAGCAGGCTAGGACCCCAGAGGCCTTGAGTCTCCCCCCACAGCTCTGAATATGCTTTACAAAAAATGGTCGCCTGTCCTTGGATAAATATGCAGCACAGGATTCTGGCATGATGCTCATTTCACAGAAATGAAACCTCAAAGGGAGGCACTTACACATATAAGCAAAACAGGTGCCCAAGTTGAAGTTCCTTTTCTATAAAGTACTAATTATCCTAACTTCTTGCGTATGACCAAGGCAAAGCAAGTGCTTTTCTCTGAATTTCCAACTTGAAAAGTTATCTGTAAAATTTGATGGAGGTGTTTGCATCCTTGCATTTTTTTAGTGCAATATCTTAGGCAGAGACTGGGTTCTTTCTTGCCATCTGCTGCTCAGACCAGAGATTGTGATGAACTACAAGTATGTAAAATGACCTAGAAGCCCCATTGTGTGGTTCCACCCCATATACATTAGTGGTATGCATCGTCTTACTGCCATTTTCCCAGGATGATGGACAGCTTACTAAAAAGACCCCCCCAGTGCGTTTCTCACTGATTTTGGAGATGCATTCTTGAGGCACAGGAATATCATACCATCTCCGTCAAATAAAGAAGCACTTCATGAGCAGCTTGGGGTTAGCTGGTCACACATGGCCAATGGCTGTGTGTGGCGATGGGTTGTGAGGGTATATGGGTTGGCTGCAGGGCCTGGCTGCAGGCACTGAGAACAACCCCATATATTACATCAGTCATAACATGCTCTATGGCATCATTAAAATTAACACTGCATCATTTGCAATACAAATATTGATGAGGAAACTGTGCATGGCAGGGGCACGAGTTATAGTTACCTTAGGGTATGGGATATAGTTACTTGAAATAACTCTAGCTATAACTGCTGAATGTATAAGGTTTTGTAATTTTGAAATGTGTAACCTTTGGTTGTTTAAGTGAATATATGTATATATATATATATATATATATATATATATATATATATATATATATATATATATATATATACACACATATATATATATATATATATATATACACACATATATATATATATATATATATATATATATATATATATATATATATATATATATATATATATATAAAACAAACAATTCATTCTTTGAAACCACCTATTTAACCAATAATATTATGAAAACTATTCGAGTCTATAAATTATAATTATATAATTTCCACTCTATTTTATGCAATAGTAGGGAAAGTGTTGGACATTGGAGGGGTCAGATTTACTATTCCTACACTAGTCACTGTAAAAGTTGGGGAACTGTTGGACTTCAGCAGAATACATGTACTATGACTGTATGATGGAAAAAAGCATGCACCAACCCCGCATGCCTGAACAACGTGGTCAGAACAACAACTGCGTTTTTACCACGAATACCTTTAACATACATGCCTTTACAATAATTTTTTGTTGTAAAGGTATACCTAGTAAAGGCATGTGTTGAACGGATGTAGCACACCACCCCCTATGAACACAACTACCCCGACCCCCCACCTGCCCTAAAAAGACTACCTGACCCCACCACCCCACCCCAAAACCAAAATTACCCCAACAGCCCACCTACCCTGAGCCATAAACCCTTCCCTGACCCCACCCCCTAAAAACAACTGCCCCCACCCTAAAATCAAAACTACTCTGACCCCATCCCACCCCTACAAAAAACCTACTCTGTACCCTATCCCCACCCCTAAAAAGAAAACTACCCCCAGCCCGCGACTGAAAACAAAACTAAACTGACCCCCACCCCTAAAAACAAAACTACCTCGACCCCCCACCCCAGCAAACTAAACTACCCCAGCCCCCACCACCCCAGACCCTAAAAAGAAAACTACCCCAATACCCCCACCCACCCTGAGCCCTAAAACCTTCCCCAACCTCCCACCCGCCCTAAAACCAACAGACCCCACCCCAAAAATAAAACTACTCCCACCCCTAACAAAACTACCTTGCCCCCACCGTACCCCTAAAAACAAAATTACCCTGACCCCATACCTAAAAGTAAAACTATCCTGACCCCAACCCAAAATACAAAACAACCCCGCCCCTCCACCCCCGCCCTAAAAACCAAACTACCCGACCCCCCTCCCCTACCTTAAAAAAACAAACTACCACAACCCCCACCCCTAAAAACAGCTATCCTAAAACCTACCCCGACCCCACCCCCAAAAATAAAACTACCCCCACACCCATCCCTAAAAACGAAATTACCCCAACCCCCCACCTTCGCTCTAAAAGACAAACTACCCCAACCCCACCCCTAAAAACAAATCGCCCGACACCCCACCCACCCCTGAAAAAATAATATTGCCCAACCTCCCCCACCCCTAAAAACTACCCCCAATCCAGCCTGTCTTACCTGACCGTGTCCTCTCCTGATGCACTTTCCCTTTTTCTCTGCTTTAACCATGCATGTGCATTGTTCAGCACATGCATGATTAAGGCAGAGAAAAAGGGAGTCGTTGAAGCAAGCATGGTTCCGCTTGCATTAACAACATAATCGTTGTTCCGTTGTCGTTGTTCTGGATGTTTCCCATTTACTATTATTACTCCAGTCAGTGCAACAGGGAAAGTGTTGGACTTCTGAGGGGTTAAATGTACTATTTGCACTGCAGTCTAAGCAACAGTAGGGAACATGTTGGACTTCAGAGGAGTGAAACTTACTATTCCCCCTCCAGTCTAAAAAACATTAGGGGGGTCATTCCAACCCTGGCGGTCATCGACCGCCAGGGTGGATGACCACGGAAGCACCGCCAACAGGCTGACGGTGCTTCCCTACCCATTCTGACCGCGGCGGTAAAGCCGCGGTCAGAAAAGGGGATCCGGCGGTTTCCCGCCAGATTTCCCCTGTCTGGGCTGAATCTCCATGGCGGCGCTGCAAGCAGCGCCACCATGGAGATTCCGACCCCCTTCCTGCCACCCTGTTTCTGGCGGTTTTTACCGCCAGGAACAGGATGGCGGGAATGGGAGTCGTGGGGCCCCTGGGGGCCCCTGCACTGCCCATGCCACTGGCATGGGCAGTGCAGGGGCCCCCTAACAGGGCCCCAGCATGATTTTCACTGTCTGCTTTGCAGACAGTGAAAAGCGCGACGGGTGCAACTGCACCTGTTGCACCCCTGCAACACCGCCGGCTCCATTCGGAGCCGGCTTCTGGGTTGCAGGGCCTTTCCCGCTGGGCCGGCGGGCGGTCCCTTGGCGGGCGCCCGCCAGCTCAGCGGGAAATCCAGAATGGCCTCTGCGGTCTTTTGACCGCAGAGCGGCCAATTGGCGGTTTCCGCTTGGCGGGCGGTGCCCGCCGCCCGCCAATCTCGGAATGACCCCCTAGATAAGGGGTTGGACTTGGGAGGGATTATATTTCCTATTTCCCACTCTAAGCAGTGCAACAATAGGTGTTGGAACATGGTTTATTAGCAAGGGCAGAAGGGCTACTACTCTAAAAAGGCCACAATCACACAAGGTTCAGTCAAGGTCTCAATAAAGGAACCCTTGCTCAATCCCTGGAAGCTTGGCTCACAAGCGGTCAGGCTTAACTTAGGAGACAGGTGTGTAAAGCATTTATTATTAGCAAAACAGTAAATAAATAAAACACAACACACAATAAAAATTTAACCCGTATTTATAAAATAGGAAATATTTTTATCTCTAAAAAGACAACAAAATGATAAAACTCCAATTTTAGGGAAGAAGCGATGTTAATTTCCAAAGAGTAAATCAACAAATGTATTTTCTAGTGCCTAAAAATGAAAAGCTCCAACCACAGCCATCTGTTAACACCTGACCAGGTCAAAGCGAAAGCCTGAAGCCAACCTTTATGGAGCCGAGTCAGATAAGCTGAATGGTAGGCCTTGGTCAAAATTTTACCTTTGCAATTAGTCTCTTTTTGTTTTCCTCAGCGTTGAGTGGGTCTCCTCGCAGGCAGGCATTCGAGTCATTGATGGTGGCTTGCTTCAATATATGGCCTTGGTGAATTCCTGGAGGACCTGAAGCTTTCAGCAGGAGAAACCTGAAATCCAGGCCGTGTTTTGGTTTGACATTGGCAGGTTGACTCTTGACGATGTGTCCAAAAATGCTCCAAATATCTCCAAATCTCTGAATCATCTTCAAGAAGGTATCTTTGGGGTCTTGAAGGGTCCATAGCATCAGCCAAGGCTCCAGATGCTCTGAGATGCTCTTTGGAGAGTTGAGACTACAATTCCCACAATGCACCTAGTCAAATCCTCAAAGGTATACTGGACACTGGTAGGCCGGGCTCTTCTTGCAGAAGTTGAAGCAGGGGAGTCTTAGTAGCTTCTTTGTACCTGTTGCTTACATGGAATCCACTCCTTGATCTTTGAGGAAAGGCAAATTCCCATTTGTGGTGAAGCCCAGAGTCTGCAGCAGGTGCAGTACTTTAGAATGCAGTCCTTCCTGGTGCAGACCAGGAGTTCAGAAGGGCAGTCCTTTTTTTTTTCGATTTCCTCCAGCAGGGATCTGAGTTGCTGGGCAGCTCTTCCACTTTTATCCAAGTTTCTGGGCTGCCAGGCAGAGGTGCATCTATGACCCAGGGGGTGCACAGTAGAGAAAGGGTTAGATTTCAGATGGGTAAAATCTCCTATTCCCACTCCAAACAATGCAACAGTAGAGAAAGTGTTTGATTTGGACGGGTGAAATTTACTAATCCCACTTAAGTCTGTGTTACATTTACTATTCCCAATCCAAAAAGCGCAACTATAGGGAATGTGTTTGACTTAGGAGGGGTCAAATTTACTAGTTCTGCTCCAGTCTAGGCAACAGTAGAGAAAGTGTTGTACTTCAGAGGGGTTACGTGTACTGTTCCCACTCCAAACAGTGCAACGGAAGTGAAATTGTTGGACTTTATAGTGGTAGAATTTACTAGTCCCACTCCAGTGTGTGCAACAGTAGAGTATGCACTGGACTTCTGAGGGGTGACATTTGCTGTGCCCACTCCAAACAGCAGAGTAGTGGAGAAAGTGTTGGACTTGGGAGTGGTCAAATTTACTATTCCCACTCCAGTGTGTGCAATTTTAGGGAAGGCGTTGGACTTCAGAGGGGTTACTTTTACTATTCCCACTCCAAATGATGCAACGGAAGTTGGAATTGTTGGACTTTGGAGTTGTAAAATTTACTAGACCCACTCCAGTCTGTGCAACAGTAGGGTAAGCATTGGAGCAGAGAATGTGCTTCACTTCACCCACATTGCATATATGAGTAACCCCATGAATGTGGGAAAAATTTAACTCTTAATATAAAAAGTATTAGTTGAATAATATGTATATCTATATATTAGTCCATACAAATATCTGTATACACATTTAAAAGCTAAAAACTAATTTTTTACATAATTATTAATCAATAATTATCAATAAATAAAAAATGGTTATTCAATTATCAATTAATTAACTTCCCGCTCTATAGCTCTACAAATGTAGCATCATGCAACTACAATATAAGTAAACTTAATCAGTATTCCCTTTTTTACAAAATTAAACATCAATTATCTAATTCACAATTAATAATAAATTGTTCAATATTATTTAGTTAACTTCCCATGCTAAACCCGTACAAAACTAACAACCCGCAACTAAAATATAAGCAAGATAAATAAATAAGCGATAAATTATGTAATTAAAATCAATTTAATATTTAATTAATATTTAACTGTTAATTCAACATTATTAGTCAAATATTTTCCACCCTAGCCTCCTACAAACCCAACATCCCCCTACAACACTATAAATTACAATTAAAATTGAATACAGATTCTAAATTACTGAAATCACATGATACATTAAAAAAAACTAGTAACAATTAAATTAATAATAAAAGTAACACATAATATTAATATGTCAACTAAAACACATTCAATTAATTAAAAAACGATTACAGTTTTTTCTCATGTCGTGCTAAATCACCATGGTTGATTAATGTTAACTTTTTACTTATCCAACCACAAAGGACTATTGAGTAAACAAGTGCAAGATATTTTTTAGTGTACTACAACTGCCTATTGCTGCACACCAGCACTGCTAAATTACAATCTGCATGGTTTCAGTTTTCGAGTTTTGCTATGGAGAGTTGCGTAGCACTGTTTTGTTATTCATGTGTGTGACCTTTTGAGTGATGATTTATCTTGGCCTATATATTGTTAGTTACAGAAATTTCTCATGCACTTCTTTTGTCATCTATTATAACTTTTCAACATGCTGCACAGCAGCCAATAGCTCTACTTAAACACACTCTGAGCCTGATTACAACCTTGGCAGAGGGGATTACTCTGTCCCAAAAGTGACAGATATCCTGTCTGCCATTTTACAAGTTCCATTGAATATAATAAAACTTGAAACACGGCGGATGATATATCCATCACGTTTGGGACAGACTGATCCCCTCCGCCAAGGTCGTAATCAGGCCCTCTTTCTGATCTTCTGTCTCATTCACCACTTACTAAAAGAACTACCTATCTCTTTCTATCTATGCAGCCCTCACCCCTATTTATTCACCTTGCCACATAACTCCACTAAACAAATACACTCCAAACCACACAATTCCACCTGCACAATTCCACAACTACCAATTCCAATACAACCCACATAATTCCACTCCACACCACATACATCCAATACACTCCAAACCAAAACTCATAGATAAAAGACATTGTAATTTACAATGCCAATAGCTCTAATTCTCACGAATGCAAGACCTAATGCATTGCAAATGCTTGTTATGATTTGTCTCAGTATCTACCTTCACAGGGAAAATATGATTGCTATTCATATATGCAGATGAAGTCTCTCTTCTTAACAGTAGGTTTTCTTCTCAGACACCACATCAGTTTATCTCATTAGAGGTCTACTTATGAGGGCTGCACTGGCCTTTTATTCTATTGGGCATTTGTCTGGTGCGGTCAAGCCAGTTTCTGATCCCCAAGATTATTTGCAAAAGAAACACGGTGCATGAAGAAAGACATTGAGAGTAATGGAGGGCTTGAGAGAGTGCAAGAGATCAGAGATGGAGGAGAAAGTGAAAATAGATGGTAAGAGAGATAACAAGGGGAGGAACTTAGTGAGGCTAGTTTGAGCTCTTTTGCCAGGGCAGCTTTCAGTTTTCCAGACCAACGGAAGGTGTGAGTGCTCACAACAGGGGATTCAAATACCCACTTACAATGGAAGGCTGGCCTCTCAAGCCTCACTGACTTTCAGGGTAGATGTGCACAAGAAGTCAAACCCTAATTCAACATAGCTGTTGTGATGTAGCATGTACCCTTTAATGTACTCAATATATATCTTGATTCTAAAATATAACTCTGTACGTTTGTCATAACCATAGGGCTTATAGAATTCCATGTCTTTTGACAGATCTATTGAGACAACATCTTTGCCTTTTGTATTGCATTTTAATATTCTAATAAATGTTCATGGTTTTCCTAATTTACTGGTCTCAGACTCCCTTTTTCGAGTCTGTCCTTATTGACTTTATTTTGAAATACTTTTTTTAATCATTCCGGTTTACCTTTAATGCTGGCTTTAGGACTCTATGGATTTTACCACTGCTAGCCAATGCTAAAGTACTTGTGCTCTCTCCCTAAAACATGGCACCTTTAGCCTACCCCCAATGGACACAATTAATTTACTTGGATACTTGGAAGTCCATATTAAACTGGTCCCACATGTGCCCATGGCCTGTAAACTAAATGCCACTAGTGGACCTGCAGCACTGATTGCCTCAGACCTGTCACTGTAGCCCATGTGAGCAGTTTTAAGCTGCTATTTCAAACTGGCAAAATAAACCTTTTGCCAGACATAAACCTTCTTTTTTAATACATTTACGTCACCACTGGGAAAGGCCATAAACAGCATACTGCGCAGTGTGTAGTGTATTTTAAAAGCTGGACATGTAACTTTAGCATTTTCATGTCCTGGGAGTGAAAAATGCTTACATTCATTTTTCATTACTGCATGGCCTGCCTCTCTTATAGGACAACATTGGGTTACCTTATTACATTTAATATCTGATAATGTTCCTTTGGGAGCAAGTAGAAATGTCAGGTGTAGTCAAAAGAATTGCAATTCATACCCCTCTTAAATGGTACATTCTGACTTTAAGTCGCAATTCTGAAAATGCCACTTTTATAAATGTTTCTTATCCTAACCATTTGGTGTCTGCAGTCTGCATCCTGGGTTACATGATGGGTGTAGCTGCCAGTTCATCTTTGTGTATTACTCCCAGACAGTGGAACAAGGGGGAGGGGGGAAGGTGTTGGCATGATAGGTCATCTCTGACCTGATTGGGGGGTGCTGTCACCTAGCAAATTTACACAACACAAATACTGTGCCTCAGCACAGTCTCAAAGAATTTCACTCTAATTATTGTTGTCCCTAGGCAAGCTGTGGCCAATGGATGTAGCCAGGACATTTGAAGTACCTCTAAAGGTGGAACCCTCTAGAAACATCTCCCACTCTAAAGTTGGCATCAATGATTAATAGTGGACCCTCAGTCCCCACTCTTCAGTACGCATCTGGCTCTGTGGAACACTCAGAAGGGCTGCTGTGCTACTGTGCTGCAAGAAGGACTGCTGCTCTGCTGCCCTGCTTCCTGAGAAGAAAGACTGGACCTGCACCCTTCATTCCAGACTGATGCAATTCCACTAGTCAGCTGACTGACCTCCTGTTCTGAGGTACAGGGACACAGCAAGCTCAAAGCGGTTTCCCTTCAGGTGCTTACCTGACTTGCCTGGACCTGCAAATAGTACTGTCTAAGCCCTGGTTGGATCTGCTGGAGTGAATTCCTGATCCCCAGGAGGTGCCCCTCAGGTCCTAGACACTTGGGGCCTTATTAAGAGTTTGTTGGATGGTGGAGGCCGCCCCCAAAAACTCTTTGGGTCGGAAAACCGCGACTCCTGTTTTCTGCCGGCCGGCCCTATTATGAGTTTTCTGTTGGGCCAGGGTTTTTGCCCGTTGGCCCAGAGGAAAACTCACAACAACATTGACATCAGCAGTAATCAAGCCGGAGGCAATGTTGCAGTGCGTCAGGTGTAACAGCATCTGTTGCGCTTTTCACTGCCCATAATTCAGGCAGTGAAAAGCACTCCGTCTCTGCCAGCCTTTGCATGGCGGTGGGACCTCCATGCAAAAGCCGACAGAGAGGGGACTCATAATTCCCAGCAGCGCTGTCCTGGAGGATTTAGACCGCTGGCAGCTTTGCCTGCCAGTGGTTAAATCATGGCGGCTCCACAAGGGTCATAATGTGGAGGCCGGACTGCTGCTTTGGTGGCGGTCTGACATCCACCACAAATCTGGCGGTCCCAGAACCACCCAGCGTACCCACACCTCTGTCCCCAAGACACGTCAATCAGCATTGTGCCCACCTGTACAGAGACCCCAGTCCACACCTCATACCCAAGACAATCAGTGACCTGGGGACAGTGGCAGTGGGCACACCGTTCAGGGGACAGAGGTACAGGCCAACAGGGACACTGGGAGGACTGCTGTGCACCAGGGGGAGGACAGGCCCAGGGAACCGGTTTTTCCAGGAGGCACTCACCCTGATTCTGGGAGCCTACCAACATTCCCAGGACATGATGGGCCATATTCTTGACAATGTGCAGGAGAACAGGCGGCTGCAGGAGGAACAGTATTGGGGGATCAGGGAGGAGTTGCCACCCATTAAAACCACCTTGATCTTCACTGCATGGGTGCTGGCAGACATGGCCAACATCATGAGGGTGGCAACAGCACGTCATCGGGCCCTTACCACTAGCCAGTCAATTGAGCAGCCCTCCACCTCCGCCAAGACCACCACCAGGAAATGAGACTCTTCTGATTGCCCCCTTCTGTCCATCCCTGTCACCTTGTCTGCTTTGAACTGCTTTTGCTCCCCTACCCATGGAACCTTGGACACTGGACCTGTGCTACAAACAGACTGGAACAATATCATGGACCTTTCTCCATCATCCCCCCATTTCATTGCACTTTTCCCTCAATTTCATAGCACTACAATAAACACTCTTGAACAACTTGATTACTAGTATTTTATGTTTTCAAAATGTGCATTTATGGAAACAGTCACATCTAGCGCAAATGATTTGAACACTGTGAGAGCATAGAAAAAAGGACCTGTCACTGTCTGTAGTCATCACATCAGTACACAGTTGTTATCTCACCAACATCTGTAAAATGCCTAGCCATAGATGCCAATAAGTTGATATGTAAAGGAAGTTAATGCCATCATGCTACAGCCACACAGAATACATCACTAGTCAGAGGAATGGTCAGTTGCACTGTCTTACCTGTGTATCATTGGACGTATTGACAGATAACTGATGTTCTGTTGTCCTCATCCTAAGCCTCTTCATCATCACTGTCCTCAGGTTCTACTGCTGCCACAGGGGCATCTCCAGTCTCTTCTTCCTGCAGAAATGGGACATGCCGTCTGAGGGCCAGGTTGTGCAACATGCAGCATGCCACTACTATCTGGCAGGCCTTCCTGGGAGAGTAGCAAAGGGATCCACCTGTCAGATGGAGGCACCTGTTCAATCTGGCGGGGGGAACAAATGGAATATGTGTTCCGTCAATCGCCCAATATTATCGGGAATATGTCCCATTGCATAGAATCCAGCTTTCACTGTGGCCAAATCTTCCACCTGGGGAAAAGCTATGTAGCTGCACATGTGTTTCACCAAGGAAGATACAACTCTTGCCAGCATGATTGAGAAGATTGCTGTGACATTCCTGCTGCCAAGCCCACTGTCACTTGGAAAGAACCTGCTGTCAGGAAATGGAGCACTGATAGCACTTGCACAAGAGGGGGGAACCCAGTGGGATGACGGATTAAAGATATCAGGTAAGGGTCCAATTGGGCAAACAAATCAGTTATTGTTGCTGTGTCCAGTCTATAGGTGAGTATAATGTTCACGTCCTCCAGTGTAGCCAAGTCGACAAGGGGTCTGTACACGTGGGTATGTCTCCTCCTCCTATTCATCCGCAGTGGTAGGTATCTAAAGGACACAAGAGTGAGTAGGCTGTCACAATTTGAATAATGGAACCACAACTTCAGTGTACATAGTGCATTTATGTGATGGGACAGTGGGAATGGCGAGGTGTGTGCTAATCTAGGCTGTGACACAGATAAGGTTGATATGACCGTTGTCCGCCACCAGTCCTGTATGTAGGGACAGGTGGAAGTGAGGTAACTCCGCCGAAGTTGGACGTCGTGGCAGAAGGCGGTCTTGCACCGCCATGTAATTCCTCATTGGATAATATGGGGCTCTATGGAGTACAGTGGCCAATGGGGGTCTGTGCCGGCAGTGACGGTGTACACCGCGGCGGACGTGACCGCTATTTTCTATCTGATTCCTCACTTGTTTCTTGACATTCAACAGGAGAAGATCTACACTGCGTGTGCTGCTGTGACCTGTGTCTGGAACCTACCACGGCCCGTGTGACTGGGGAAAGGGCTCCTGCCTTCAATTCGGAGGAGTTGGAGCGATTGGTGGATGGTGGATGTGGTCCTACCCAAGTCGGACTGCTGTATGGGTCTCCAGACCAACAGGTGAGTACACTTTGGGCACGATGCATGTTGGAAGGATGCATGACGATGTGTGTGCAAGCATCGTGTCATGGGGGGAGTGTCTTGTGGTGGTGCACATGGTGTGCACTGGCCGATGTGTGTACCAGTGGTGACAGAAACAGGATTGGTGGGCAATATGTGTGACAGGCTGGATTTTATGGTTAATGTTGCTCTCCTGTCTGTATTACCTCTGCACTTCAGCGCAAGAAGGGATTATGGCGTGCCATAGCCAGGGACGTGTGGACCCTGGGGGACTATGCAGGTGGAGCACCCACTGTCGGAAACGGTGGGAGGACCTGAGATGCTGGGCACGGAAGACCACGGAGGCCCAGCTGGGGATGGCCTCCCAACGAGGAAGGGGAGTCCGTCATAACCTGACCCCCCTGATATCCCGCATACTGGCGGTGGCCTGCTCAGAGCTGGATGGGCACTTTAGGGAATCACAGCAGCCACAAGGGGGTGAGTACAGTGGGCATTATTAAAATATTTAGCAGGTGGTAATGGATCCGGGTGGTGGATGTGAGTTAGTGGGTGCCCCTACGGCCAGGACAAACATTGCAGCATGAGTCAACTCTAGGGTAATGGGTGTATGGCAAATTCAGGTAACCTAGCTTGTTAGCATTCCATGTCAATCAGGGCTTTGTGGGTACCACGAGGGTTGCAGTCGACGGTGTGTGGCCCTCATCTTGCCGTGGTATCTAGCCAAATCACTGGCAGTGCAATGCATAGTACTCAAGCCTGATCCCTGTGTGTGACGGTGCTGTGTATTCCAACTCTGGTGTTGGTGCAGTAATTGACCCAGTGTTTCCTTTTTCTCTCTCCTCCCTTTTTTCTTCTGTCATCCTGTCCATGTGTACGTTAGCATCATTTGGCAGAGGAGCAGGGGCATCGGCAACAGAGGGAGCTGCATCCCACAGGACCAAGGAAGCAGAGTCCACAGACGCCGAGGAAACCAGTGGGACAGAGGGCGAGGGGAGCACTGCGGCAGAGACAGGAGGTGAAAACACAGATTCAGATACCTCCTCTGATGGAAGCCCCCTGGAGGTGGCGGAAACCTCTGTGACCACCCCAGCTGCAGGTACAGCCACCACTCCCCCTTACCAGCCCTGCCCTCCCAGTAGCCCCTCAGCGAGTTGCCTGTGCCCGCTCACCCAGGAGCGTGGGCATCTCCTTTGCTCCAGGAACTTCAGGCCCTGCCCCAGTGAGCCCTGCTGCCCTGAGTGAGGAGGCTATTGACCTCCTGAGATCCATCTCTGTAGGGCAGTCTACCATTGTGAATGCCATCCAGGGGCTGGCATCCCAGATTCAGCAATGCGATGCATTCCTGCAGGGCATCCACGGTGGATTGGCAGCCCAACAGAGATCGATTCAAGCTCTGGCCTCCTCTCTGATGGCAGCCATTGTCCCTGTTTCTACCATCCCCCCTCCAACTACCACTTCCCAGTCTCCTCAACACTAACCCATCCCATGCACACATACAGACGAGCATGCACACAAGACAACACCCAAGAGTGGCACATTCAAACAAAAAGCACCACACTTCATCCCACAACCACTCACGAAACACCAGACAGTTGCAGACACAACCACATCCACTGCCTCCACTGTCTCCCCCGCTTCCTCCTCCTCTACCCCCTCACAATCTCGTCCACACTCACACCTGCATGCACTGCATCAACATCCACCGCCAGCATCACCACACCAAGCAGCAAACACACCTCACTAGCAGACACCTTCACAACATTCATGCATGCGTCCCCTGTGTCCTTTCCCACCCTGTCTGTTCCCCCTCCCAAAGGACTCAACCGCAAGCACTCCCACATCCAACAGCCATCCACCTCACAACAGCACACTGCCCACGGACCTGGACCCAAATCCAGCAGACATACGCCTCCTACAACCACTCCCTCAACCTCCACTCCCATCCCTCCTCGTGCCCCACTGTCCCTTAGAAGCTTTTCCGTGCCCAACTGACCCCTTCCCTCCCCTCCCCCCTCCGTCCTGCCTGTAAGAGCAGGATCCCAATGACCCAGCCCAGCACCTCAGCCAAACAGTCCACGCAGACCGTAATGGCACCACCTAGTTGTGGTGGCAAGTCAGTGAAGGATCACACTCCACCAGACAAGAAGGTTAAGGATCCCACACCTCCTGCCATGAAGCAGTAGGAGCCTGCACCTCCCCTGCACTTCCTGCCAGGAAGGGGAAGGAGCCTGCACCTCCTGCCATGAATGGGAAGAAGTCCTCGACTCCTGCCCGGAAGGCTAAGGAACACACACAACCTGCCATGAAGGGGAAGAAGCCCTCAACCCCTGAAAGGAAGGGTAAGGATCCCACACCTCATCCCATGAAGGGGAATAAGCCCTTGACTCCAGCGGTGGCTGTCAGGGTAACAACTCCACCACCACCAATGGTCATTGGGCCACCACAGCCAGCTGAGGAAGTGCATCCCTCACCACCAGCAGAGGCTGCCCAGGGGCACCTCCACCTGCCACCACAGTTCAGCCCTCAACACCAGCAGAGGCTGCCCAGGAGGCACCACCACCTGCCACCACAGTTCAGCCCTCACCACAAGCAGAGGCTGCCCAGGAGGCATCTTCACCTGCCACCACAGTTCAGCCCTCACCTCCAGATGACACAGTGCAGCCATCACCACCAGCGGAAGCCATGTAGGCCACCCCCCACGGGCTGCTGTATGAGGGGTCCCCTTCAGGGGCAGTGGGCATGTTCTTCCCCTGGGAGACTGTGGCCTTGCAGTCCCTGCACTGAGAAATGGGAATGGAGCACCCTTCAGAACCAGTTGGAAAGCCACCCACCTGAGAGACTGTGGCCTTGCACTCCCCAACACTGAGAAATGGGCATGGAGCACCCTCCAGAACCAGTGGGAAAGTCACCCACCTGAGAGACTGTGGGCTTGCACTCCCCAGCACTGAGAAACGGGCATGGAGACCCCTTTAGAACCAGTGGGCTTGTTCCCAACTTTGGCTGAGGTACCCCCCCAACCCTATCCCCCTGAGGTGCCTGCCCACTTGCAAACTGATGCCCCTGAAGAGTTCTATCCGGATGAGGTCAGGATTCGAGTTGGCCTTGGACTGTGCCCCGTGGCCATGTGGGCCATTAGTACATAGCATATCACTCACCGCCAGGGTCATAATGAGGGCCTTAGACAATACCTATCAAGCAAGGGGCTCATTTAATGTTATTATGAAGTGTGGTCCCCACAGTACCCCTATATGCTCATTTATCCATGCATTATATATATATATATATATATACATATATATATATATATATATATATATATATATATATATATATAAATTTATATATATATCTCCACTTAAAAAAACAAAGGTTAAAGGGACGTTATAGTTAGGCTCACATATACGTGCAAAACATAGAAGTTTGCCAGTATACTTAAAGTTACCTCAAGTAACTATAACTTGTGCCCTAAGGTAACTATAACTCGTGCCCTCACCATGCACAGTTTGTTCATCAAATATTTTTTTCTGCAAATATTACATTGATATTATCAATTATGTTATGAAAGATGGTATTAGTGCTGTAATTTGCAGTGCATGGTGAGGGCAAGGGTTATAGTTACCTTAGGGCACAAGTGTGGTTGGTGGTCCCCGGGGCAGCAGGAGGGGGCCAAGCGCACGTAGGAAGCTGACTCTCTATGTAGTGTACAAAGCTAGGCACACTGTGCCTGTTGTACTGGCAACCACACGTTGGTTTACAGGGGTAAAAATTAGGCCACCTAATCCTCTAATTTTTATGGTAGCTTGGTCGAGCAGTTATGCCAACTTGGAGAAGTGCAAAGCATTTGTTGTATTCACAGCATCATTCTTGCAACTCACACACTCAAGTAATTTTTAAACGTCCTTCAGATTTTTATGTATTTTTTAAGACCAAGATCATCAAAATTGAAGAAGTACTTTTTGAGATATGAATTTGTAAAGTTTGATAAAATGAGCCTTTTTGTGTGTAATTGCGCACCATGAGAATCAATGGAGTATAACCTTTAAAAATACATATAAAATCATACATTAGGTTTACCAAGTTCTTCTGCAGGTTGGTCAAGACCATTGGTGGGCACACTGACCACCTGGAAAAGTTCGGTCATCTTCCTGTTCCAATGGGAACAGCAGGGAAAGGTCTCTGGAGCTGGTGCAGGACCACTGCGGGGGACCACTTGCAAAAGCACAGCACAGGTAAGTTTAATGTGGATCCTGGGGGTCAAAGGGTGGTTCTTTGGTGCAAAACACTGGGCAGCTGGGTGCAGAGCAAGTCAGTGAGCCAGGAGCTGTGCATAAGAATGTCCTCAGAAGCAGGAGTTAGGTTGGTTCAAGGGTCGATTACACAACAACAGGGGCACTCTGATGGGAGGTCCCGGTTGTTTCTGAAGTCCTTTTATAATCCTGGGTGGACTGCTTTTCTTGATGAATTGTTACGATTCAGTCTCTAGAGGGTGCATTATCACCAAACTTGGCAAACTGGCAGGGTTTGTCCCTACTGAACCTCAGGGGCATAATCTTAGTACCTCCTGCCCTGGATACCCAAGTTAGCTGGTTAGCAGGGGCCCTGGGCATTAACAACTTCTAGGCTACATCATATACCAAGCAAAAAGTGGGGCTAACCATGTCAAAAAGAGGAATTTTCTCACAGCACATGAGATAACAGCCTTGGGAGGTGGTAGTTCCGAAGGCAGCAGGGGGCAAACAGCCCCTCCACATAAATCTATTAAGCCCTGGGGAGGTGGTGGTTCCTGGGGCAGCGAGACAGGGGTCAGGAGGTGACCGTGACTAGGCAGTGATAGTTGGGACCTGGTTTCTGTTCAAAAAGTGTTTTTTTACTTGCCTATATCTTTGAAGCTACTTGATGAATATTCCCAAAACTTTCCAAAAAATTTGCCAGTGCCGTCAGCTGCTGCCTGAAAAGTTAGTTTTGGGGTGATCCGTCCAGTGGGGGTGGAGAAAAAGTGGGGTTTCCAAAACACATTTTCCCCTTTCATTTTTCCATAGGGATTTTGTACAGCAGTAGCGCAAAAACTGTGGCATGGAATTACACCAGATTTTGGCAGGAAGTTAGGTCCTGTTCCAGAAAGAGTGCTTATGGTGTAATTCTGTTCAGTAGTTTTTAGAGAAATTAAAGAAAATCTAAATTTGAATACCTAGGGACGTGAAAGATTTGTGACCCCCTTCCTGATCTAGAGCTCAGATCTGAGAACACTTCAACAACAGAAGTCGTTGAAGTGTTGTCAGCCATTTTGGGACTTGGGTGTAGCCAAGTCCAAGAAAAATACAAATAAAAGGGGCCAGGGTAAAATCACCCTGAACACTTAGCTCTGGTGGTGAGCTCCCAAAAAGAACCTCCACAAGGCTAAAAAGCTGTGGATCTGCGTATATACTGTAAAATCAAGAAAAAAAATGAAACACATTCTTCCGATCTTTGTTATTATAATGCTCCCAGGTGGGCCAAGTCCTGGGGCTTATACGTATAAAAGCAGGGGGGGGGGGGTCCTGGCCCCCTCCCTCTGCCCCGAGGACCGCCACCTCCCCAGGGTGTTCAGGACATAATAAACTCGGTGCCTGTGGCCCCGTACGCCCAAGGGATCACCACCTCCCGGGGCTAGGTCCAAGTTACTGGGGGCGCATGGCCCCCCTCTTGGAGCCACACATTGCCCTGGTGACTGCTGCCCCCCAGGGTCAGCTCCTGCTATGTCCTGGGGTGCCCACCCGTGAGACATAGCTGTTTTCTGTGGCTTGACTACAGCTCTGCAGCTGCAGTTAAGCCACAGCCAACACTTCGAGTTTTGACAGCGGGACTTGTAAAGCAGTCCTGCTGTCAAAATCCAAAGGTTTCATTTCTGTGCCATAATCATGTGCAGGGGACAGAGATAAAATGCGTCAGCAAGCATGGAGCTGCAGTGAAAGCAGCTCTGTGCCTGTTGAAGCAATGGCACTGCCATTGCGTTAAGGCTTCCCCCGCAGTGTCAGGTAGCCCGTAAGGGCTTTTTATTACATTTTCTTTGAATAAATAAATACAGAGGGACAGTGAGTAGGGCCATGAGGGCTCCCTCGCAGATCTTAGATATCCCATAAAGAGCTTAAAAAAAAATCACATAGCTCAGTGTGAAGGTCAAAGACCTTCAAACTGAGCTTTGAGGGTTAGAGACATTTCCCCCTTTTTTTTTTTTAAATAAAAAAATTATAGTTTACAAAAAAAATACATTTTTTATTTCAAATCTAACACATTCTAAATATATGAGATATTAAAGTGTAGAAAAGCTCTATCTCTTTCCCTCTCAGTTTCTTTCTCTGTTTCTGTCTCTCTTTCAATCAATTTCTTACACATCCACTCACACAATTACACTCCCACTCACAGACCCACTCAGACACACACATACCCATTCTCGCACCCACTCAGACACTCATGTCCCCACTCACAGGCCCACTGACACTTTTGCACCCACTCAAAGACGCTTGCACACACCCAGACAGACAAAAACAGCCAACTCCTGCTGTGCACGGCCAAAGGGCTGTGCACAGTGTGCGTTTGGGTGATTAGGGGGTTTTGGCCACAGGGTCTGGCTGCAGGACAGGTCTTGTGGGCATCCTCCCCTGTGCACGGGTGAAGGCCATGCACGGAACAATGTTGGGTGCTTACAGGGTTTTGGCCTCAGGGCCTGGCCGTCACGTACGGTGGTGGCTGGATTAACATTTAGTAATTAAAATTACTATTCGTTAAAACAAAACATAGAAATTCACTGAAAAAAACAAAGGTTACAAGTATATTATAGTTAGGAAATAGAATTTAAAAAAACATAGACATTCACTTAAAAAAGCAAAGGTTACAGGCTCACATTTTAAACTTATAAAACCATTGAAATTTACCAGTTATAGTTAGAGTTACCTCAAGCAACTATAACTCGTGCCCTAAGGTCACTATATCTCCCGCCCTCGCCATGCACTGATAGTTACCACACAAAATATGGCACTTATGCCATCTTTTTTAACTTAATATCAATGTTTACTTGCAGTAACATTTTTGATGAAAAAAACTGTGCATGGTATGGTTGCGAGTTATAGTTACATTAGGGCACAAGTTATAGTTACTTGAGGTAACACTAACTATAAGTGATGAATTTCTTTGGTTTTGTACATTTAAAGTGAGCCTAACTCTATAACCTCCCTGGAATCTTTGTAATTTTAAGTGAAAACACACACACACACACATATATCTATATATATATATATGTAAATGTATATATATATACACACACGCGCACACACACACACACACATATATTTATAAATCTGAACTTGCACATAAAAGATACTGGTGACTTTTTGAGGCTGTTGGACGATAGCCTGGCAGGATGGGTATTTATTAGTCACAATAGACACTGTTTCCCTTGACATGTCAATCGTACATGCAGTGGGTCTGAGGGCAATGAAATACTTCCTTCAACAAAGGAATATCCATGAATTAAGGCACTGGGAGATGCTATTGAAGATAGTGGAGCTTTGCTTGAGGAATAATGTATTAATTTCTAATCATTAGCTCTATTCTCAAGTCTGAGGAACAGCAATGGGAGTGTGCATCTCTCCAAGCTACAATAGCCTTATGATAGGTTCATGGGAGAAACATGTAGCTATGAGAGATGGGAATGATAAATACATGGAAAAGACAGTTATTTTGCTCCGTTATATAGATGATTTGTTCTTAATTTGGAATGGTACAGAGGTGCAATTCAAGGAGTTTTTAAAATATTGAATACCAAGGATCTAGGTTTACAGTTTACACAAAAAATGAGCCAAACTCAAATTGAATTTTTGGATGTGACAGTCTATATCGGGAAAATCTACATCGTAAGGCAAAAGTGATCAAAAGTGTTTTAGACGGGTCAAGCTTTCATCCTGTATCACTAAAGAATGAAAAGAAACTGTTCTAATGTGAATGAAATGAAGAGAAAATGTAAAGAACCTGAACAGGGATTCCTGAAGAGAGGATATAAATACCAGGATATAAAACAAGGAAAAAGAAGAGCACAATCCCTGGCACATGCAGAAACACTTCTAGATAAACAGAGTTTGGTTAAAGAGGGGGAACAAACATCTATTTGATTGATTTTGACATATAGCAACAAGAACTATCAGATTCTAAACATTTTGATCAAATATTGGAGTATAATAAAGAATGATCCAGACATTGGTAAATTATTGAGAGTTCGAACTGATATTACCTATAGGAAAACACCCTCACTGAAGGTTCATTTGGTAAGAAGCCACTTTAAGTCAACAACATGTCTAATTGATTGCAGGCAAAAAAGTTTAAGTTTTGCATGCTGCAACAAATGCAAGGCATGCCGGATTGGCACCAATAAGAAGGAATTGGTGGACATCAAAGGGAAGAATATCCCCATAAAAGAGAGGATATCATGTTGTCGTTTAGCCATTTTTAGTTATAGTTTTATAAATGTTACTGTAGCAAACTAGGCCTGTCTCTCTGCACTTAACCCTAGATATATTCTATTTTGCTTTGTTATATTATTTTAGCATTAGCCACATTTGCGGATTTGCTGGATTCTTGAACAAGACATTTCTTTCACTCTGTGCTTTTCACAAGGCTGCAGTAAGATAGGTTGCTGGCAAAAGTGGTACGCTTTGTCTCCAATGTTCACAGAAACATACACACTCTTACGTGGGGATCCTTTCTTGGAACATCAGATGTTTTATTATAAAAACACTACATTGACCTATGCACGTTGGAGGGAGCGTCCAGCCAGAGGATCCTGATCACTTAACGCTGATTGTCTGTGATTCATACTATTGTGTCCAGTCCTTCAATGAATACCTGCACTACTTGCGTGAGAATGGGTTCAGGGACTCCAAAGGTAACACCATCAAACACAGACTACTGTGGGGGAAAGTAGCAAACCTGAAGGAAATGTTACCAAATATCCATGTTGTACATACACTTGAAAAACAGTGCATTGGAATACACGTTGCTGGGAATACACTGAGTGATGAAACTGCCAAATCAGCAATAGCTACAGGTCCTGAAAAGACTTGTCTTTTGTGAACATTTCTGCTATACCAATTCCTGATGGGATTGTTTGTGATAAAGTTACATTTGATAAATATGGCCTTATGAAGGTAATTCAAACACAATATGTGTTTAAACTTTCTATGAATGAAGTAATAATACCCAAAGTTGTTTCTGATGACTGGGATGAGAAAACTGTTGATTCTAAGATGACTGAGTTGCAGTATTTTACTGTATTTGAGAGTGAGGATGTTTGTCAATCCAAAGAAAATTATGGAGACATGTTCTGTTATCATTATTATGAACACCATTTCATTCACAGAGCAAGTACCACAAAGACTATTTTTAATTACACACAATGGGAACATTGTCCAACTCCACCACAAGGGAGTTCTAAAACGTATTCTGAAACATTTGCATATTTCTTTTGGCACAATGTTAAAAATGCTGAACCATATTATTTTAAATTGCATTTATGAAAAATGTACAAATATTATTGACAGATACAAACTTCATTTATTCGGATTTCTTTGTTTCCAGGTTGAGTATAGAAGTCTATGAATATTGGTTGAAGTCGATTGACTTAAAAAGTGTGTTGCGGGAACAAAACATTGTCAAATAAGGAGAAAGGATGCTTTATTTAGAGCATGCCTGATGCCTGTGCAAATTATAGTTTTGAATGAAACTGTAGAACAGACAAGTTGTTTAGGCTTAGCAAAAATAAAGGATTTGAATGCGCCCTGTAGTCCTGCCCCTGAAAATGTTTACAAATGGCAAAAGTTCATCAATGCTGTAGAAGATCAGCTCGAACACTGGGTCCAAAATGGCACATTTAATGCTTCACTTTCACATCCTGGTGGGTGGTTATTGTGGCCAATAGATATCAATGGGTGTCATAAATATTTTGTTACCTACACAGGGGGTTTTGAACAAGTAGGCCTGACCCTCGCCATGTGTCATTTGAACATGCGGGTATGGTGACGACATACAGTGAGGGGGAAACTATGCCAGCAATGGTTGAAGAGTTACTCACTAGATGCTGTTAAAGAACACCTCAGTCTCCTTTCTAATGATGCTGACTTACAGGATTTCCTGTTAGGCCCCAGAAAATAATGCAGAAAGTACTTCTTATATGCAGTCTAAAATGAAATCTGGAAGCATTGTCAACAAGAAGCTGCTGCCCGGTTAAGGCAAATAGATCAGGAAAATGTACAGAAGGCATTAGCTGTTGTAGATAATGGAAATAATACCCTGTATGACCGGATATACACCTTAAACAGCATACTTTCTTCTGCAATAGACATAGTGCAGAGCGACATGCTCTCTTTACACCATGAACAGAGTCAACTAAGATCCATTATGCAGTTAGGTTCAACACTACAAACACTGAAAGCAGTCCGCGTTCCCTGGCAATATGTCAGAGCGAGGGACATATTTTCCACATTTAATTTAACGCGACAACAACAACTAATGGCTAAAAAAGAAGAGACTTATGTCACGTTAAATATTGAGAAATCAGAAAAGGTGCCTTTTACTGTGCCTGAAATACCATCTACTGAGTGTTTAATACATTGGGTCATCATTCTGGCTATTTCTACACTTCAATTCACATCTTGCTTAAAACACATTCCAGTGGGCAGATATGAAAGACTAGGAGATAGTTACATACACGAGGTGTGGGAGCTACCCTTCTCAGACACATGTCTCAGTGGCATGAAAGAGGTCTTTCTTAGCAGTAGTGGGTGCAAGATTTCCATCAGCCATTCAATGGTTTGTAAACAGCTGTCCTTGCAGAGGGCGTGCAACGCTTTGGCAGCGAACCTGGCTTGTTATCTGAAGGGAATCCCAGTGCCCTTGATTAGGCCTGCGTTCCAGGTGCTCTAGAATGGTAGCTATGTGCTCCTTAATAGTGAGAGATGGTGTGGGATGCGAGCTGGAATAGTGTATGTCGTTTCGGTCTCCAAAATTGTTACATGCTACAGGAATGTACTATTTCCTCCTACAGAGGGAAGTAGCTGAGAGTTGGCCCCATATCGCTACTTCAAATGTGAATTTTGACAAGTTGAGCAGACTCAAGGTTTTATTGTTTCAAAAACATGTGGTGCTTAGATACGTGAGACCTATGCACTTCAGGTTGCAAAGTCATTCACAGAATTACAGTTCCTTTTAAGTATTAACTTTCCCTGAAACTTTGGTGAACTCGTGGGACGGATATTTAATGAGTCCAGTACTATTGGAATCGCACATCTCTTTAAGGCTGTTGGTTCTGAGTTCGTTCACACCTTCTCCTCTATATTTCGATTAATACTTTTGGCCGTCCATTCCATATTTTCCAGTATTTTCAGAGACTTTCCAATACCTTTGGCTATAATGGGTGGCATTTTTCTGTTGCTACTTTTTCTGCACAGTTCCTTTACAAGAAGGAGGACTGAAAGCACTTCCACCAGCTCAACTGTGTCATAAACGCATGATTCAGTACTTTGGAGCACCACTCCTGGAGTGATTGGAATGCGACTGGTGTCTGTCATTCACACCCGTTTTGCATTGCGTGCAGCTCATGTTTCGGTGCCGCTGATGCCTTTTTGAATGTGCACTGAAAGTTTGTCTTTCTACTCAGCGCTTGCTTTCATTGGACGTTTATCTGTTGATGTTCTTGCTGAGGGCTCATTACCAGATATGCGCAGTGAGGGTGCGTTTGCTACGGGAAGCCGTTTGTGGGTTGCCCTTTGTGGGTCATGCAGCTCTAAATTCCCTGTTGGGCACCACGGAATGCTGCTGCCTCGGCTGGGGCTCAGACTTTGGAACACAAATGCTCTTTGGTTTTCCTTGGTGATGAATTTTCCTTGGCAATGAACTTCCTACTTTACCTCCTGCCAAAGTGGAAGATTTCCTATCTTCAATTATCCCAGATTTAATTGGCGACTTTAAAAATGACTCTGACTTTTGAAATTCGGCTCTTCTTGTCACCACAATTAACATTTTAAATTGTCTTTTTAATACATGCTCTAGTGTCTTTTGACTTGTCATCAATGACATTGCTGTTGATATGAATTTTTAGATATTAGATTAGTCTTTGAACCACCTTTGAACTGGCAAGGGGAGGGTGTTGTGTTGCCATTTTTAGTTATAGTTTTATGCACATTATTTTAGCAGACTAGGCCAGTCGCTGTGCAGTTTAACCTAAATATATTTTATTTAGCTTTATTATATTATTTTAACAATAGCCACATTTGTAGTCTTGTTTTATTTTCTCTATCTAGCTGTTCTTCACCTAGGTCAGCACTGCGTTCTTGAACAAGACAGTTATTTCACTCTGTGCTTTTCTCAAGTCTGCATTAAGATAGGTTGCCGGCAAAAGTGGTACGCATTATCTACCATGTTCACAGAAACATACACACTCTTATGTGGGGATCCTTTCTTGGAACATCAGATGTTTTATTATCAAAACGCTACACTGACCTATGCACGTTGGAGGGAGATTCCAGCCAGAGGACCACAACTGTATGCTGATTACCGATTTCTTCACTACAGCTGCTTATGTAGACTACAGGTCTCTTGCTCAGGTATGAGGGATGACATCTTCCCAGGGGGAACCTGAAAGGCAGAATTAGAGCTTAACATGCTGTGCTCTAACATAGCTTAGGTAAGAACTATCCCTACAAATGGAAGTGTCAGTATGGTAGCGTTATTCTTGTGTTTTACTCTCCTTGTCACAATTTTAATTTTATTGTGCTTCATCGTCCTAGTTATTTCAATTCATGCTTTATTATCTGAGATGCAGTTACTTCTATAAAACCCTTTTGAATTTTACTCTGCCTCTGATTGTCCTTGCATATGTGAGACTAATGTAACTGAGAGAAACTAATGAGATCTGAGTGACCACGATTCCCTTGAGGAGTCATGTATGTCACACGCACGGTTGCCCCAATCATCCCTGCTCTTGGGTGGAGATGAGGCACTGCTAGTTAGCTGGAACAAACCCGGATTAGGCCGACAGGTGTCACATGGTGCGGGATCAGACTCAGTCCCCCCAGTACACATGATTCTGCCGTCCAAATCCAGTAGTCTCATTAGGATAATGAGCACCTACGCAACAATGTGACACCTTGATTGTATTCTATATCATTGAATGTTTCTGTGGACTCACGTACATGTGGAGCACAATATGCCCACTGATAAAACAGATACTTGAACACATAAGGGCAGTCCAAAATAGAGGCATGAACTATGCTATAGCAAAACATCTGCAAAGCCATGATGGGGCAGATTGGTTATACATGCAGTATTTTGGAATAGCCTCTGTTATGAAACATGAGAGCGGGAGTGATAGGCTGTTAAAACTGAGACATTTAGAGTTGAGAACAATAATACCGCATGGACTGAACGGGGATGAAGAAATGTACAGCCATCTGTAAGAACTGAGAAAGTTGTGCTTAACAGTATCAAACTAAATTGGAGAAGATATACAGACGCAACTTGAAATGTGTGCACTGCTAGCAATGTCCATTTTAGCATTGTGGGGTAATGTGTAGATTAGATCTATTCAAAAATGTCTATACGGCATGAAATGCATATTTCTGAAAGAGTAGTAATGTGGGTGGAGTTTCTGTGCAGAATTTGGAGGTGGGGAGTGGAGAAATTTAGGCTGGTGAATTTGCCCTGTGCAGAGGAGAGTGGCAGGTTTGGGTGAAGTCAATCTCTTAGTAGTATTATGGCTAACAGGCTTCCATGGTGGGCGATGGGCACTAGACCCGCCAATAGTGGTATCTGGCTGACATGCATCAGAGAGGCATACAAAGTCATGGGCAACAGGATAGTAGGTTCAGATCTGAATGTAACAAAGGCTGTAATTTTTCTGTATGGTAAGGTACTGTACCAGAAATGTATATCAAACACAGAGGACCACCGGAGTGTCATCTCATGAAGCAGGTGCTTGTTAGGTAGCTGTTAATGTCATGGGGATTAAAGAAAATTAAACAGGAGACTGAAAAATGCTTTTCAATCATGAAGGAAGCCCTGGGTAACTATAACAGAGGGTTTAACTGTTTGCTATCTTCCTTGCTGGCCTTGATGTGCTCTCTCAAACTCCCCATTCCTCTCTACCTGCCTTGCTTGCCTGTCCAAACCATGCACCACCCTTGTCACGGAGATGGTGCATCAACCTTTCTACAGGTGTCAGGCCTTGACTCCCCTGCCAAGATGCCTGCTCAAGTTAAAGCGTTTTCATTCACAGTGGCTTTAGACTTTGATGGAGGTGGCAAGGAACAGATCCCCTAAGCAAGAACAGTACCACCTCCGGCTTCATGAAGTGACTTTGGTTTTGTTGGAAGTTTCATTTCTCCATGACTATATATTTTTATTGAAATGAAACTTACCTTTGATTATTCCCTATTTCACAGATTTTGGCTTTGGAATTATGCTGCTTGGACATTTATGCTTTCATTTCTTTTTCTTTATATTATTTATGTTGCACATCTTCCCTCCAAATTCGATATCCATTCCAATAGTCAGGTAGAATCTTTGTTAGCTTTTTAATTATGTTGTTTTGTACAGGACAAACCGCCTGTCTCCTTGTGTAGGACTACTGAGCCTAGGTGGCACTAGGGTGCCTTTACAGGAAAATCTGAGGTGAAGGCAGGGAATGTAGCAGAAACATTTGTGCTGAAAATATTTGAGCCCTGTGGCGTAGGTCTATAGGTGATGCAGAGTACAGATACCTTTGATGAAATAGGATCTCACTGGCTTCTGATTCCTTTGTCCAAGGAGAAGGCAAACATTTGTATTTTGAATGAGAACCAAATGTAAGGCATTCCTGTGATTGACTGTAGAGGATATAAGGGCTTAAATTACCAATCTTTTAGCATCCACCTGTAGGGAAGGAATACTTGTTGGTAAAATCCTTGTTGATCTCATAGTATCCTTGGTTACAGAGATGGGAAGATCCTCAAACCTCATACTATGGTCTAGACTAGTTCTCCTCAAACTTTATTATGCCAAGCTACCCCTCAGAACAAGGCTTTGGAGTTAGGCTTCCTTCAGACTTCCAAAGGCAGCGGATGGAGTTGAGCATAAGAAGGCTCATTAAACCATCAGCACATTGAAAATTCAACTGGGGCAAAAGCCCAATCCATGTCACCTCCCCAAAGGCAAATTTGCATCACCTTCAATAATTTCCATCCAGATTCTTTTCTGTATTCCCTGTCCTGAACATTCTGTAAATGTCCACCCCAAATCAATCTACAAGGCTCTCATCAAGGCCATGCCCTATCTCCAGTTCACCTGTAAAGCATTACTAAAACACCAACTGCAAAGCTCTACCAATGCCCCATTAAACAGAATTCTATTTAGACATCCTTCTCAAAGCTTCATCCATCCAGGCACCAATCTACAAGAAACAATTTTGGGCCCCTCTTCAAAACCTATCCAGATCTCCCATGAAAAGCTCCACTATGCTTGGTAGGGAATTTAAACCATGTTGTTATTCCTGTTGTGTTGGCGCATAACAGCCAGAAGCATATGGGGCCAGATTTAGAAGGCCCTAGTGAATCCTTGTGCAACACTAGCATATTTTTTTTACGCTAATGTGGCATGCACCATATTGTGGGGCAGGGGTAAAGCAAGAAAACAGGTGCATCAGCACTGATGTGCCAGTTTCTTTTAAATATGCCTCATGGCTTCTAAGTTTTTTCACCAGATCTGGCTCTCAGCAATACTCTGGTCTGGGCTTTCCTGAGACACAGACAGCGGGGTTGGATGGATAGGTAGCCTTTCTCTGTATTCCTAAATGCATCCAGTTTGTTGTATTTTTTTAATTTCTGTAACCTATTTTCACAGTCTCCATTTATTTTTAAGAGCAGATCTAAAACCCTTCACTCAAACACTACTTTAACAAGAACAGTTCCCTCTGCCTAACAGAGTCATCCCAATTCTAAACACAAGGTCAGAGGACAAGCACAAACTATGTCATGATACTTACCATACAGTGGAGGCATACAAGGGAAGAATTTTTTTTTTTTACTCCTACTAGAACAATGTGCCAATTATTCAAGGATTCCTTTAGATAAGAAACCCTGATTCATACCTCACTTGCGAAAGTGTCTTCACATTACATTAATGATCAGCCCATCATTACTGACCAAGTATATGCAAAATATCAAACAATTTTCTTTGACAAGTGTCCTTAAATTGCAGGGTAAATTGTCTTCAAAATATATCAATTTCTGACCTACGTAAATTAGCCTTTAAGCAAAGCGATTATAATAAATTTATATTTGAAGTGATAAGCCTCAGAATGCACCATTTTCCATAAAGCACAGCCCCAACTCATTGAACCTCCACAACCATGGTGCTCAAGGCACTAGGTAGCGTTCACCCTAAATTTGGCCTTGAAAAGTTGACATAGGTTTTTCAATCACTGTCAGTCCTAAACGCTCTTCTTGATATTTCCACCCAACCTCCTCAACCCTCAAGTCCCATCCAGACCTCTGCAAGCCATGGCCACTGCTTCCCTTCATGGCCAACCAGAACCCCAGAACAAACACACCACATCAAAGCTCCATCCCTCTTCAAGCCCCATCCAAACTGCCTCTCGCTGCATGTTAACACCATACATGCCCAGAGACCCAATTGAGGCCGGAGACTCCTGACTTTTAAAGTAAAAAATTTCTTTATTTTGGATGTCTCCCACCTGAAATTGAGCCTCCTGCAGCAGAGGTCAATGGGGAAGTTTCATTCTCCAGGTTATTTTTTCAAGATCTCCCACTTTACTCTTCTAAAATGTTTCTATGTATGCCCTACTGCCACATTATGGTGCGTTTTTACTGCAAATCATATTATACAAATGTCTGTAGAAACATGTATAAAGTATTGCAAAGAGCTTTATCAGCCCAATGCATTATCCTCCCCACCCACCTCATATGTTCCACTTGGCACTGTCTACATGCGCATCCGGAACAGATAGTGCTGCAATAAAAGCCCACCTGCCTTTATAAAATGAGCCAAAACACACAACGAAGATAGATGGCAAAACTCATATGAGAATGAAGCAATAGCTCTTTTAATGTTGTTGACTCTCATGACCCTGGGGGTGTGTCACCTGCACTCCCCCTTCTAATGACTCCATACCCCCAGAGGGGTGTTCCCCCAATTTGAAGACCACTATTCTAGACCAAAGGGGTGCCGCCAGTAAACAATCTTTAGGTCTCATCTGATTTAATGTAAGAATGTTTCTAGTAACCCAGAAGTAAATTTTCTATATATTTTTTGCTATCACTTTATCTTTCTCTCTGAGGCAGCCTGTTCTAGCCATAAACGTGTGGCATTCATAGAGTTCATAGAGTAATTGAGTTTCTGGTTCTTATATTCTAACACATTGAATGTAGCAATAGAACTGTGCCTGGTAGTTGTGTCAATAGCATCTTTACTCTTGCTGCCATAAGGAGGTGCACTTACATTTATGTGGTTTGTTTAGAAAGATCTCCATTTGTAGTGGTGATCTCTATTGCTAGCCGCTCACCTAGACAAAAATGTTCAAGATGGTTAGTCCAGACTTCCTCATTTGTCTTCTTTTGGAAGTTGGTAATAGAGTTTCTCTATAACCTGGTTGGCACATTTTCTAAATGTTCTTTAGTGGGTTATCAATGTGTTTCTGCTTTTGCTTCTCTGTCTGTGGTTACTCCTTTCTTTCACCCATAGTTTGTAGCTTTCTGCACTATATGTCTACTTAAGACAGCTCTGTTGTGGTTTTGTTGAGGTTCTAATTTTTCCTGAAGATCAGCAGCTTGTTGATTTTAATGTATGGTGTACCTTTAAGAATATGGAATTAATTAGTAATAGGGTGATTTTAAAAAAAAGGTAATCAGAGGAATTTCATATGCGCTCACGCCAATGCAGTCCAAATTTGCTGCGTAGTTCTCTGTTGGCAGGCAGCTGACAAATTTAAGACCTTTTTTGCAGACTCCATCCTCTCTAAGCCCTCTTGTCAGTGAATATTGTATTTTGCTTTAGGGATGTCCTTGAATCCACTGTAGTTAGATGGGGGACTCCAGCTGGACAGATGTTTCTTTTGTGGGTGATTTTTTAGGATGTTTTATAGTGAGAGTGGTGAACTCAGGCATTTCATGTGCACAATAAACCAACCTTATTATTGTGACATTTGTCCTGTTTTTGTTTAATACTCACTTTGTGCACCCTGTTGACCTTACCACATTTAGATCCATATGTAATAAATTCAAAATTTACAAAATTGCTATTTGGGAAGCACAACTTGAAATTTATGTAACCTGCGATTTCCTAATAGCGAGTCCTACGGATTTGCATTCACTATTAGGAAAATGCAAATGCAAATTAGAAAATCGCAAAATTGCAATTTCCTAATAGGAAGTTGCAATTTTGGAAACCCGAGCTTTCTGGAAGCAGGAGGATGATGTCACAGCTGAGGTGGGGTATAATTACAGGGTGTGGTCACAAGCCTTTGGCACACAAATCTACTGGAAGTAAGGATTTCCTCTGCATCACTGCTGCCAGTACAACACACTACCTCCAGTGAACACCATGGCTGTTGAAGAGGGGAACAAGGACTATGTTAGTAGCAGGAAGAGAAAGGTGAAGTTCTTCAAGAGGGAGCTAGAGGTCCTGACTAAGAAATGTGCTTCCAACGTGGACCAGCTGTTTGGAAAGTCCTCCTTCTCAGTACCTCAGGCACAGAAAATGTGGATCTGGAATGGAATCCTGTGGAAGGTGAGTTCCTTAGGAGCAACACAGAGGACCATCCCAGAGATCTGCAAGAGGTGGTAAGACCTGCGGTCCTGTACCAAGGACAGGCTGGTCAGGAGGATGGCAGAGGGATGGCGAACGTGGGGCAACCCTGACAACACTCCCTCTGACTACCATGGAGATATTCATTGTGGGGACCCTCCAACCTGGGAGTACTGCAGGAGTTGATGGCATTGATACCTTCATTCCATCAGGCACCAGCCAGGGTAAAACATCTTCCCTTCACGTACCATACATAACATAATGTTAGCCAATCCACATATCATGCAACACAGCATGAATTACTCCATTGATTGCTTAGCCCACCCAGGCAATGCATCATGGGAGTTGTAGTACACATCATTAGCATGCAGTACTGAGTGCCGAGGATCACACCAAACATATATGTACAACACAAACATGTCAGAAACACATGCAACAGACTTATAACAATATTGGTGCACAGCATTTACTATTTAATAATACTAACTATGAACATGCATTTCTACAGATCACAGCCTAGCTGTGTCAGGACTAGTGGCAGCTGAAGGAGATTCTGCAGTGAGGTTGTTATTGAGCCCATGACATCACCATCCTCTCAGCCCACCACATCCCCTCAGCCCAACACCCCAAATCTACCTGGCAGGAGAGGCACCATGTCCCCGCTGCCAGAGTTTGAGGACAGCGATGGGGACATTCATGAAGCAGGGACCCAACAACATCTAAGCCCAGCACACTGCAAAGGTGCAGAGGCCAAACCCCAGCAGGCTGTACAGAGACTGTGTCACTTATGTCGGATGCACATCCAATGTATTGTGGCGTCGAGAGGTCGAGCCTCAACACACAGCATCTGCAGAAAAAGAAAATAGGAACAGTGAATAGGCAACTGCTACACATGGCAAAGTCCCTACATACCATGGATGTTAGACTTGACAGTCTTAGGGTGGTTGTTGCCCAACTTTTTGACTGCCTTCCTCCATTTTTCTGACTCTGTTTTTGCTGGTTTTAGGACTCTGTGCACTGTACCATTGCTGACCAGTGCTGACCAGTGCTAAAGTGCATATGCTCTCTCCCCTACACATGGTTACATTGGCTTCTAGAGGTGCCCAGGCACTATAAATTAAATGCTACTAGTGGGCCTGCAGCCCTTATTGTGCCACCCACATTAGTAGTCCCTTAACCATGTCTCAGGCCTGCCATTGCAAGACTTGTGTGTGCAGTTTCACTACCACCTTGACCTGGTATTTAAAACTTATTATCAGGACTTAACATCCCCTTTTTATACATATACGTCACCCATAAGTTAGGCCATAGGTAACCCATAGGGCAGAGTGCTGCGTAGGTCAGAGGCAGGACATGTACCTATGTGTTTTACATGTCCTGTTAGAGGAAAGATCACAAATTGATTTTCCACTACCGTGAGGCCTGCTCCTCTCATAGGCCAGCATTAGAACTGCCCTGGTATACTTTTAAGTGGTAGATTCTGATCTGAATGGAGTAGCCATGTCATGTTTAGTATGGCCAGATTGATGATAGAAAATACTGCTTACTGGTGAAGTTGCATTTAATATTACTATTTTAGAAATGCCTATTTTAGAATAGCTGGATTAGTGCGCTGACTGTTACCAATTACTGTGACAGTTTTCCTCACTGTTTTCCCTCATTCCTGGTCTCACACATCTGTGCGTCCATGACATTGACACTGGAGACAGTCTCCCTGTAAAGAACAAAATTTGCAGGTTGTCAGACAGGGTGAAAGCCAGGATCAAGGAGGAGATTACCAAGATACTAGCTTTAGGGGTGAATGAAACCTCTAACAGTCCCTGGTCCAGCCCAGTGCTATTGGTACCAAAGGCTGCCCCAGCGGGCACCAGACCAGAACTTCAGTTCTGTGTGGTCTACTGAGACCTCAATTCCATCAACAAGACTGACACACATCCCATCCCCAGAGCTGATGTGCTCATTGGCAGGCTAGGTGCCTCCAAATTCCTCAGTACCTTCGGTTTGATATCAGGGTACTGGCAGATCGCCTTGACTGAGGGGGCAAGGGAGAGGTCAGCATTCGCAACCCCTGAGGGCCATTACCAATTCCAGGTGATGCCCTTTGGCTTCAAGAATGCCCCTGCTACCTTCCAACAGTTGGTTAACAGGGTCCTGGCAGGTAAAGAGGTGTTCTGTGCTGCCTCCTTAGATGCCATTGCCTTCTACTGTGCTAGCTGGAAGGAACACCTGCTTAAACTCCAAGAGGTGCTGCAGGTCCTGCAACTGTCAGGGCTGATAATCAAGGCCAGTAAATGCCAGATTGGGCAGGGTTCTGTGGTGTATTTGGGACACCTGGTAGGTGGTGGCAAGGTGCAGCCTCTCCAGGCCAAGATTGAAACATTCATGGCTTGGCAACCATATAAAACCCAAATTGAAGTGAGAGCCTTCCTAGGCCTCATTGGCTACTACAGAAGATATGTTAAGAGATATGGCACCATTGATGCCCCTTAACTGAGCTGACTTCAAAGAAGCAGCCCAGGTCTGTGAACTGGACAGAGGCTTGATTCCCCCAAGGAAGCCATGTGTACAGCTCCTGCACTCATGGCCCATAAGTAGTCCAAGGAATTAATAGTGCCGGCGGAAGCTTAAGAGCATGGCATAGGGGCCGTCTTAGCACAGCTGAATGAGGAGGGCCTAGACCAGCCAGTAGCCTTCATTAGCAGGAGGTTACTTCCTCAGGTACAGATGTGGTGTCCCTTTGAAAACAAAGCATTTGCTGTGGTCTGGGCACTGGAGAAGCTGAGACCACACCTGTTTGGGACTCACTTCAGGGTTCAGACAGACCACAGACCCCCCAGATGGCTCATGCAGATGAGGGTTGAAAATAGTAAACTCTTGAGGTGGTCCATCTCCCTACAGGGAATGGACTTTACGGTGGAGCATCTCTCAGGGACTGACCACACCAATGATGAGGGTCTCTCCAGATTCTTCCACCTTAGAGATGAGAGCTCCCAAGGAGTTGTGTAGCTCACCCCTCTTTCTTTCAGCTGGGGATACTCATGTTAGACTTGACGGCCTTAGGGTGGTCATCCCCCAACTTTTTTCTGACCCTTTTTTGCTGGTTTTAGGACTCTGCACATTTTACCAATTCTGACCAGTGCTAAAGTGCGTGTGCTCTCTCCCCTAAACATGGTAACATTGTTTCCTATCCAATTGGCCTATTTAATTTACCTGTAAGTCACTAGTAAAGTGCAGTAGAGGTACACAAGGCCTTTAAATTAAATGCTACTAGTGAGCCTACAGCACCGATTGTGCTACCCACATAAGTAGCCCCTTAACCATGTCTCAGGCCTGCCATTGAAAGGCCTATGTGTGCAGCTTCACTGCCACATTGACTTTGCATTTAGAACTAATTGTCAAGACTTAAACTCCCAATTTTCGACATATAAGTCACCTCTAAGGTAGGCCCTAGGTAACCCATAGGACAGAGTGCTGTGTATGTAAAAAGCAGGACATGTACTTATTTGCTTTACATGTCCTGGTAGTGGAAAACCTAAAGATTTGTTTTCCACTACTGGTCCTCTCATAGGCCAGCATTAGAACTGCCCTTATATACTTTTAAGTGCTAGATTCTGATCTGAAAGGAGTAGCCATTTCATGTTTAGTGTGGCCAGAATCTTCATAGACACTCCTGCTTACTGATGAAGTTGGATTTAATATTACAATTTGAGAAACGCCACTTTTAGAAAATATGCATTTCTCTGCACTCACTGCCATCTGTGCCTTACAGCCTGCCTCCAATCCACGTCTGGGCTGTGCTGGTTGATAGCTCTCCTTGTGCATTCCACCCAGACAGCCATAAACATAAGGCACTAAGGCCCTCATTATGAACATGGCGGTCCGTTCCGCTCTGCTGGCTGTGGCGGTAGAAACCAATGAACTTAGGGAAACACACGCATCCTGCCCACCACCCACCCCCAGGAAAGGAGTCCCACTGACGACGGCAGAGTCCGCCCACAGGCCGTTGGAAAGGCCTAACCCGCCAATCAAATTATGAACCACCATTCTGCCGCCAGTTTCGGGGCGGGAACCACCGCCACACAAAGCCAGGTGGAAATGAAACAAATAGAAGGAAACACTCACCGGAGTTCAACAAAACCTGCAGCGGCAGCCACGGACAGAGAGCTGCTGATCATGCCAGCCCTGCTCCTTGCCATATACCTCCACGACTGAGACCGCCGACGAAGACGACGACGGTAAGTACCGCAACCTACGACACAAGGGAGGAAAGAGCACAGTTACATACCCACCCACTCCACCCACTCTGCAATGCTTCCCAAACCCTTCCAAGCAGCACAAATCAGACACCCCACACCAAGAGGTACGTACCCGACCGAAGGAAAAAGGAACTTGACCATAGTACATACAATAACCCCACACCCATTAAAAATTAAAAGAAACACCAGGGTGGAACTGCGTGCAGCCCAAACACAGGCCACACAGAAACTTTAATTTGTAGCTCACTGAGCAAAACAGTGCCAACAGGGCCAATGGCCAGTCCATAAAATGAAAATTGTCCTTGGCCACTACTGGCCACACCTGACTCCCACAAGTGCTGGGTACTCCACTGAACGGGGCACCATATGGGGATACAGCCACCTCATGGAAGGGGGGCAGGGAGGGTCGGGTTGGGGATTTACGACGGGGTTGGACTTTGACTTGCGTGAGGAGGTTGGAGGGGGGTGGGCTGCTCCTTTGAAGGGGGTGGGGGCTGTTTGGCTCGGGTGGAGCTGGATGGTCTTGGCTCAGACCGGGCCTTCTTCTTCACCGGGGAATCGGCACAGGAATGGGAAGGCTGGACCGAGGTGGGCTGTGAGGTGGAAGGAGAGGAAAGGGCAAGGAGGTGGGCACGTGAGAGGAAAAGTTTCTTGAGAGCAATTGGGATGGGCGTGGATGAGGGCGTAGGAGTGGAGGCAGAGGGTGTTGATGTATGGGGTGTAGGTGTAGGTGTGCATGTAGTGGGTGCAGGTGACTGCTCAGTATGCTGTGGTGTGGTGGATGTCTGATGGGTGGGTGTCTTGGTGTGTGTTTTGGGAGGTGGGGGTGGACACAGTGGGAGAAGACAGACAGCTAGTGTGGATGTATATTGGGTGGGTGTCTGCAAGTCTGGTGAGTGTGCTGCATGTGTCAACTACAGTAGATGCGGAGAGTGCAGGTGTTGTGTATGGGGTGCATGTATAGCTGTCTGCTATCATGGTGAGTGCAGGAAGAGGAGCAGTAACAGTGAGTGAAGGTGCAGTGCATGAGGGTGTGCATGTGGAGGGGACAGACAGGGAGGCAGAAGAGGCGGGCACACTGGGGGAAGTGGACGTTGTTGTGTGTGCAGGTGTCTGTTGGCTGTGTGAATGCTTGTGGTGGGAGGTGCGGTGCTTGTGTTTGAAAGTGTGCTTCTTGTGTGTTGATGTGCCTGCAAGCGGATCTGATTGTGTGCTGTGGACGGGTGAAGGGAGTGGGGTGCTAGAAGGGGTAGGGGAGGTTGGAGGGGAGATGGAATGGCCAGGGAAATTGGCTGCTGTCCAAGAGGAGGCCAGAGCCTGCAAAGATCTCTGTAGGGCAGACATGGCACCGTGAATGCCATCCAGATGGGCATTGGTCTGCTGCACCTATGATGCCAGACCCTGGATGACATTGACAATGGTTGTCTTCCCCTCAGAGATGGTTCTTAGGAGGTCAATAATAGCCTCCTCTGTGAGGGCAGCAGGGCTGACTGGGGCAAGGGAGGAGGTTCCTGGGGCGAAGGAGACGGCCACCTTTCTGGGTGGGAGGGCACGGACAACTGAGTGGAGAGCCGAAGGGAGGGTGGTGATGGTATGAATGGTGGCAGAAGATCTTATGGTAGTGGTGTGTCCACTAGGGTCTGCCACCACCGGAGGACCCCCATCGGAGGAGGTCTCAGAGTCACTACCTCCTGTGGTAGTAGCCTCCCCTGTGGAAGTCCCCTCACCCTCCCACCCACTGGTCCCCTGGGCGTCCATTGTCTCTGCCTCGGCAGATCCGTGGGCCCCTGCCTCCCCACTTGCTGTTGCCTCGGCTCCCTCGCCTGATTTTGTACCAAACCAACACAAGAGAACAGGGATGGGGAGACAAAACAGGAGAGACACTTGCAAATAGCTGAATGCTGATACACAATGGCCAGACATACACCCACCCAGCAAACACACCCAACAGCCAGCACCGTACACTATGCCCATGGCCATGCCCCTGACTACTGAGCAAAATACTGACCTACACCCATCCCCTGAAAGAGTATTGGAGCTGAGGTAGGTGAAACCTGACAGGGACACTCCTACACCCTTTGGGGAACATACAGTAGATGGACACCAGTCAAAATCCCTGTTCTAAGCACCATGAGCCCTATCGCACACACACACACTCATCCTTCCAGGCTGAAGTATGGTCTGTACCCCCTTGTGACTGATGTGCAGCCTTCAAGCGCCCATCCAGGTCTGGGTATGCCACCGCCAGGATCCTTTGCACGAGGGGGGTCAGTGCACGACGGGCACCCCTTTCACGTTGGGAGGACTTCCCCAGCTGGGCCTCAGTGATCTTTCGCGCCCAGCGCTCATGTCCTTCCACCTCTTTCGACAGTGGGTGATCTGCCGGTTGTAGATCCCCAGGGTCCGTACCTCCTTGGCGATGGCATGCCAATGTGCCTTCTTCTGGTGGGCGCTGACCTAGTAGGGTGGCACAGAAATGGAACACAGAGGTCAGGCACCTGCACGATGGGAACAGCTGGCAGATTGTCAAACCTAGGACTGACAGTACTCTCAGACATGCAGGACAGTGGCACGCAGCATTCCATGAACCATGGCCCATCCTGGCTCACAGGAGCACACATCTGTGCAATTCACTCCATCCATTACTCACACAGTGCCCCCCAAACCCGGACTCACCTGTACCTCTGGCCGGCCGTAGAGTCTGTTGTACAGGGGCAGGACCCCTTCCACTAGCTTCTCCAGTTCTTCCTGGGTGAAGGCCGGGGTCCTTTCCCCTGCACCATGTAGAACATCCATAGACAGAGGCCGGCGACAGTAGTACATAGAGTGGAGTACCTGTCCGCACAAGATCAGGGAGTCAAGTGATCAAACGATGACGAACACGGGTACGTTCCGTGGCGGTATGCACAGTCACTGCCAGCGGAGATCATGATACGCTAGGATTCCCCATTGGCATCCATGTTAGCCAATGAGGGTGCGAACAGCAGTCAACACCGCCATACGCTGTGATGTCAACCACTAGTGGTATTAGGTCACTTCCACAAAGACGGGGCAGAACTACAGTGGGCAGACATTTTGCCATCACCTACGCATCTTAAAATTCTTAATACTCACAATGCAGGGCCTACTAGCCACATGAAGCACCTAGGCCTCTATCCATTGCATATATTAGCACACATGATTTACTCTGTTCCCTCCTAGTGATGTACATGTGCATCTGTCAGGTTGCAGTAATTGTACAGACACTACTATGAACAATGCACTGCATGTATTTAACAAATAAGCCAATCGATGTTCGCACATAATTCCTTTTTGTAACCCCTCATAGGTACCGACCCTTGTGCCGAGGAAGGGCACCATTGGTGAACAGACCACTTGTGGATATGGGGACCGTGGTGGAGCGTCAGATCATTATCACTTACAGACTTACACATGCAACTATTCAGGACCTATGAGCATTACTGGATCCTGCACTGACTCACAGAAATCGTAATCTGCATGCTATTCCAACTGAGGTGCAGGTGCTCTCTGAACTCCATTTCCTGGCCAGAGGCTCATTTCAAGTGACAGTGGGCATGGGTGCTGGTTTCTCACAGACAATGTTCAGCCTGGTAGTGACAAGGTTTCTGAATGCATTTGTACAACATCTGCAATCCTATGTGCGATTCCCCCAAAGTGCTGACCTCCCTGCCATCAAGTCTGACTTCTATGTCTTTGCAAACATTCCCCATGTCATAGGTGCTACCGATGGCACCCACATAGCTATCATCCCCCCAAGAGTGAGTGAACAGGTGTACAGAAACAGGAAAAACTTTCACTCCATGAACATCCAATTGGTATGTACTGCAGACCAGTACATTTCCCATGTGAATGCCATGTTTCCGGGGTCAGTCCATGATTCATTTGTTTTGAGGAACAGTAGTGTGCCACAGAAGATGGAACAACTACAAGAGGACAGACGGTGGATCATAGGTAAGTTTGCCTGTCACTAACACATTGCAGAGAACCTGCCTGTCTGACTAAGGGACATTACAATGACAACTCTGTATTGACCCTTTTTCTAGGTGATTCTGGCTACCCAAACTTGCGTTGGCTCCTGACACCAGTGAGGAATCCCAGGACAGAAGCAGAGAGGAAATACAATGAGGCCCATGGAGGTACTAGTAGGGTGATAGAGCATACTACAGGTCTCCTGAAGGCTAGATTCCAGTGACTACATATCTCTGGGGGTCCCTGGCCTATGGTCCTGATAAGGTGTGTAGAATAGTGGTGGCCTGATGCATGCTGCACAACGTGGCTGTGAGACATTCTATCCCCCTTTTGGAGGTGGAGGCCGCTATAGGCCCTGATCAGTTACCTCAGAGAGGTGAGGAGAGTGGTGATGAGGATGAGGAAGGGGAAGATGTCAATTCCAGGAACCAACTGATACAACTCTACTTCCAATAACTGTCTGGGACTTAAGCCTGTAATTGTGGTTAGTGACTGATACTGTCAGTAGGCCATGCCATACAGGGGGATTGGTCATGATAGGCGAGACATGGACCTCTTCAGCATGGTACTGACAGACAATATATGCATTCCCTCCTTGCCTAATTTGAAACATACATTACCACCACCAAGCACAAATTGACAATAAAGTTGTTCCCTGCCAGTTGCATCCATACTCCACTTTGTTCAACATTGAAGACAGGGGACAGTGTTACAGCTGAGAATTGTTTTTTATTGGTCGAATACAATGAATTGTGCTATATACAGTGATGGAAGTTGTAAGGGTTGGGCGTCCTCAAAACCGACTTGGGGGCAGCCCTGTTTGATGTCATAGGTGGGTCCTATTTGTAGTATAGTACTTCATTTTGCCCTCAGCTGAGTGTAGTTGGTGAATGGGTGGGATGGTTACTTTGAGGTAGTAGCAGTGTCAATTGCTGGAGTGGGGCTTGTTATTAGCTGGGTTTCCAGTGCCATATTTTGGCCTGAGACTACGTTTTGGTGCCTGGTGTGGAGCTTCTTGTGGTGGCATGGTTGGCCCTTGTGATTCCTGGGATGGTATTCCCTGTGCTGTTTCTGCTGCTTGGGTCATCTGTTGCTGGTTGTCCAGGGCTGGTGTGGAGGCCTCTTGTCCAATGTGGGTGTCATACTGTTTGTTGACCAACTGCAGCAGTGCTCCAGCAATGGTGACCATTGTGGCATTGTGTTCTTTACACTGCTCCATGGCCTGTTGGTGTTGTTCCAGCTGCATCCTCTGACTTTGTTCCAGGGTGGACACAATCTGTGCCAACCTGTCTTGGGTATGTTGGAAGGCACCCAATACCTCTGCAATGACGTCCTGGGCTGCTGCATCCATCCGGTGCCCTACCCCATGACCCACTGGGGCACTTGACCTTGCCATAGCCCCCTGTGCCTGTGTCCCCTACGCAGGTCTTGACGTGCCACTTGTACTGGGGCCCCGCCTTCCTGCATGTTGGGAGTGGGAGACTGTGGCCTCTGTTGCTGTGTTCCACCTGTCTGTGCCCTGGGTCCACTGGTGTGGGTATGTCTCCTCTGGCCTGCTGGTCTTGACTGGGTGTTAGGGGTGACAGTGGTTTCCTGGGTGGGGCTGCTGCATGGTGAGCATCCATGGCTGTGTGAGGGGCCTCCCTGCTCATCAGTGTCCAGGGATCCTTCACCAGTGTCCTGTGATGTGCCTCTGTCTCCCTGGAGTGCTGTGGCACTCCTTGTCCCCTCCATTAGGGTTGCATGGGTAGTGGTGCCTGTTGGGGGACATAGACATGTCTGTTACATATGCCTGAGGGTTTGAGGTGTACAGAACCGTGCAATTTTGTGTTGGTGTGACTTTCAGTGGCCTTCCAGGGTGCCTTTGTGAGGTGGACATTGCATTTAGTGGCAGTGGTGGGCTTACATTGTGGTGGGGGGTATTATTCCATTGTGGATACGTGCAGGGGTGGGTGGCTGTGCACAGCGGGAGTGATATGGGCTTGGTAGTGAGTTGTGGATAATGCAGGGTGGTGGATGTGGTGGCTGATGCCTGGGTGGGGGGGTTGGTCCTGGTGGGTGTAGGTGGGGTGGGGTGGTGCATGCATTGCAGATGTGTTGTATATGGGGTAATTGTAGATGACTTACCTGAGTCCATTCCTCCAGTGAGTCCAGTGAGTCCCTCTGGGTGCAGGATGGCTAGTACCTTCTCCTCCCAGTCGGTGTAATCAGGTGGTGTTGGTGGCGGTCCTCCCCCAGTCTTCTGCACTGCGATGTGGTGCCTGGATGCCATCCCCGCAGGTCGTTCCATCTCTTGCGGATGTCGTCCCTGGTCCTTGGATGGTGCCCCACTGCATTCACCCTGTTGACAATGGTCTGCCACAGCTCCAATTTCCGCGCATTGGGTGTGTGCTACACCTCGGAGCCGAAGATCTGTGGCTCCACCTTCAGGATCTCGTCCACCATGGTCCTTAGCTCCCTTTTGGTGAAGCGTGGATTTTTTGGGGGGGACACGGTGAGGGTGGTGGATGCCGTCTGGACTGGGGACGGGGTATGGGTTCTCCTGTGTGGGGCAAAATGCGCGTCCTGTATGCTGGTGTTCACTGTCTGGCTCTGGTGCTCTCCGTCATCTGGTCCTGGTTTTGTTGCAAGGGATTGTGGGGTGCATGTATGGTGGTGTTTTGTGGTGTTCAGGATGTGTGTCAGGTGTGTGGGTGTTAGGCCTAGCCAATGTGTGCACTTCTTGCTGTTGGGCCCACTTGCCGCCCGTGGCGGTCGCAGCCGCCAATTGTCGTTCGGACACCACTATCCGCTGAGGTGATTTGTGCATCATTATTTGGAGGGCGGGATGTGGGTGAGATGTTTTTACACTTGCCTACCTAGGACATTGCTCTTGCAACTACAAAGAGTACAGAATGCAACTTTCTGCACCATCTCTCTCCTTATAAAAGGGCATCATGTCACCGAAGCTCAATGGGCTCTTTCTTTGCCCTTTTCAGTTAAACGTGGCTGTTCAAGGCTAGCAACAGTCTACTTGACTGCTGATAAGCCCTTATTCTCAGGACGCACCTTCCAAGAAAGGTGCGAGAATCAACCTTACTACATTAGGTGGTCAGTCGTTCTCGGTTGAACTTCTTACCACTGAAACTGAAGCTATTGTCACTCTGTACTATTGTTAGAAAAACATTTAAACTAATCCATTTTTTTACCTGCTCAGTCTGTGTTTATAAGACTAGTGCTAAGGGAACCAGTTTATTGGTGCACCCTATGGGGCTCATTTACAAGCCCCTTGCTTGTCATTTTGTTTTTTATGCTGCGGCGGAGCAAACAGTCCCCCACACAGTGCTGTATTTACAAACTGGCACAGTAGTACCATTGCGCCCGTTTGTAAAGCTTTGCACCACATTATACATGAGTCAGGTATAATGTATGCAAGGTAGGCGTTTCCCCACAAAAAGGGCTGCAGAAATGGAGCAGTGAAATCTACAAGATTTAATTACGCCATTCTGCACCGTCACAGCATACTTTTTAAACGTCTGCTCAGGGCAGGCATTAAGGTGACGCTGTGCTGTTTTCAATGGACCTCCCCACCAGCATAGCTGAACTAGCGTCAACATTTTGACACTGGTCCAGGAATGGTACAGTTTAACGTCACAACTGCGTCAGAATTGCTGATGCAGCTGTGGACACTGTGCCATGGAGCAATGCACTGCGAATACAGTGCTCCCATGGTGTCGTTAGGGGGGCGCAGGGCAGCGCAAGAAAACTGGTGCATTGATCACGATGCACAAGTTTCTTGTAAATGAGGTCCTATTTTTACTATTAGTCAGAGGAAAGAACAGATGTGGCTCCACCATTAGAAACAGACTGCTTCTTACACCTCTAAATAAGGTAGGGGGAGCAGAGAGGGTGAAGGACAGACCATTAGTCAATTTTGGTGTGAAGCTATTACTACCAACCTCTAAATAATATGATACATACAAAACCGAAGTCACCAGAGGACCCATTGTGCAGCTAACAATATTTACCAGCCCATAAACAGGAAGCTGTGTTAGGCAACCACTGAAGTGTCCACTGGGAGTGTTCTAGGTCAGGGTGTCTCTGAGTCAATGCCCTTTACAGAAATCCTTCAGGACCTAATGCCTTTCACTTATCACAACTCACAAATTCAAGCGCTACACCAACCCGACTGTGAAAAGACGTTCTCATCATTATTTCAGTTGCGGAGATCTCCTAAGTTTTTTTTTATTTTTTTTATTTTTTTTACGGAATATACATTCTTCTATTTCCTTGCTTCCTAAATGCTGTTTTGGCAAATACCCTCTATTCGATGCACTTCAAAGCGCTGGTATTTAAAATAAACTATTTATGATTACAATTGCAATTAATGTGTTCTGTGTAATGGTTTTGCTCTTTAAAATTATTTATTTTCAACATATCTCACTGAGGAGTAGAATAGGACCGATGTCTTTCTGTACAACCTTTGCAATACAAGGCAGGAATGCGAAGAAATGTGACAAAAACGTAAAAATAGTATGAATTAGTTTTGAATCTCTGACTTCGAGGCAAAAGTTCAAAGCAAAATTTATACTGTAACTTAGCTTTTCAACCCACATGTTTAGTTGGTAAAACCAGTGGCTTCGATTGTTTTTTCTTTATTTACCTCAGGACACCTCCATATTGGAGGAGAATCTCATAACGTTTTCGTCTACATGGTACCCAGCGGCGCAAAGATCCGCTCTAGCACAAAGAACATAGGTTGGTCGATATCAGATTCCACAGGAAGAAAAGTAATATTGCACTAGGCAATTCCCATCATTCAAGCTTACAAGCCTCATATAAGCCTCTCATACAAAAATGTAAGGCAGTAGGGGAGCCCTGAATTCCGTCTCCGTTTTGGTGTTGGGTAGTATAACCTAGGCTGTGTGTCTAAAAGACAAGGGAAATACTTGCTGCTATGATTGCCCAGTACCACTCAGGGTCCAGGTACTGGACTGGAATATATCACATGGTACCTCCAAGGATGCTGTGGGGATTCCCAAATATGGTCAGGAATTGGAGAGGAAAAATCATTGTATCTCAAATATTTGGAGGAGGTAGGCTGAGGGGACAGCTGCTAGGTGTGTACTGCCTGTCGAGGTAAAAACAGCAGGGATGGTGTTTGCTCTTCTTGATGCAGTTTACAACAAGAAAGGTTTCCAACATGCTACAAAAGCCAATTCACAGGACAAACGTAAGTGCGTTTATAGTAAAAGCCCAGAACAACACTAATTCATTTAAAAGTAGATGTTTATAATATATTTTTCTGCCTATAAATAGATATTCTATTCCTCCTAATAAATATAGATAAAGTACATGGAAATAAGAGGGAACAAGAATGTGCACCAACGTGTTGGTCTCTAATCATCAGGTGTATTTGAGTACATCCTCAGTAAAAAAAAGGTTTTGCTGTAAGACCCCCAGGGGTCCGTGAAACATTCCTAGGGGGTCCGCAGCCCTGGATGGCAGGAAGGCCCTTCTCCAGCTGGGACCTCTGACAGAAAAGTGTGTGTTTTTTTTTACATTTATTACTTTTTAAAAGCACTGCAAAGCCATGTTCCAGCAAAAATAAAAGCGTCAAGATAACTCTAGTGATTGATGTACCTGCTGGAGAGAGATTGGAGTTTTGTCTAGTGGCAGTTTTAACTCATCCAAAGTAGCACAGATGGTTAATACGCCTGCTGCCAAGAACATGTATCATACAAAGAACAGTATTTTATGTGCATATCACAGTGGGTTTCAGCTTTTATTACAGAGATTCTTTTGTTACTGAGCAGTACATAAATTACAATCTTAATCTAGCACAGTTACCTATACACTACCATCACAGAGCTGCATGCAAACTGCATGGCATAAATTAGAAAGTTATGTTTCTTCCCAGTCTTTAATTTTCCTTATGCTGAGAAAAAAGGTTTGCTTGCGTCGGAATACATTCTTATTATTGAAGTCAACGCTAACCACTGTGATATGTTCTGAAACCTGAGTTTGTGATTCTCCAGACCAAGCGCTTTTAGAAAATGCCTACCAGTGTGGATAACATGTGAATCCTACAACCTGTAGTCCCTGTAAAGTGCTCTGACACCCAAAACTGGTATGAGAGGTGCTATAAAACAAATGAATTACATGTGACAGAGAAGTTATGGAGAGGAGAGAGGCGCTTATGGTTTTACTTCAAAAATGCATGTGAAAAAGTTTCTCAGATCTTATGTATCTAAAAAAATAAAAACAGAAATTACTTGGGAAATGTAGAATCTGACCTGATAATTCAACTTTCCTAAATAAAACCAAACATTGAAAAGTTAGTTGTTGAGATGCAGCACCAAACTTCCCATTAATATTTTTTGCTTTTTGCATATTTTTTGTTTAGTAATTCGAGTATTTGTTTGGTGTGTACTTATTTGTGTATTTTTGGTGAATTAAATTAATGTTTGAAATTTAAATCGTACAAACTGCTTGGAGTCCCTGGCTTCCAGTAATGATTCAGTGGGGGTCCTCAGAAGTGCTAGCGCAGTTGTTTAATAAAATTATTCATGAGTATTCATGTATTCTGAATAAAGGATTTGTGTAGAAAATATAATAACATAGAAAATAAGACACACATTTGAAAATTTGATTACGATGAGTGGCTTCCAATGTTCACAAAGTGTACTTATTAATAGTCTAATACTATGAAATGTTGAATATATGTTTGACTAATGTAGTAAAATGTCATATTAAGGGTTATGCATTATGTATTAGATTTATTAATTGTAGACCTTAATTTAGCAAAGGTCTTGGCCTACTTGCCAGGCCTCATGTCAAGCTGAATTTCTTAACGTTTAAGAAATGACTGTCCTTGGAAGTTAAACTGTGATTTTCCAGTGTATTGTTTGAATGTGCTCATAGCTGAGAATCTTTTCTTATGAGAACCCACTGCTAGAAGATGCTGTTCTTGCTAAATGTAACATTTTGTGTGTAATGTGTTTTCAGGAGAAGAACAATGGAGATACTGACTGGAGTAGAAGCTGTAACAATATTGTTATCTGATGAGCTGGATGATGAGGACATTGCAAGAAAACCAATCAACAGCATGTGAACAGAGTAATAGTAGAACTCATAGATTTGGAGTTTTAGTGTTATTGGACAAAGTGTGAACATACGATCCCTTGGGAAATAGTTTTAGTGATTTTAATTTAACGAGAGTGCACTGAGGGAAGACAGGTTCATTTGCCCATTTTGCATCTTGACAAGAGATGTGCTTAACTTTATTGCTTGAAGACTTTGCGTTTTCTGAACTTTGAGGCTGAATCCTGATTCCTTGCTGATTGTCTGATGTCCTGAGGATGAAGACTAACTCGGTTTGCTGATCCATACTGAGGATAGGTATTATGAATTGGAATGTTAATTTTCATACATATTTGCTTTTTCTCTCTAGGTACCAACTGCACTGTTTTGACTGCACTGTTTTGACCTAGTCAGTGAACTGCTCTGCCTGCTCGCACTGTTTTGACCTAGTCAGTGAACTGCTTTGCCTCCTCGTAGCTCCAACTGCAAGTAGAGCCCTTCATTCCTCTGACCTCTGTCAGGAGTTTGAGGCCCTCCTCCACCCACAGGCTTCTGCCTGTGCCTCATCCCTGGTGTCTTCTGGGAGAGCTCTGCTCTTCTACTAGGCTGCCCTCTGCCTCTCTCCTCCTTGTTTCTTTCTCCTCTCACTCTGCTCTCTCTCTCTCTCTCTCTTACTCTCGGTTTCCCCCACTCTCTCTCTCCCTTGCTGCCCCTGTGTCCCACCCTCTCTCACGCTGTATCCCCACAGCTGCTTTCCCTGCGGCCTGCCCCTTTTTTGTGTGTGCAATTTTCCACCCCTGCTCCCGCCTCCCAGCTGTCCTCTCCTCCCCCCTCCCTTCTTAATGGCATCCGCTGCATGGTTGCGCAGGAGATGTGCCTAAGGCAAAATCCATCTGCGCCCTTCGATGCCTGGAACGCACCCAGCATCGGAGCCCCTGGTTCTCACTCCTCCCACCACTGCGACGCCGCTAAGACGCCATCTCCCTCCACGCACTAAACGCCGGCTGCTCATCCACCTGCCACCAGGCCACCCTGAGGTTCACCCGCGGATCCTTCTCCTGCTGGAGCTGCACCTTCACCAGCCTCCATGCTAGCGACCCACCTATCAGGGCAGGACGCAACCATCTCAGATGCATCCTACTCAACACCTGCTCTGTCCACAATCATGCCATCAAACTCTGGAACCTACTCAACTCCCTGGATGTCGCCTTCCTGACTGAGACCTGGATGAACCCCTCCTCAGCGCCTGACATCACCATATCCACCCCAGGCGGCTACAAGATTACCCGTAGGGACTGCACCAACAGACCAGGAGGAGGCATTGCAATCATCCACAGGACTACCCTCAGAATCACTACCAGCACCGAAGCACCCCAGTGCTGCCGAATACCTACACTTCCAGATCCACACCGATCCAAACACCACCCTCAGAGGGACCCTCTTCTACAGATACCCCGGACCCCAACAGCAGTTCAGTGACACCATCACCGACGTCGTCAGCACACATGCCCTCGTATCCACAGGCTACATACTCCTCAGGGACCTGAACTTCCACCTCGAAAACACCAACGACAACAACTCCACCACCCTGCTTGACAACCTCACCAACCTCAGACTCAAGAAGCTCTTCATGACACCCACCCACTCAGCAGGACACATGCTTAACCCCATCTTCTCCACCAGCAAACACGTCTCCTTCAGCCACACCACCGAAATCCACTGGACTGACCACCGCTGCATCCACTTCACCTTTGAGAAACCCACAACGTACCACCACTCGCAGCGGATTCCCTGCCGCAGCTGGAACAAGGTCACCCAAGACCAGCTGATCACCACCCTCTACTGGAACCCACCAATCAACACCACCAACATTGACACAGCCGCCCGCAACCTCAGGCAATGGATCTACAACTGTGCCAACACTCTCGCCCCGATCAAGAAACCTTTAAACAGACACACCGACAGAAAGGCCATCTGGTTCACTGCTGACCTTCAAGAATCCAAGCAAACATGCCAAAGACCCAAGAAGAAGTGGCGCAAAAACAGACACCGGACAACCTCACAGCCCTCAAGAACGGCATCGGCAGACCTCACAAACTCATTCCAACTGCCAAAAGAACCTCCTTCAAAGAACGGATTAACAACAATGCACACAGCTATAAGGAGCCCTTCAACATCGTGAAAGAACTCTCCAACCCCATTTCCAATGGCAATGACATCCCGCCATCGCAAGACCTCTGCGACTTCCTAGCCACCTTCTTCTACTGCAAGATTGCAGACATCCATGACAGCTTCAATACCCAGACCCCCTGTCAACCACAGACACCAAAGACTCACCGCCCCCCAGCGACACCAACCCCTTGCTCTCCTAAACCCACGTGAACGACGACGACACCATCAAAATCATGAACACCATCCACTCCAGCTCACCATCCGACCCCTGCCCTCACCACATCTTCAACAAAGTGAGCTTCATCATTGCACCCCAACTCTGGAAGATCATCAACAGCTCCTTCGAGACTGCCACCTTCCTGGAGAGCTGGAAACATGCCAAGATCAATGCCCTCCTCAAGAAACCTAAGGTAGACCCAAAGGACCTCACAAACTTCCAGCCCATCTCCCTGCTCCCCTTCCCAGCAAAAGTCATTGAGAAGATTGTCAACAGACAAGTGACCCACTTCCTCGAGGAGAACAACACTCTAGACTCGTCCTAATCTGGATTCCGCAGCAACCACAGCACCAAAACTGTTTGTGAGGCCTCAAGCAATGCTCGGAGGCCAGGGGCAATGTTGTCATGGAGACACATGCAGCACAAGCACCGCACGAAAACTGCATCTGCCCAGGTGTTTGGAACCACGGTAGGTTGCGACTCCCTGGTCAGCAAAAGTTCTGGTGCTAGCACAGCAATAAAACAATGACGCGCTTGTAGTGCCTATGTGGCGTAGCAGGTCTTACTTATTCTGCCTGTGTCTCCTGTCTATCCCCGCCCACTCGCCACACTTTATTATATTGACCAAACCACGTAACCCGTAGGTCAAACACATAAACAAATATACAGAGGGGAGTCGGAGCGACACCCCTCAGGTTACATTCTTGCTGGAGATGGTAGTGCCCTGCGACTAGTTACTTCACTGGCGCGACACTACAGAGAAAACACAATTTCAAACGAGGTTTGCTCAGGGGTGATTTTGCATAATAATTGAAACTAAGGTTAAGAGCTCCTCAGCATTCTTTAACATCGAACCACCCCTATCCCTATGTTCTAATTTGTACCATGCTGTTGTAGCCCTATTACCAACCTGTGGTGCCATTGCGGAGTGCAAGATGCAGAGGCAAAAATACAGCCCACAACTCTGCTTAAGCGTTTGTCACATCGAGAGTAAACAATAGGATAACATGTGTTTCAGCAGCTGTTTGCCATCTTTACTGTTCCTTGTTAAGATGTGGGGAAGAGTGCAGCTTATCTGCAACACACATCTCGGCTTGGTTTACCCTGTTGCTGCGGTCTGGGCAATATGGAAGAGTTCTTTCAGGTCGTCCACGTCCTTTGAGTGCGGCATAGAAAAGCTGCCGCTTGTGCTGTGATTTTGTTTGGGGCCCCACCTAAGGCTGTGTCTGCTCCCCCACCGGTGTGTGGTTCGACCTGACTGACAAATCACATAGGCACATGTGCTCGAGCCACATATTCAAACAACCTCAATAATGCTGAGAGTGAAAAGGAAATTGTTTTTACACTGCATAATGTAATGAGCTTATGGAAGATTGAGGGCATATTTTATAACTTGGGGGTATGGATATTCTGTCACAATGGCCAGTTCTTTAAATGGGCCAGTACTGGCCGGTACTGAGTACCAGCACATTTTAGGGTCGAACTCCCAAGCGCTTTGGCCTCTGTTGAAATCTCTCTGTGGTCTTTTAACCACGCCCATGTCACACCCGTCACTTTCATTGGTTCATGGGCTTGCTTTTAAAATTTGCTTAATTTCATTTGTGAAAGGTATGCAAATGTCATGTCTTTTCCGGTGTTTAGCCTTAGTCGAGTGCACCGGCCAACTACTGAAAACATACGAAGCTCCATGATTTCTGCATGGTTTCTGGACTACTACTTCTTTTTATTTCCTACACAGTGCAATCTCACTGGGTTTTTACACAGCACGATCGTGCTTGTTTTAAAAATATATTTTTTTTTTGTAAATGTCCCACACTCCCACCCGCCTTCCCCTTGAGATTTGCGGCCGCCACTGCTGCATGTATGCATTGCCACACGTCCTCTAGTTTACAACGCTAATAGCTCTCACTCGACCAAACGCGACACACATTTAATTGTTTTCTTTCTTTCACTTCAGTGCAGTGAGGATGTGCTAGCAATGACTAGACCCCTGTGCTGCTTAGATAATGGTAATGGAGCAATGTGGCTGCTGCGCTTATAAACATACTTTCCATCGCTCGTACTAACCGCTCCCAAAACCACAACCCCTGCACTCGATTCCTGTACCCTCATAATCCAATTGAAAGCCATTTGCTCTGCCCCAAATGATATTTTGGGATGAACAGCATTCATCAACTGTTGACAAATCCTCGTTCGTGTAGTCTGATTGAGGCGGCTGCTGCAGTGCTTTCCACTTACCAAATGCCTATACTGTGCTCGCTGTTACTTCCCTGCGCATTAGATTACTTTTCCCTTAGCAGCTGCTTTAGTTGAAGCTAGACTGAGCGTGTTAATTCCATTGGTATGTTTTATAGTTAAATTAAGCCTAAATTACAAAATTGAGTGACATTTTCTAAAAGCTAGGTGATTGGTTAACTTTTCTGCATGTAAATGATTGGGTGATTGGGGCAGCAAAGGAAGCATTGTTAGTGTTTGCTCCCTATGTCATTGCATTATTGTGTCTCACAGCAGCGTTAGCCAATGAAGAACTGTCAGTGAGGCTAGTCGCATGTATTATTAAGTCACACAATAAAAGCATAACTGCACTGTGTATAAGGTATGCAGGCAGGGTTGAGTAGGTTTGGATTGACCATTTGAAATTGAGACCATTGAACATCACTGACTTTTGTTTTCTTTCTTTAAAGGTGGGGAGTGACAGTTAAACAGAGGAAGAAACATATTAATATATAAGTCAGGGGGGATGGATCATGTGACTCAGTGAGACAAAGGAAGGGAAATTGGAGGATGAGACAGTGAGTTGCATGGTGAATAAAGACGTTTTTGGCATATGTATAAAACTTGTTTTACGTAGCGCTAAATGATGGAAAGCACCAAAAGTTCATTTTGCCTATTATAGCATAAGTATAGGTTAAAAGGGTTCAGATTTTAGGTGCATATTTATTCTGCCACCATATGATAAAATAAAACTGTCCATACTTCATCTTTAAATCACATAACCTCAAACTACTTGTTCGGCATGCAGTTTATTATGGAATATTACGTTACTTTTAACTGCTTTAACTTGAATCTAAAACTAGCAAGATATGCAAGGTATGACTTATCAGAGAGCAAGCTATAAATTATCCACTTGCTACTAAGTCTCTTATTTGATCGTTGGTTTTGCCCATCACATAGCTCCCTCATGTCTTAGTATTTTTTTCAACACACTGGTCTTGTAGGTGCTTTAGTGATACAACTTTTGTACTTCATCCAGTATTATACTTACTCACTGGTTCGCTTGTAGGGGGGGTGATTTTATTTTCTAGCAAACTGCAGCGCTCCACCATGCTTGTATTTTGCTTTGTGCTGATAGCACAAGTCTATGAAAATAGGAGGAGTATTTGGGGATTGCTTCTCCAACGTGTTGTTATCCATTTGAGCTTTTAACCATGCCCACCTCACGCACATCACTATAGTTTGTTCATGGGCTTGCCTTCAAAAATCCTTTATCATTGGTAAAGGCTTTACGTTTGTCCCTCCTTGGGGAGGTTTGGTTACACCTTGGACATCGACCCTGTTACATAGCTAATATAGCAATATGTTTGTCTTCGAGTGAACTTCTTTTTCCTTTTGTGTGTCTCCTTCACGCTATCACTGTGTCGCTTTGAATCGGCTAGCTTATGTGAAACTGTGTTACTTTTCTGTTTCAATTTATGTGGCAAAAAAAAGTCTGGTTAGGAGTTTACAACGCTAAAATATCTAACTTGAGCAAATGCGAGACCGCTTGCATTGTAAATGTTTGTTCTTTCTTGCAAATTAAACACCGGCAGTGACCCTTATTACCATACATTTCACAATTAACAGGACGACACATAATGAGTCACCCCTTCATTGGCAATGTGGCTCTGTGCGAATTATGCTATCGCTTAGTAAAATATCTCTACAACCATTTCCAGTGTGGGAATGAAGATTGTGAATACCACCATCACATCTGTGAGGTTACCAAGTTTCGTAGTTGAAGGGAGCTTGACATACTCACATCCCAGCCTTTCCTTATACTTTACCATGTAATATTGCACTGTACTATGGTATTATTACGCAGAGGTATATCTATTTATGACTGCTAGTCACTTTTACTGAATACCTGATAGTCGTATATTCTGCTTTTGCATTTGAAAATCTATGCTGTGATTCAAGTCTTTAGTTTTATGCTTTTTTGCTTACTTCTAACAGTTGACTCTGCCTTGCAAACTTTTAAGTGAGGTTTCGTACGTTTGAGGTCCGGACAGTGAGATGGGATAAACAAATCTACTCTTGTCCTGCAACATCCAATCTAAGGCTTCCACTCTTACCACAGGGGAGGGATCTATTTGTCCTGTGTCAAAGAAGATGAAGAAAAACTCACTCATTGAATAACAGAAGTCGATGGTGAGGCAGAAACCAATTTTCAGGGAGATAATCTGGTTTGAAGACGAAGGTCTGAATATATTAGATCTCAGCACAGTGGCAGGACTGAGAGAAAGCTAAATTACAACCTTTACCCCTGCGCAAAGCTTTTATCTAGACCTAAGTATACCCTGCTGCAAAGGCATGACTACCACAAAGGAGCCATGCAAGTCACTGTAACTAACGGCATCTGGTGCTGTTCGACTTTTTGTAGTGCTTCATGCGAGTACAAAGCTTTCAGTGGTTCATTCCAGGCTAAAAAAAGACAATTAAGTTTCACAAAGGGACAGTGCTGCATTTGCAATGTTTTGATTGAAGTGGGTGTTTATACTATTGGAACATTTTTTAATGCGAGAAAATACAGTACTTTACCATTATATACCAGGTCAAGAAAGACATTTAGCTCAAGACAATACTACAAAACTTGAACTGTTTGACCAGAAAATCAAGTGGTAAAAAAAACAAATGTAAAGTGAAGCAGAAAATACCACACTCGGCCCCATATTTATGATTTTTTCATGCAGAGCAATGCAGCAAGCCACCTTGCTGCACTGCGCTGAATGAAAGGGGAAGGACGGGAAACACATGTTGGGCAATAAAACTTCATGTAACAAGGATGAGTCTTTTACACTTCGGAGGTTGAAATAAGAAAGCCAATGTCATTGTGCAATTAATTTCCTATAGTTAAACAAGTCAGATCTCATATCATTTGAGATTTGTGATATAAAAATGAGTATCACTATAATAATACCAATAAAACATAATAATAATATCTGTCTAATCCGCTGGAAGTAATGACACAAATTCTGATTATGTCATAACTAGTGTGATGTGACATCAGTAAATACTTCCTGACAAGAAGTCCTCTGAAGAGACAAGAGGATCCTTCCTGGCTTATCCTCTATGAGGCCCTGTGAAATAACTCTAAAAATGCTGCCTACCCCAATTGTAAAGCAAGATTTCTAAACTTATTTACAGACTTATTTACAAAATGGGCTGCTGACCCATATCTACAAGGCCACACAAATCCAGTTTGCCTGTCTTTACATGGCCTTGTAGATATGGAGTAAGGCAAAGCAGTGCAAGTCGCTCTGCTGCCTTACTTTGCATTTGAGAGGCATTCCATTGGTGTTGCAGTGGGTGCTCCCACGCAACAACCATAGATTTAGGCGCATACCCAGATTTGCAAGGTTTTGTAAATCTGAGAATGTGTCAAAAGCCTACTGCTCCCCAGGAGTAGTGTAAGGGTGATGCATTCTGCATGGAAGGAGGAAAATGCCTCTCCTGAAGTTGTCCCTTCCTGCACAAAAACAATCCTCCCAGCAACACTTACATCCTTGCACCGGATGCCTGCATTGGGACATGGCAGCAATTTGTCCACCAGCACAGGGGATAAGGACAGGAATGCACCATATCCTGTAGATACAGCACATTCCTGCCCTTTTCTTTTGATGCAGGGCAGAGCAGAAAGAAGGCTTGTACGGCCGCTCTGTGCCAAAAGCTTGTAAATGAGGCCCACAATTTTCCTAATGCCTAGGCACATTTTAGCCTTTTAAGGAGGAGGATATTTATTGTGATTTTGATAATATATCAATTAATTTGCCCTGGTAACATATATTTCAATTATATTACTAGTCACAGGACTTCTGAGCTTGTGTAAAACAGTAGTCTTGAGTCCTCGTGCACATATGCCCTCACTAAGAAGATCCTCATGTACATTCGGCATACATTATTAAGTATATTAGATTACAAGCTATTCCCTGAATCAAGGCACACGCTGAATATGTACATTTTCAGAGGCTGTGAAAAACGAAACTTTAGGGCTATGAGAAGATGCAAGTGATCAATAGGAAAAGCTTTACTCCTCTACAACAAATGATTGTGACAATTGTATCAATATATTAATTGTAAAGCATGAGCCCAGAAGTTGTGCTTCCTTTCTTATAAGCAGGACCTCTCCATCCCTGATCAAACAAAGTCGGCACTTCACTATTATGATGCTGCTCCAAGAGAAATCCTGCAGAAAGTCTTATCCAGATGTGAGTATTGGCATTTGCAATAGTCAGTCCTTATACACACAACACCCTTTGAATTAGGAACATTTCATGTGATGAGCCGCAATCTCGACATACTTCACAAAGAGTGGAAGTATTCCACACATCACTGTCTCACCTCACCTACACTGGCGTTTCAGACATGTAGAGCACCTGTCCTCGGGGCACCTCTGAAGACCACAGGAAGGACATGGCACACATCATAAACACATCATGCATTGACAGATAACTCCTTTAACCTGTATGTTCCCATTATAGCTATTGACATGTCACAATCTGGTGACAGTCTGTGAATACTGTTCTGTGTTTGCATTGGTGCAAATCAACTTGTCTGGTTACTTGCATTTATTATATACCGATAGCTAGAAAATAAAAATATTTCATATATGAATTTTGAATGAACGATGATTTATAAAGCGAAGCTGTCACTCCAAGGAGCATCCTAGCGCTGTGCTGGGAAAAACTACTAGAGATCCAGAAAAAAACTAATATATTTAAATTAACGAGTGGCACAAGGAATCTGAGACATGGAAAAACAACGTTTTTGATTCCTTTTTAAAACTGGCTTCAGTAAATTGCATGTTATGAGGAAAAAGGTTCCAGGCTTTTGAACCTAGAAGAACAAAGGACCCTCTACCCCTGGATTTTAGGCGGAAGGGGGGAGGTCATGTAATTCTTAGAGGATGTACTTAGGACCCCCTGGGGAATATAATGGGAAAACAGTTCACTGAGATATTTAGGGGCAGTTTCTTTTCAGCTCTGTAAACGAGCAGAAATATTTTAAACAAAATCTTCTTGTGAATTAGGAGCAAATGCAAGGTATGAAGAGCATTTGAAGCAGAGCTCCTACTGGGATAAATAACACCAGGCTTGCCACTGAATTCTGTACCATTTACAAAAGGAGAACAAAGCAATAGGCACAGTTTTAATGCCCGATAGAGGTAAAAAAAATAAAAAAAATCCTCAGAGATTTCATAAGGCTGAAACACCTCCCTGCAACAGCCGAAGCTTGTGGCAGGAAGGAAAGATCAAAGTCAAATTAGACAACTACGGGGCATATTTATACTCCGTTTGCGCCGAATTTGCGTCGTTTTTTTCGACGCAAATTCGACGCAAAACTAACTCCATATTTATACTTTGGCGTTAGACGCGTCTAGCGCCAAAGTTCATGGAGTTAGCGTAATTTTTTGGCGTGAACACCTTCCTTGCGTTAATGAGATGCAAGGTAGGCGTTCCCTTCTTAAAAAATGACTCCCAGGCATGTGCGTGGTATTTATACTCCCGGGCAAAAATGACGCCCGGGAGTGGGGCGGGGCAAAAAACCCTGCATTTGCGCCTCTTTTTAACGCCTGGGTCAGGGCAGGCGTTAAGGGACCTGTGGGCTCAGAATGAGCCCAGAGGTGCCCTCCCCTGCCCCCAGGGACACCCCCTGCCACCCTAGCCCACCCCAGGAGGACACCCAAGGATGGAGGGACCCATCCCAGGGAAGAAAAGGTAAGTTGTGGTAAGTATTTTTTTAATTTTTTTTTGTGGCATAGGGGGGCCTGATTTGTGCCCCCCTACATGCCACTATGCCCAATGACCATGCCCAGGGGACATAAGTCACCTGGGCATGGCCATTGGGCAAGGGGGCATGACTCCTGTCTTTGCTAAGACAGGAGTCATGTTAATGGCGTCTGGGCGCCCAAAAAAAATGGCGCAAATCGGGTTAAGACGATTTTTTTGCCTCAGCCTGCCTTGCCCCATTTTGGGACGCCCAAACGCCATTTTTCCCTACGCCGGCGCTGCCTGGTGTACGTCGTTTCTTTTCACGCACACCTGGCAGCGCCGGTCGGCTAACGCCGGCTAACGCCATTTAATAAATACGGCGCCCGCATGGCGCTTCAGAATGGCGTTAGCCAGCGCTAATTTTTTTGGCGCAAAACTGCGTTAGGAGGAGGAGGTGTGGTATTTGACCACCACTGCGCTGGAGGAAAAATGTTAGACTTCCCAAACAAACGTATTTACGTTTTTTGGAGTTACATTTGAGATGATTGTCTTGCATCCATTGAAAGATATCAGCTAGACATTTATGCAAATGGGTTCTGATTTTGATGAATTCTTGTCTAAGGACAAGATCAACCGAGTGTCATCGGCATATGACATGGAGTCAATTCCATAAGAGGCAATTAGAGACATAAGTGGAGCAATATAAATGTTAAACAGGGCTGGGTCTAAAGAGGAGCCCTAAGGCACATCTACCCTAACCTTTTTTTCTGCAGAGAAAAATGGTCCAAGAGAAACACACTGTTTTCGGTTAGCCAAGAAAGATTTTAACCAGTTGAAGGCATTATCAGAAATTCCGGCCTCTTGGACCGAGTTCACTAAGATGGAATGAAATGGTATAAAATGCAGTGGATAGATCTAACAATATCAGCACTACACTATTTCCTGCATCCAGAGTCATTTTACTAGATCCTAAAACCTCAAGAACTACTTATTGAATGCTGCAGTCTGAAACCGGATTGTGAACAGTGAAGTATGTTAGAATTCTCAAGGAACCACATAAGTTGTCGATTGACATTTTCTCCAGGATTTCACTTAGCATAGGCAGGAAGGAAATGGGCCACAGACTGGAAGGAGTGGTCGGGTCCAATGAAGCTTTACTTTGTAAAGGTTTGACAATTGCCAATTTCCACTCATTAGGGAATGTCTCTGTGTTTAATGAAGCATTAATTATGTGGTCAATTCGAGTATTTACCACATCAATGACTGCATGCAGGATTGCCGGAGGGCAAGCGTCCAGAGGAGATCCTGACTTACAGGATAAGATCATCTGTGAGGAATGCGTTAAAGAAATGTCATCAAATTGAGTTAGCCCTTCCTTTAGGGAAAAATACTAATGATTGATACGTTAGTCCTGCTGATAGAACTAAAACCTTATTGTATGACAGAGATCTTATCCTTAAAAAAATCAGAAATTTGATTACAAAGAGACTGGGAGGGGGGAATGTCTCTAGCTAACGCTTTTAGTAGCAAGAAAGGTTTTGCAACGTTAAAATTCGTTTTGGAGTCACACCTAGCCTCTTCACTTTTTACTTTGTAGTAGCTTATTTTTGCTGATTTTATCCATCTATGGTAACTTTTTTGGGCAGCCTTAAAAAGATCAAAATCCTTATGCTTGTAAGCTAGGTGCCACCTCCGTTCAAGTGATTTGCAAAGGAGCTCAAGATGGTTGGAAAAGATATCATCAACGGTATGACCCAACCTATGGGTAGAGGTCAAAACCCTATCAGTAAGACCCAATCTATGGAGAGTTTTGTTCAAGTTGTTAGCTTCAGAGTTTGTAGGATCGTCAAAGTGGAGATTAAAATCATCTGATACCATAAAGGTGGCAAATCAAACTAGGGCGAGAGCAAGTACATTACCAAGTTTGGAGTGGAATTCTGATGTGAGGCTTGGAGGGTGGTAAATCAGGCAACTGGCAATCAACCTACCTACCCAGGTTCTTTGCTCTCTTAAGCGAAATAAGGTCAAAGACATTACCATGCAAGGAGTCCAGAAAAATTATGACAATCCCGACTCCACGGCTCTCCTCCTTATCCTGCTGAATCATTGTGAATCATGAAGGAAGAGCAGATGCAATATCAGGGTTAGACCAAGTATTTAGCCAATATTTGGTGATAAACAGGCCATCCAACTGATTATCAATAATTTAATCATGTATTTCATGAGCATGCTTGCACAAAGAGCGAGCACTGATTGAACCTTCTTGTACAAAACATGAGGCCAAAGTGCTCTGTTCTGGTCTAATCAGAGGTGACTGACTGCAAATGATGAGTCTTGGGTTAGGAGTTCTCATGCAACAATGATTGGTGCCGTAGTCATTAGAGTAACCATCATTAGTTCTTTGTTATTCATGTTAGTTCTTTGTTACTCACATGACAAACGTTTGAAGCTAAGATTCTTAAAATAACTGTTCATAGTCTTTTTTGATGGGTGCTAAAATTCAGAATGCCAGATTCTTTGTTTTTAAAACGATAGTGCAAGTCTCTGTAGTGCTAGTGATTATGGCGGCGGTGCACTGTGCTGTGCTTTTGAATCAAACCTTGATCAATATCTTTTTTTCTTTTATTTACTTCTCTGGAAGCCGAGGTTGATAGTCCAGAGTCCAAAGATGTGGACCACCAAGGGGTGGGGCAGTTGCAGAGAAGTTGTGGGAGCTGGATAGGTGCAGGAGCAGGTAGGTGGAGAAATGACAAGGCCTTGCATGTGGGAGTTGTTTAAATAGCTGCTCGCTCACATGGCTGCCAAAGCACGTGTAGCCATTGGAGCACATTTATTAGCATTTTGGTGCGGTAATTGGAACACATTTGCAGGCATCAGTGTAAGCCATGTGGAAACCTGCTCATTGCCTCACAGTCCTACCACTGCCACCAGGATACCATATCCTATGTAATGCACATTCAATAAATCTATTTCGTTTAGCACTTTATAAACCCTTATGAGGAGACCACCCTTTCTAAAGCGCCTATCATCGCATACCCAAAGTGGGCAAGTTGCACATTGTAGGGACGCGCTCTAGCAATAGCTGGGGTGCATTAGCAAATATTCATTAAGTGCAGAGTTCAAAATCTTGACTTATGAACAAATGTGTGTGTGTATTCTTCTTGCTTCACCAATATGTTTTGTCAACAAGGCTTATTGAGCTATTACTTCCTCAGAGCTAATACTTACCAGTTACCATGCTTCGCATCTTAATACACAGCACATAATAGATTAACTTATTCTTCACTTTAGTTTTGTTCATTAAACATAAATCATAGATAACTCCTAGAATGTTTGTATTGAATGTTTTCGTGACAAATTCAATTGGAAGCACAAAATAAAGGCACTTGGAATTTCCCCTGTGCTTTCATTATCTAGGAATACCTATTATCATTATTATTAGCATTATTATAATTATCATTATTATTAGTAGTGGTAGTAATTATTATTATTATTATTATTATTATTATTATTATTATCTCGCTATCGGGCTTTGGGGAGAAAGTTCTGATGTGAAAGTTCTGTCTCATCAGAAAGACTCACATGGGTACAATAAGGTACTCTAAAATTATCTTACACTAACTGTTCGGTCTCTGTTGGCTTTCTGTCTTAACCTCTTAGCTGCTGGACCTTCCCTCCCCCCCAGTGCTGAGCCCTTTTTTGGCTATTTGGGGTAGTTCGCGCTTATCCTTCATAACTTTTTGTCCACATAAGCAATCCACGCCAAATTTGCATTCTTTTTTCCAACATCCCAGGGATTTTAATGGTACCCAGAGTTTGTGGTTTCCCCTGGAGGAGACCAATAAATTAGCCAAAATACAGTGAAAATTTCGTTTTTTTAAAAAAAATGGGAAAAAAGGGCTGCCGAAGAAGGCTTGTGGTTTTTTCCCTGAAAATGGCATCAAGAAAGGGTTACTGGTGCTAAAATCACCATCTTCCCACCATTCAGGAACGGGCAGACTTGAATCTGAAAACCACATTTTTCAACACAATGTTGGCATTTTACTGGGACATACCCCATTTTTACTATTTTTGGTGCTTTCAGCCTCCTTCCAGTTAGTGACAGGAATGGGTGTGAAACCAATGCTGGATCCCGGAAAGCTAAACATTTCTGAAAAGTAGCCAAAATTCTGAATTCAGCAAGTGGTCATTTGTATAAACCCTACAAGGTTTTTCTACAGAAAATAACAGCTGAAATAATAAAATATTTAAAGTGAGCTGAAAAAAACAGCAATTTTTCTCCACGTTTTACTCTGTAACTTTTTCCTGCAATGTCAGATTTTTTAAAGCAATATACCGTTACGTGTGCTGGACTCTTCCGGTTGTGAGGATATATAGGGCTTGTAGGTTCATCAATATCCCTGGGTACCCAGAGCCAATAAATGAGGTGCACCTTGCAATGGGTTTTCATTCTATACCGGGTATACAGCAATTCATTTGCTGAAATATAAAGAGTGAATAATAGGTATCAAGAAAACCTTTGTATTTCCAGAAATGGCCATAAGATAAGGTGTTGAGAAGCAGTGGTTATTTGCACATCTCAGAATTCCGGGGTGCCCATACTAGCATGTGAATTACAGGCCATTTCTCAAATAGATGTCTTTTTTACACACTGTCTTACATTTGGAAGGAAAAAATTTAGACAGACAAGGAACAATAACACTTGTTTTGCTATTCTGTGTTCCTCCAAGTCTCCCAATAAAAATGGTACCTCACTTGCGTGGGTAGACCTAATGCTCGCAACAGGAAACGCAACATGGACACATCACATTTTTGCATTGAAATCTAACATGTTTTTTGCAAAGTGCCTAGCTGTAGATTTTGGCCTCTAGCTCAGCCGGCACCTAAGGAAGCCTACCAAACCTGTGCATTTTTGAAAACTAGACACCTAGGGGAATCCAGGATGGGGTGACTTGTGGGGCTCTCACCAGGTTCTGCTACCCAGAATCCTTTGCAAACCTCATAATTTGGCCCCAAAAACACTTTTTCCTCACATTTCGGTGACAGAAAGTTCTGGAATCTGAGAAGAGCCACAAATTTACTTTCACCCAGCGTTCCCCCAAATCTCCCGATAAAAATGGTACCTCACTTGTGTGGGTAGGCCTAGCACCCGGAACAGGTTATGCCCCAAAACACAATGTGGACACATCACATTTTCCCAAAGAAAACAGACCTGTTTTTTGCAAAGGGCCTAGCTGTGGATTTTGGCCTCTAGCTCAGCCGGCACCTAGGGAAACCTACCAAACCTGTGCATTTTTGAAAACTAGACACCTAGGGGAATCCAAGATGGGGTGACTTGTGGGGCTCTGACTAGCTTCTGTTACCCAGAATCCTTTGCAAACCTCAAAATGTGGCTAAAAAACACATTTTCCTCACATTTCGGTGACAGAAAGTTCTGGAATCTGAGAGGAGCCACAAATTACCTTCTACCCAGCGTTCCCCCAAGTCTCCCAATAAAATTGATACCTCACTTGTGTGGGTAGGCCTAGCGCCCGCGACAGGAAATGCCCCAAACACAACGTGGACACATCCCATTTTCTGACAGATAACAGAGGTGTTTTTTGCAAAGTGCCTACCTGTAGATTTTGGCCTCTAGCTCAGCCGGCACCTAGGGAAACCTACCAAACCTGTACATTTTTTAAAACTAGACACCTAGGGGAATCCAAGATGGGGTGACTTGTGGGGCTCTGATCAGGTTCTGTTACCCAGACTCCTTTGCAAACCTCAAAAGGTGGCGAAAAAAACACTTTTTCCTCACATTTCGGTGACAGAAAGTTCTGGACTCTGAAAGGAGCCACAAATTTCCTTCCACCCAGCGTTCCCCCAAGTCTCCCGATAAACATGGTACCTCACTTGTGTAGGTAGGCCTGGTGCCCGCAACAGGAATAGATCACACAACGGTCAATGTTGGTCCTTACATGAGGCAGCTGTTGACCCTGGGGTGATCCATTCCTGACGCAGGCACTAGGTATATTCACTCAAGTGGGGTAGTGTTTTTATCAAGACAGGTGAGGAATCACTGGGTGGTAGGAATTTTGTGGATCCCAGCATATTCCTGTAGCTTGTGTGACAGAAATGCGAGAAAAATAGAGTTTTTATTCAACATTTCAGCTTTGCAGGGTATCCTGGGTAAGAAAACTTTGGAGAATCCACACAAGTCACACCTCTGTGGACTCCCCCGAATGTCTAGTTTCCAGAAATGTTTGGGTTTAGTATGTTTCTCTATATGGCCGCCGAACCCAGGACCAAAAACACAGGTGCCTGCCTTGCAAAACCAGTTTGTTTTGTGATAGATAATTTTGATGTCTCCACAATACGATTTGGGGGGTGGAATTTGGGGCTGAACTAAATTGGGGAGCTCCCAAGAGAGCACTCTATCTTTCTGCTTGCCGCCGCATTCACCTGCTCTCTGGGTTGGGCTAACCCACTAATACCCTGTTGCACAGACTGTGCTTGTGAAGGGACAGCAGGACTGTCCTCATCACCTCCCTCATAATTTACTGGAAGAGGAGTTATCGAATGGGACTCCTCCGACTGAAAAATCACTCCCAGAGTCTGTGCCATTGTCCTATCCCTCAGATGCTGTCTCAGTCTCTGATCCTATGTCAGAGCTGTCCTCTATAACCCGAGTGACGGCAGCAGTCATCCATCAAGATGCCATCTCTGCTATTGGCTAAACTGTTGCTCTAAAACACTAGCCTACATAGACAGTCACAAAATCGATGGTGTGTGTGAGATACGTGCAACAGTAGAGGCCACCTTACCTGCGCATCTTCCCTCAATCAGCACGTTCTTTCAAGACACTAAAAAAACACCTTGTCACATACCATTCGTCACAGTCTTTAGCACCTCCTGCGCCCAGTCCAACAATCATTATTGGTGCTCCCACTCCCTTCTCCTCAGATTCCCTCGTTACCACGCAGCAAAAGTGCCCTTCATCTCTCCATAGATGCCCCCCACCCTGCACATACATTTCATTTGTATTATAGTGCAGGTAATGGCTGACTTTACTAATGTACTCAGCTATTTACATAAAATACAGATTTGCTCTTTGCAGTAGGCATATAAACCTTCTGTGCTTCTTTATGGCACTAAAACTCCACTAGACAAAAGTCTGATCCTTTTGTAGCAGAAACATAATCACAATACTTATTGACTTTTTTATTGCTGCCTAAAAGCTACAGTTGAAATGCGTCAGTTGAAGTATGTGCATTGCTTTGAAAACGCAAGCTGCAACTGCAAGACAACTGGTGGCAAATATATATATATATATATATATATATATATATATATATATATATATATATATATATATATAGATCACTTTTATATGTGGGTCCGGTTTTCCTGTGGGCCCATCGCAGCCCCCAGGGAAACCACACATGTATTGACAAAAGTGATATATATATACATACATATATATATATATATATATATATATATATATATATATATATATATATATAAATACATATATATATATATATGGATCTATCTCTATATATATCTATCTACATGGATATATCTCTCTCTATATATATATATATATATATATATATATAGATCTATATATTTTTTTAGTAGTTGTATGGTTTCCTTGGGGACTACATACTACATATGGACCACTCTGATCCACTTCCAGGACTGCTCCAAGAATGCGCTCCTCCTTCCACCTAAGGTACTGTCATTGGGACTGTTCAAAGACTGTGGGGGTGGTTTGAGGCATGAATCAGTTTTGAGAAAAGCTGTGGCTCAGTTAGAAGTGGGGATTTCATCCATCAATATCTATGGGCTAGGGGAATTTCGTGGCACTCCTAATATCAGGACTACAAAGGGAGTGTGTGAACTGGGGGAAGTCCTCCCTGCATTGTGAGGTTTGTGGTTTGTTCATGGATCATTGATTGATCAGGTTTGTAGCAACATTCATACATCCAAGGACCAATCTTGTTATAAATGTGGCAAGGGATAACCCTCATTAAAGCACTTATACTGTTTCAAGGTGCACTTACTCAACTTCTTCCCAATTCTTGGGCCATTCTCTCTGTCAGCCGTCAAGACTTCCTGCAGAGTTATTCCTGTGCTGGGTTCAAAATGAAGTCCTTGAATGTGCAATTTAGGTCCCTTTCATCCTCCATTCTGTGCTCACTGGGTCTGTGTCATCATGAACCTTTCTTTCAGCCCCTACATTTAGCCTCTAACACATTACTATAATATTTTACATATTGCAGGATCTTTGCCAGAAAAGAACACTTTGTGTAATCTGATTGCTGATTTTAGGTCACAGTCTGTTATACCAGCCATGCTTAGGGTGGTCTTACCCAGATATTTTTCCTTTACCTTCTGTTTTGCTGCTGTAGCTTTTTGCCTTAGGGCTCTGAGCACCTTACCACTACTAACTAGTGCTAAAGGGCATGTGTTTCTCTCCTAAACATTGGTAACGTTAGTGAATCCACAATTGGCATATATCATGTAACTGTAAGTCCCTTGTAAAGTGGCATGACATCTACTCAGGGCCTGTAAATTAAATGCTAAAAACTAGTCGGTCTGCAGAACCAATTGTGCCACCCACTTAAATAGCTCTGTAAACATGTCTCAGGCCTGTCACTACAGAACCTGTGTGTGTGTAGTCTCACTGCAACCCCAGCTTGGCATCCAAGACCTCATGCCAAGCCTAAAAGCCTTTGCTGACATACAAGTCACCACTAAATTAGGCCATAGGTTGCCCATAGGACAGGATGCCATGTAAGCCAAAGGCAGGACATGTACTCTTATGTTTTTCATGTCCTGGCAGTGAAAAGCTCCCAAAGTCATTTTTCACTACAGTGAGGCCAGCCCCTCTCACAGGCCAGCACTGGGGATTGCTTAAAATATTTTTAAGCTGTAATTCCTGATCTGAAAGAAGTAATTTCATCTTGTTTATTACAATTGGAATGGTGAAAATAAATGCTATTTACAGGTGAAGTCAGATTTATTATTACTATTTTACAAATGCCACTTTTAGAATGTGGGCATTTCTCTGCACTCACTGCCCTGTGTGCCCACAGTCTATCTCCAGTACTCGTCTGACCTGGGCTGGGTGACAGCTACACTTGTGAATTCTCTTCGGACATACACTCATACTTCATCTGCATTCATCTGCATACTGATGGGTGCTCCTGGGTAGGAGGTTGGAAAGGCTCACACATACACCTCAAAGGGTAGTGACCAGAGTCCACACAAAGGGGCTAATTACCTCCCAAAGACAGTCTGGAGCCAGGGCTGACCTGAAAGGGGAACCCTTGCACTTCACAGGAATTCTTTGTAGTCATTCTCTCATATCAAAAGCACTTCTAAGTATAAGTACTGGGTCCTGACCCACTCAAATCAGTACAGTTCTGGACTCAAGGAAATGCTGCTGGAGTTAAGACTGCTGTGCGGCAGGATTGCTACTCTACCAGGACTGATTGCTCCCAGGAACTTCTGCACTGCTTTGCTGTGCTGCCCTGCTGCCTGCTGATCTCTTCCCAGTAGCTCAGGACTGACCAACCAAACCCAGAGTGTCTCTAAGTGGCCCTTGCTTTATTTTGCTGCTCACTCTCTTAAATCACCCTGAGTGGCATGTTGGACCACTCTGCCCACTTTCTTCAATCACCCAAAGCGGTTCGGCTGGACTTTGCCACTTGCTCTCTTCAATCACCCAGAGTGGCTCTGCTAACCTTAAACCACCTTACAAGAGGATTTTTTGTATCCTGCCACCCACTTGCATCAATCACATTTGAGCGGATTTGCTAAACCTGGTCGCCCACTTTGATCTTCAACCTTTTTGTGGCCCTGCTGAACTTTGGTGTCTGTTCAGACCCCAAGACCTGTGGCTGTGACATTCCCTCTGGTGTCACATGCCTCTGCCTCATAGCTACCCCATGGTCTCTGTCTGCTTCCTGTTGACCTTGCTGGGGGGCCTGACACTTAGCCATGTTCCGAGAAGATCACACCCTGGACATTACCGTAATGTGTCAGCCATGTAACATAATTGCTAGAGTGGAATTTAATGAAAGCTTAGTTTAGAATGTTGGAGTTCACAGGTACACGCAGAAGAATAAAGACTTGTAATTTACAGCTCTATGTGTATTGTAGTCATTGGCAGGTTCCTAGGCTGGAGAGGATGCTACAACTGGTAATGAGATAGGGGATAAGTAACCAAAAGAAAGAGTGTTTGCCATGGTGCAAGAAACTGCTTGTACATGCAACAGTGTATCACTGTTGAAGAATCAACACTTCATGCATGTGGACTCAAAGCACAACTCCAGCCGAGTTCAGAGTTTGAAGATAAGGAAAGCTTTACTGAGATGTCTATGCATACTTGGTCAAGAAATTCAAAACAAGGCCATACAGAAAGGTACCGCAATGCCACACAAGACAAAATTATACATCATATGGAGCATTAACGCTGAAGGAAGATGCACCCAGGTTTACAAAGTGCAGTTAAAGGTAATCATAACTTACATAATAACACTGCGAAGAGGCCTGCTGCAAAGCAGAGATCAACCAGGTGTGAAAAGAGAGACTGAAAACAAGATCAATCAAGTACATAAAAGGGTCATCTTACCTGAATAAATTAAAACAGAGTCCTTGTACCGCAGCTCAGGGTAGCTCTAAAAGAAGTGTTGTGTTTACCAAGCTGGCCATACCTGCAGCAGCGAGAAGTTTGGCAGAAGGTCCTTCTGCTGATGGAGCCCATCAAGGACAACCCTGAGGCCGACCCATCACAGGGCCAGGGTAGGGGCATGAATGTAACAGACTCTGAATTCCAGGAAGGAAAGCCCGAGAGAGCTCTGGTCACAGTGTCTGCTAATCTGATGAACAGTTACAATGCTGCCCCTTCCTGAAACACCACCACCTTTGGATACTGCCAAAAAGTAAAATATTGGTGGAAGATGGATGTTTGGATAGAGAAGTTTAAACATTTAATTGATGCACTTGAAGAGAGTGATAACAGAAAGATTATCAAGTATCTCAAAAATCTTGTTGTTGGTGGTGTGAAAGAAGTCATAAAGAAAATGCCAAGTACTCACGAGGAAGTCATATACCATCCTAGTAAAGAAGCGGAAAATCTCAATTTTAATCCAGTGCCAAACTTTGATTACGTAAGTATATGAGTTTGGCCATCTATGTAGTGTGCAAAATGTTGTACACCATGCAGAAGGTCCAGGCAGCCACAGGCTTGCTTCCAGAGGTAAAAACTAGACCATCTAATGCTCTAATTGTTATGGAAGCCTGGTCGAATAGTTTGGTTAACCTTGGAGAAGTGCAAAGCATTTATTGTACTCATAGTATCAAGAAATGAAAGCACAGACTCAAAAGAATAACTCAAGGCCAATTTACAAAAATACTTCTGATTTTTATACTTTTTTTAAGACCATGACCATCAAAATCGGGTAAGTACTTTTTAATTTATTAAATGTTTATTTATAGGAAGTGTCTTATGGATGCTGGGGGTCCAGTGCCTCTGGCTATTGCATGTTTCAGCCACTGGAGGTTGTAGGGTCCAAAAGGGTAATGTCGCCTCTCTGAAGGGAGATCTTTGGTATTTTTTAGAAGAGTGGAGGTCCTCTGTTTTTTTTTTAGAGTTCATCCGATGTCTGAGCAACCCCTCAGCATGGATTGTCGAGTCCTGGGTTCAGCAGGCACAGTTTGGCACCTTTTTCTTGATGCAACAGAACTTCAGTTATTGAGCCTTGGGTCTTCTTTGTTGCGGTGTCATTGTGTCATTGGAATCTGAATCACTGGTCTCAGTATTTAGTGGGTGTTTAGGGAAGTACCTAGTAGTGACCAATGGGTCATCTACCTAAGGGGGCTATACCCACTATGTGACCACTTCCTGTGGGCAGAGTTTACTTCCCTATCCCTGATAGGTTATTTTTCTACATGCAAGATGGAGAAAAACAAAATGGGTGGGTCACCTTGCATGCAACACATTATGAGTGGTACAAGCTGGTGGTGGCCACTCCTCCTGTCCTTTGTGTGTTTTCCCGCTGTTGCTCCCACCAAAAGTGGGGGTTTGCAGCAGGGGCAGCCATCTGCTGATAGCAGCAGACCTGGGTTTGGTTTCAAAGGTGGTAACTCATTTGAAGATCTCTAGGAGGACAGTGCACTTTCTGGAGGAGGGCGGTATGACACCTCCACCCAGGAAGGGCTTTGCTCTGGGACCCAGGGAGCAGGAACTCTTACCCCATGATTCCAGAATCTTCACTGGTGGTGGCAGGCTGGTTGTGACTGGCTAGCAACCATGCTAGTGTAAGTTAGCTTTAGGGGTCACCTCTAAGGAGGCCCTTGGTTACATTTGCAATACATCCTATACTGGTACCAGATTGGAGTTATCATCCTGATTTGTTTGACACCAAACAACCCAGGGTTCAGAGTAGCCATCTTGCAGCTGTGAACCTTGTACTGACCAGTGTCCAGCACATGCATCTAAAATGGCTGCTCTGTTCACTTACTATGCCCAGGTTTGGCAAGGACACAGTAGGGACATATTGCTCATGCATCCATGCCCACACATAGAGTATAGTACACCCTGCCTTAGGGCTGGAAGACCTGCCAGAGGGGTGACATACCTATATTGTGTTGCGTGTGTAGTGGGCAGGGCACAAAGGGTGTGTGCCATGTTGAGTTTGCATTTTAGGATTGTACCAGGACATTTAGTGTGTAATGGCAGTGCTTGGTGCATCTGGATGCATGGCCCATGAGGTTGGCACAATCTGTGCTGCTGCCGTCGGGGGCCCACCCTTAGTACCCCAGGCCCTGGGTACCTAAGTACTATTATTTAGGGACTTATAGTGAAAGGTATAGGTCTAGCAATATCTTTGAAATTTTAGGGAAAGAACACTGCCACTGGGGGCCTAGATAGAAGGATCCCAGTTCACTCAAGTCCAAGTTGCATCCAGAAACCAAGCAAAAAGTGTGTGTGGGGATACTGCTACAGGGTGCCAGATCTGCATACAACTCCTCCCTAGCCCACAGGCCAGGAGACTCAGCCAATTTCTCGGGTGAGGCTTCCTAGTCTGTTAGGTGAGTAAGAGAAGTGAAACAAGCTGGTTAGTTGCAAGGCCTATTCTGCCTCACACCCTACTGTACAGGTAATTCCCTCTGGGTAACAGCTATAGGGTCCAATCTGAAATGTATTACATCAGTACCACCAGTGTGTGCTCTTTTCCCTTTTGTCTTGGGGTCAGAGGTGTCCACTTCTGCTATCCCTATCTAGCCAAGGCAACCCCTAGATTACCCAAAGAGGTCACCCATAACATGAGTTACCCTACCATGACCAACAGGGTCAAGGGCCCTAACTTACTATTTGGTATGGGGTCAGACCACCATGTAAAGGACAGTGCAACTGTAAAGGCTAATACCTAGCAGAGGCCACTGACAGCTGTCAGTACCCAGAACACACCTTTTGCTCCACACCCACAGGGGACAGGGCTAACTTACAGACTTCTTTGGGTTCAGGGTGCTTGTCTGTTGAAAGAGAGTGGGGGGACTCTACATCCTGTGGAGAACACCCTTCTTGCACTCTCTTTCCTGCCAGCTAAGGAGCCACCAAGTCTGGCTCAACAGGTGACTGACTAGTAAGCACGCCTTAGGGGTCAAGCAGTGCTTCACAAGGTCCACAGGGGAGTTCTTCCCTAAATGGATCAGAAATGCCTTGGCTCTCTGGTGCCTTAGTGAAAGCTTTCCCACCTTTACTTTACTTTTTCTTTTTCTTTTTCTTTTTCTTTTTCTTTTTCTTTTGGGGCCTACATGCTCTCATTGCAAGGGCAGCACCTCCAGAATCTTAGGAAGAGGTCTGACACTGGCCCAGTCCCTCTCTTGAACTCTGACCAACGTTTGGAGATAGTCAAGGGGGAGGTCTGTACTGACTACCACCCTTCTCCGGCTAAGGAACCCATATATCTCTGTAGACACTACAGATACTGGACTATCAGTGACTTTCCCTTACCCTGGCAGCCTCTCCGGAGATATACTGGTTTGGGAGCACCAACCTATCATGCACAACTGTGTGACTGCCAAAGGGGTCTCTCAGGGCAGAGGCTTGGATTCTATTGAGCAGTAGGTGGTGGAAGTGTCTACTCCCCTCTGGAATCTCCAACTCACATGTAGAGCCCACTTTCCAGATAAAGGCTATGAGGACCTCCTGATTTGAGACATCATCTCCAATGGCTACCCTGGCTGCCCCTGGGGGTTTACTAGTAGGTTTGTTTTAAGGACAAGAATTGTTTTGGTGTGATGTCCTGTCTGTAGAGAGGTATGGCACCATGCCTTAGTGGCATCCGAGTTTTACCGTGGTACCCACCTTTGTTTTGTAAGGGGTCTTTCGGCCCACGCTCCTGGATAGATTTTTGGGGGCCTAAGGACTCCTTTTCTTTATTTCTAGGGTGATCCATCTTTTTCTCTTGGGGGTCTTCCCTGAATCTTTATTTTTGTCAGCCCTTCCAGTTCTGGCTTTTGACACCCTAGTTCTCATCCAATGATCAGCCTTCCTTCCAAACTCTTGGGGGAGACTGGCCCCAGGCCTACAAGGTACTGTACACTTTTTCATAGACACAATTACTCAAGAGGTGTTCTTTCTTCATCACATTATACAGTCCTTCATAATCATGTACCTTGCTGCCCTTCAACCAACCATCTAGCATCTTTACTGAGAAGTCCACAAATTCTACCCAGGACTGGACTTTTGGGTCCCTCTGAATTTTATGCAGTATTCCACAGTGGTTAATCCAAAGCACTCAGTCAGGGTACCCTTCATGAGGCCATAGGATTTAGAATCTGTTTCACTCAGTGTCAGAAGCTTATCTCTACACTTTCCTGAGAATAATTCCCATAACAGAGTGGCCTGGTGCTTCTTTTGGATTTCTCTGCCAAAGCAGGCTCTTTCAAAGGAAATTAACCATTTCTGAATATAATCTCCTTCTCTATAGGAAGGGACAACTCTTTTGGGAGTCTTAGGTTGAAAGGTCTTTCTTCCTCCCTATTTATTAGTATGCTGCCACAGAGATGAATGCTAAGCCCAACTCTCTTCTTTTCATTTCCATTTCCAAAGTTGAGCCTCTAGGGCCAACCTTTGGGATACATTGCCTAGAGCCACATCCTCCTTTGAGGGGGCTCTTGAACTTGGGGCAGAGGAGCTACCTTCTCCCCCATTGCCCACAGCATTGCCCTCGCCACCAGAAGCTTCATCAACTACCTCTTCTGTGGAGTGGTCTTTCTCATACTGGGCCACCAGAAGCCTAAGCTTGTCTGTGTTGGCATTTTTCCCAGTATGAATCTTGTACAGTTGGCAGAGTTTCCATAAACTGATCATAAACTGCCTTGTAAGGGGCGAAGTTGAGGTCCTGGTTTTGGTTCGCAGAATCTGTCATGCTTACTTTACTAAAGCTATGACCTTTTTATAAGCGTGGTACCCCTTTTTGGATAAGGCCAACTAAAGTAAGGGCTTTTAAGCTCTAATTATTGTTTTAGAGACCCAACCAGGGCCTTAGCACTTATTTTAAAAAGTTGCAAACATTTGAGCCTATTGAAAGAAAATGCAATTAAGCTAAAGACAATTTGGAAAGTTATTTGTGTGCTTACAAACTGACAAAGTAGTATCAGCAAATTCAAAGTCTTTATCCTACCGCTGGGACACCATGGCCCAGATTTAAAAAAAATTATGCAAAACTGTGCTAGCGAAGTTGTACATCAAAAAAATTACAGGGAACTGACACTATTCCCTAGCGCCATGTGTGCGCCAAATTAAAAAAGTGATGCACTATGATGCTAAGCAAAGGTTAGCAACAAAAACAAGACGCTAAGCACTGCAATATGCCATAGGAGAAAATGGCACTAATGCTACAAAAGTGGTGTTAGACCGCTTTGCGGCACTGTTTTTGATACAAAACGGGTTAGTGTCATATTTAACAGCATTAGCATAAAAAAACGCATGAGCAAGAAAAAAACATTTGGAAAGACAAGATGTAGAATACAGGCCAGGAGGGACCCCAGGGAAATCACAGTCAGCCAAGTACCAGCCAGGAGGGTCCAGAAAAGTCACATGAGAAGGAGAGGAGGAAGCAGAAGCTTTAGTGAGGAGGAGCATGACATCTTGGTCAGAGAGGTGATGAAGCACCAACACCAGCTCTTCATCATCTCCAAATTGCCAATAAGTAGGAGAGAGGCTATGTGGCAGGCAATAGTAGATAAAGCCAACTGCGTTGCAGATGTGAGGAGGACTGTCAATGATTGTAAGAAGCGCTGGCATGATTGCAAGTGCAGAACTAAGGAGAAACTGGCCAGGATCCAAAAGGTAGCACTGCAGACTGGAGGTGGAAATCCCACACTCCGGAAGACCTGGATGAGCTTGAGGAGATGGTGGCATTGGTCATCCCGGAGGAGCTGGTCACTGGAATTGCAAGACAGGACAGCGCAGACTACCAAGAACTACCACAAATGCAGGGTAAGTTTCAGGGGAGGACTATTTAGAATCCCACAAATGGCAGAAGGGGGAGGTACATAGGACACACTCAATGCATGCTAAAGGGTCGCATCGGGAAACAAAGGCCCTGAATCAAAACGCCACAGTACCAACCAAGCCTCACTTGCAGTGATGGTCTGGTAGCACAATACACTTCAACATATACACAACATGGTCTTAAGCCACTTACTGTGGCTTTACACCACCTTGTAAATATGCAGCACATTGCCTGGAAGGGTCGTGCAATTAGTGTGGCTGTGGCTGTGCCACAACAACACCCATTGCATATTGATATTGCCCCATGTCCAAAACCACATGTTCATCAGAGACTGTGACTAAAGTCAACACCACCCCAGGGGTGGTGTCAGGATGGCGCAACAAGGTAAAATGCTTTCCATCCTTCTTGTGTCATTGCCCTTCTCATGTGTGCTGCATCCTGCAGCTCACATAGAAATACCACCTTCCCATAATAGATTGTTTATGTGCAGGAAGGGACACCTTCCTGCATATAAATAATCTATCTCCTCAATGCAGGTACCCCTTCACTATGGGTACAATCTGTGGAGATGATGGGGGAAACGCAGGGGTGTGCTGTATTCCAGTAAACATGGCACATCCCTGCCTTTCAAAAGTGGCGCATCGCCATGCAGCTAAAATTGCTGCTGCACTGAGCTGTACTGCTTGAGCAAAAATCAGGGCCTAAGTGTGCAACCTGTGGAATGCAAACCACACAGGGTGGATCAACAACAATTCTCATACACCTCCATGTACCATTTGGGAATGGGCACCAAGGTGAACTCATACAATACATGGGGCATGTCTGTGACCATCATTTGTGCTGCTGTACAAGTAGCTTCAATGTCACCGTGTAACAAGGTTGTCTGTGTTTGAATGGTTGGTTTTCTGCATAAATGGACATCAACATGCGTAAGAACTGGCACAAGTGGCATCAAGGTAGCACTGCCGGCACAATGTCACTAGCCTGTAATGCAGCTGTACCATTATATAAATAGTTGCCCATGTGGATCCAAGATGCACATTCCACTTGTGTCCCATCAACAAAGTCTTACAAAGTATGCATTGATCCACATTCTACTGCCTTACACTAAAATATGCCTGTGGCAGATATAATGTATGCAGGGAAATGTCCCAAATGTAGGGAGTGTTAAACTAACTGGGCAGACAATCCATATAGGTTGCACTGTCCCATCTAGTTAGCACATGTGTGGGGCCTGCTAAAGGCAGATGACAAAGTAACGCAAGCATTGTAGACAATGGACCTACCTGTGCTTTGCTGCTGTAGTGCCATCATTCATGGTGGCAATGCATTATAGCACCAAAAGAGAGCCAGCCCATATTACACTACTATGGGAATGTCCACCAGGGTGAAAAGGAAGGTAAATGATGTGCTACCATGGTGTCAGTTGCAGGGGCAAGGGGCCTGCAAGGAAGACGGTGGTGTGGGATCAATGCACAAAATGCCTTGAAAGGTTGCCCCATGTGTGATGCGCAATGCAACACATAATTTCCAAATACAACCTGGGGTCTATAATGTGTCACTGAGCCTCCAGTAGCAAGTAAATGATGAGCTATGTCAACAGCCACCACAGTCAAAGATTCACATTTTACTATCTCATTGCAGAGGATGATGCTTTACCTCCTGCCGACCTGCCTGTCCTGGATTTTACAGATGACATGGATGACCAGCTGCCGACCATCAATGAGAAGACCCTCCAATATGTCCTAGGTTCCCTCTAGGTACCACCTCCAGTCACAGGCATGATATACAACTGGCTGGGGGCTCTACAGAATACCCTGGAGTCCATACAGTGGGAAGTAGGCTCACTCAGAAAAAACATGGTTGCCTACCACTGTGATGTTGCTATGGTGTTGAGAAATCAGCAGTTCCTCCTTGCTGCAGTGATGCCTTATGTGTTCCCACAAATGGCAGCTGCCGGCATATTTGACTCCACATCTCTATCACCTTATGTGTGTGAGGCCCCGTCAACTTCAACAACAGTACCACCCATGTCACAGGAGGCACCACACACATGAAGATGTGGAAGGAACAACATTCACAAGGAAAACCACCCAGTCGCCACATGGACAGTATCTCCTTATCTGTGCTTAAGATCATGCCAGTGTTGTGACAGCTGGCAATATAGCCTCTTCACACAACCACTGTTGACTGTCATTGTCTCAATTCCTACGTATTTTCAATTTGGACACCTCCTCACTAATGCACACTTCTCCTAACCATGAATCATAAAATGTCTCTCACCCTTGGACTCTGAATGTACAAGAAATGGCTCAGGATCTCTCATGGGGTTCTGTTAACGGACTTTGTATTACATTGGAATATACACTTGCATGTGTAAATACATCTCCATATTCACATGTATCATGTCCAAATTTACTGTCATATATTAACTCATCTGAATGTATGCATTGTGTGAAGCTATGTCAATGAGAACAGAACCTAATCACATGTGTGGCTTACTGTCAGACACAAAGCCACAGCCTAGGAATGCAACATGAAAAAGATGGCTGATGGTGTTGTGGGCTACAACCAACTTACAGCGCCTTCAAAACATGCATTAAACAGATTTGCATGCAAGTTGACATGTGGCATGTATGGGTCAGAGCCAAGTGTCAGGAAAATTTCCAGATGAGAGCACCAGTACAACTAATATGTGTGGAACAGAAGAGGTAAATTTAATCAGTGACGGGCAGCTGTCAGTGTGCCAGGACACATACCCTAAATGAGTTGATGTAATATGTGCTACACTTTCCAACATTATTTCTGACAGACCTCTGTGATGACAGTTGAAGCTCCATACTTACCTGTCAAAGATTCTGTATACATACACAATGTTATTGTCTGGAACTAGGGATGACAAATGTTTTGAGTTGCTGATGTCATATTTACAGTCAATTTGACAGCTTCTGGCTCATAGGGGATACACATTGTCATACATATAAATCAATATAGAAAGTATACCCTAAGGCATTCCTCTAACTTGGCCGGTGCAAACATGAGAACACCCAGACACTCAATCAACATGGAAAGATAATTGTCCAAAACTAACTGGATTTAAATAAACATTAAAAGAACACCTTATTAACCCCTTCTGTGCCTTGGATGAGATGATCTCGTCCAAGGCTACAGTTCCCCTGTGCCTTGGACGAGATCATCTCGTCCTAGGCACAGGGGAACTTGGGGGCGCGCTAGCGCGCCCCCCGCGCACCCCCCTTCCCCCCCCAAGTCGGGATGGAAGGGGAAGACCTTCCCCTTCCACCCCCGACCCCCCCCACCCCCCCCTGTGACGTCAGCGCGCGAGCGCGCGCTGATTTGTCACAGGGGCCTCCCTAGTCGCGCTGGAAGCTCTGCTTCCAGCGCGATTGAAAAAGAAATGCAAAAGCATTTCTTTTTCAATCACTTGGGAGGCCCGGAGGGGCTTCAAAGGGAAGGAAAGGTATTTCCTTCCCTTTGAAGTCCCTCCGAGGGTTTCAAAAGCCGGATTGCTTGCAAACCGGCTTTTGAAACCCCACTAGACACCAGGGATTTTTTTATTTTTTATTGAAACACACAAAAGGGAGCGACCCTTTGGGTAAGGGTCGCTGCCAGGGGGGGCATTTTTTTGAGAAGGCCTTTTCTGCCCCCCCTGGGGGCAGAAACCTCTAGGCACCAGGGACCATTTTTTAAAAAAAAAAAAATTTTATGTTTCATTTCTTTTTTTTTTGGTGGGGAGCGACCCCTTAGGCAAGGGTCGCTCCCCTTGGGGGAAAATTATATTTTGGCCATTTCTGCCCCCCTTGGGGGCAGATTGGCCTATTTTGATGAGGCCAATCTGCCCCCAAGGGGGGTAGAAACCACTAGACACCGGGGAATTTTTTCTTTGCGTGAATTTCACGCAAAGGGAGCGACCCCTTAGGCAAGGGTCGCTCCCTGGGGGGAGGGCAATTTATTTTAGGCCATTTCTGCCCCCAGGGGGGGCAGAAACCTCTAGGCGCCAGGGCAAATTTGTTTTTTGTGTTTTTTTTTTTTGTTGTTTCTTTTTTTAGAGATGGGGAGCGACCCATCAGGCAAGGGTCGCTCCCCTGGGGGGCAAATTGTATTTAGACCATTTCTGCCCCCCTGGGGGCAGATTGGCCGATTTTAGGTCAATCTGCCCCCAAGGGGGCAGAAACCACTAGGCACCGGGGATTTGTTTTTTGGCGCCAATGTCACGCAGGGGGAGCGACCCCGTAGGCAAGGGTCGCTCCCGGGGGGGGGGGGTGGGGGCCGGGGGGGGGGACAAATTTATTTTAGGCCATTTCTGCCCCCCCTGGGGGCAGATCGGCCTATTACTAGGCTGAACTGCCCCCAGGGGGGGGCAGAACCCTCAGGGCACCAGGGCAAATTTTTTTGTTGTGTTTTTTTTTTTTGTTTGCTTGTTTTTTTCGAGATGGGGAGCGACCCATCAGGCAAGGGTCGCTCCCCTGGGGGGGCAAATTGTATTTAGGCCATTTCTGCCCCCCTTGGGGGCAGATTGGCAGATTTTAGGTCAATCTGCCCCCAAGGGGGCAGAAACCACTAGGCACCTGGGATTTGTTTTTTGGCGCCAATGTCACGCAGGGGGAGCGACCCCTTAGGCAAGGGTCGCTCCCGGGGGGGGTGGGGGCTGGGGGGGGGCAAATTTATTTTAGGGCATTTCTGCCCCCCCCCTCCCGGGGCCGGCTGAGCTAGAGGCCAAACTCCACAGGTAGGCACTTTGCAAAAAACACCTCTGTTTTCTGTGAAAAAATATGTTCTGTCCACGTTGTGTTTTGGGCCATTTCCTTTCGTGGGCGCTAGGCCTACCCACAGAAGTGAGGTACCATTTTTATTGAGAGACTTAGGGGAACGCTGGGTGGAAGGAAATTTGTGGCTCCTCTCAGATTCCAGAACTTTCTGCCACAGAAATGTGAGGAACATGTGTTTTTTTAGCCACCTTTTGAGGTTTGCAAAGGATTCTGGGTAACAGAACCTGGTCCGAGCCCCGCAAGTCACCCCATCTTGGATTCCCCTAGGTCTCTAGTTTTCAGAAATGCACAGGTTTGGTAGGTTTCCCTAGGTGCCGGGTGAGCTACAAGCCAAAATCCACAGGTAGGCACTGTTTTCTTTCAAAAAATGGGATGTGTCCACGTTGCGTTTTGGGGCGTTTCCTGTTGCGGGCGCTAGGCCTACCCACGCAAGTGAGGTATCATTTTTATAGGGAGACTTGGGGGAACGCTGGGTGGAAGGAAATTTGTAGCTCCTCTCAGATTCCAGAACTTTCTGCCACAGAAATGTGAGGAACATGTGTTTTTTTAGTCAAATTTTGAGGTTTGCAAAGGATTCTGGGTAACAGAACCTGGTCCGAGCCCCGCAAGTCACCCCTCCTTGGATTCCCCTAGGTCTCTAGTTTTCAGAAATGCACAGGTATGGTAGGTTTCCCTAGGTGCCGGCTGAGCTAGAGGCCAAAATCTACAGGTAGGCACTTCGCAAAAAACACCTCTGTTTTTTTCCAAAATTTAGGATGTGTCCACGTTGCGCTTTGGGGTGTTTCCTGTCGCCGGCGCTAGGCCTACCCACGCAAGTGAGGTATCATTTTTATCGGGAGACTTGGGGGAACGCTGGGTGGAAGGAAATTTGTAGCTCCTCTCAGATTCCAGAACTTTCTGCCACAGAAATGTGAGGAACATGTGTTTTTTTAGCCAAATTTTGAGGTTTGCAAAGGATTCTGGGTAACAGAACCTGGTCCGAGCCCCGCAAGTCACCCCTCCTTGGATTCCCCTAGGTCTCTAGTTTTCAGAAATGCACAGGTTTGGTAGGTTTCCCTAGGTGCCGGCTGAGCTAGAGGCCAAAGTCTACAGGTAGGCACTTCGCAAAAAACACCTCTGCTTTTTCCCAAAATTTAGGATGTGTCCACGTTGCGATTTGGGGTGTTTCCTGTCGCCGGCGCTAGGCCTACCCACGCAAGTGAGGTATCATTTTTATCGGGAGACTTGGGGGAACGCTGGGTGGAAGGAAATTTGTAGCTCCTCTCAGATTCCAGAACTTTCTGCCACAGAAATGTGAGGGACATGTGTTTTTTTAGCCAAATTTTAGGTTAATGAGATGCAAGGTAGGCGTTCCCTTCTTAAAAAAGGACTCCCAGGCATGTGCGTGGTATTTATACTCCCAGGCAAAAGGGCGGGGCAAAAAACCCCGCATTTGCGCCTCTTTTTAACGCCTGGGTCAGGGCAGGCGTTAAGGGACCTGTGGGCTCAGAATGAGCCCAGAGGTGCCCTCCCCTGCCCCCAGGGACAACCCCTGCCACCCTAGCCCACCCCAGGAGGACACCCAAGGATGGAGGGACCCATCCCAGGGAAGAAAAGGTAAGTTGTGGTATGTATTTTTTTATTTTTTTTTGTTGCATAGGGGGGCCTGATTTGTGCCCCCCTACATGCGTTAGCGCAGTTTTGCGTCAAAAAGTATAAATATGGCCCTACATTTTTTGCGACGCTTACAGTGTTAGGAGGAGGAGGTGTGGTATTTGACCACCACTGCGCTGGAGGAAAAATGTTAGACTTCCCAAACAAACGTATTTACGTTTTTTGGAGTTACATTTGAGATGATTGTCTTGCATCCATTGAAAGATATCAGCTAGACATTTATGCAAATGGGTTCTGATTTTGATGAATTCTTGTCTAAGGACAAGATCAACCGAGTGTCATCGGCATATGACATGGAGTCAATTCCATAAGAGGCAATTAGAGACATAAGTGGAGCAATATAAATGTTAAACAGGGCTGGGTCTAAAGAGGAGCCCTAAGGCACATCTACCCTAACCTTTTTTTCTGCAGAGAAAAATGGTCCAAGAGAAACACACTGTTTTCGGTTAGCCAAGAAAGATTTTAACCAGTTGAAGGCATTATCAGAAATTCCGGCCTCTTGGACCGAGTTCACTAAGATGGAATGAAATGGTATAAAATGCAATGGATAGATCTAACAATATCAGCACTACACTATTTCCTGCATCCAGAGTCATTTTACTAGATCCTAAAACCTCAAGAACTACTTATTGAATGCTGCAGCCTGAAACCGGATTGTGAACAGTGAAGTATGTTAGAATTCTCAAGGAACCACATAAGTTGTTGATTGACATTTTCTCCAGGATTTCACTTAGCATAGGCAGGAAGGAAATGGGCCACAGACTGGAAGGAGTGGTCGGGTCCAATGAAGCTTTACTTTGTAAAGGTTTGACAATTGCCAATTTCCACTCATTAGGGAATGTCTCTGTGTTTAATGAAGCATTAATTATGTGGTCAATTCGAGTATTTACCACATCAATGACTGCATGCAGGATTGCCGGAGGGCAAGCGTCCAGAGGAGATCCTGACTTACAGGATAAGATCATCTGTGAGGAATGCGTTAAAGAAATGTCATCAAATTGAGTTAGCCCTTCCTTTAGGGAAAAATACTAATGATTGATACGTTAGTCCTGCTGATAGAACTAAAACCTTATTGTATGACAGAGATCTTATCCTTAAAAAAATCAGAAATTTGATTACAAAGAGACTGGGAGGGGGGAATGTCTCTAGCTAACGCTTTTAGTAGCAAGAAAGGTTTTGCAACGTTAAAATTCGTTTTGGAGTCACACCTAGCCTCTTCACTTTTTACTTTGTAGTAGCTTATTTTTGCTGATTTTATCCATCTATGGTAACTTTTTTGGGCAGCCTTAAAAAGATCAAAATCCTTATGCTTGTAAGCTAGGTGCCACCTCCGTTCAAGTGATTTGCAAAGGAGCTCAAGATGGTTGGAAAAGATATCATCAACGGTATGACCCAACCTATGGGTAGAGGTCAAAACCCTATCAGTAAGACCCAATCTATGGAGAGTTTTGTTCAAGTTGTTAGCTTCAGAGTTTGTAGGATCGTCAAAGTGGAGATTAAAATCATCTGATACCATAAAGGTGGCAAATCAAACTAGGGCGAGAGCAAGTACATTACCAAGTTTGGAGTGGAATTCTGATGTGAGGCTTGGAGGGTGGTAAATCAGGCAACTGGCAATCAACCTACCTACCCAGGTTCTTTGCTCTCTTAAGCGAAATAAGGTCAAAGACATTACCATGCAAGGAGTCCAGAAAAATTATGACAATCCCGACTCCACGGCTCTCCTCCTTATCCTGCTGAATCATTGTGAATCATGAAGGAAGAGCAGATGCAATATCAGGGTTAGACCAAGTATTTAGCCAATATTTGGTGATAAACAGGCCATCCAACTGATTATCAATAATTTAATCATGTATTTCATGAGCATGCTTGCACAAAGAGCGAGCACTGATTGAACCTTCTTGTACAAAACATGAGGCCAAAGTGCTCTGTTCTGGTCTAATCAGAGGTGACTGACTGCAAATGATGAGTCTTGGGTTAGGAGTTCTCATGCAACAATGATTGGTGCCGTAGTCATTAGAGTAACCATCATTAGTTCTTTGTTATTCATGTTAGTTCTTTGTTACTCACATGACAAACGTTTGAAGCTAAGATTCTTAAAATAACTGTTCATAGTCTTTTTTGATGGGTGCTAAAATTCAGAATGCCAGATTCTTTGTTTTTAAAACGATAGTGCAAGTCTCTGTAGTGCTAGTGATTATGGCGGCGGTGCACTGTGCTGTGCTTTTGAATCAAACCTTGATCAATATCTTTTTTTCTTTTATTTACTTCTCTGGAAGCCGAGGTTGATAGTCCAGAGTCCAAAGATGTGGACCACCAAGGGGTGGGGCAGTTGCAGAGAAGTTGTGGGAGCTGGATAGGTGCAGGAGCAGGTAGGTGGAGAAATGACAAGGCCTTGCATGTGGGAGTTGTTTAAATAGCTGCTCGCTCACATGGCTGCCAAAGCACGTGTAGCCATTGGAGCACATTTATTAGCATTTTGGTGCGGTAATTGGAACACATTTGCAGGCATCAGTGTAAGCCATGTGGAAACCTGCTCATTGCCTCACAGTCCTACCACTGCCACCAGGATACCATATCCTATGTAATGCACATTCAATAAATCTATTTCGTTTAGCACTTTATAAACCCTTATGAGGAGACCACCCTTTCTAAAGCGCCTATCATCGCATACCCAAAGTGGGCAAGTTGCACATTGTAGGGACGCGCTCTAGCAATAGCTGGGGTGCATTAGCAAATATTCATTAAGTGCAGAGTTCAAAATCTTGACTTATGAACAAATGTGTGTGTGTATTCTTCTTGCTTCACCAATATGTTTTGTCAACAAGGCTTATTGAGCTATTACTTCCTCAGAGCTAATACTTACCAGTTACCATGCTTCGCATCTTAATACACAGCACATAATAGATTAACTTATACTTCACTTTAGTTTTGTTCATTAAACATAAATCATAGATAACTCCTAGAATGTTTGTATTGAATGTTTTCGTGACAAATTCAATTGGAAGCACAAAATAAAGGCACTTGGAATTTCCCCTGTGCTTTCATTATCTAGGAATACCTATTATCATTATTATTAGCATTATTATAATTATCATTATTATTAGTAGTGGTAGTAATTATTATTATTATTATTATTATTATTATTATTATTATTATTATTATTATTATCTCGCTATCGGGCTTTGGGGAGAAAGTTCTGATGTGAAAGTTCTGTCTCATCAGAAAGACTCACATGGGTACAATAAGGTACTCTAAAATTATCTTACACTAACTGTTCGGTCTCTGTTGGCTTTCTGACTTAACCTCTTAGCTGCTGGACCTTCCCTCCCCCCCAGTGCTGAGCCCTTTTTTGGCTATTTGGGGTAGTTCGCGCTTATCCTTCATAACTTTTTGTCCACATAAGCAATCCACGCCAAATTTGCATTCTTTTTTCCAACATCCCAGGGATTTTAATGGTACCCAGAGTTTGTGGTTTCCCCTGGAGGAGACCAATAAATTAGCCAAAATACAGTGAAAATTTCGTTTTTTTAAAAAAAATGGGAAAAAAGGGCTGCCGAAGAAGGCTTGTGGTTTTTTCCCTGAAAATGGCATCAAGAAAGGGTTTCTGGTGCTAAAATCACCATCTTCCCACCATTCAGGAACGGGCAGACTTGAATCTGAAAACCACATTTTTCAACACAATGTTGGCATTTTACTGGGACATACCCCATTTTTACTATTTTTGGTGCTTTCAGCCTCCTTCCAGTTAGTGACAGGAATGGGTGTGAAACCAATGCTGGATCCCGGAAAGCTAAACATTTCTGAAAAGTAGCCAAAATTCTGAATTCAGCAAGTGGTCATTTGTATAAACCCTACAAGGTTTTTCTACAGAAAATAACAGCTGAAATAATAAAATATTTAAAGTGAGCTGAAAAAAACAGCAATTTTTCTCCACGTTTTACTCTGTAACTTTTTCCTGCAATGTCAGATTTTTTAAAGCAATATACCGTTACGTGTGCTGGACTCTTCCGGTTGTGAGGATATATAGGGCTTGTAGGTTCATCAATATCCCTGGGTACCCAGAGCCAATAAATGAGGTGCACCTTGCAATGGGTTTTCATTCTATACCGGGTATACAGCAATTCATTTGCTGAAATATAAAGAGTGAATAATAGGTATCAAGAAAACCTTTGTATTTCCAGAAATGGCCATAAGATAAGGTGTTGAGAAGCAGTGGTTATTTGCACATCTCAGAATTCCGGGGTGCCCATACTAGCATGTGAATTACAGGCCATTTCTCAAATAGATGTCTTTTTTACACACTGTCTTACATTTGGAAGGAAAAAATTTAGACAGACAAGGAACAATAACACTTGTTTTGCTATTCTGTGTTCCTCCAAGTCTCCCAATAAAAATGGTACCTCACTTGCGTGGGTAGACCTAATGCTCGCAACAGGAAACGCAACATGGACACATCACATTTTTGCATTGAAATCTAACATGTTTTTTGCAAAGTGCCTAGCTGTAGATTTTGGCCTCTAGCTCAGCCGGCACCTAAGGAAGCCTACCAAACCTGTGCATTTTTGAAAACTAGACACCTAGGGGAATCCAGGATGGGGTGACTTGTGGGGCTCTCACCAGGTTCTGCTACCCAGAATCCTTTGCAAACCTCATAATTTGGCCCCAAAAACACTTTTTCCTCACATTTCGGTGACAGAAAGTTCTGGAATCTGAGAAGAGCCACAAATTTACTTCCACCCAGCGTTCCCCCAAATCTCCCGATAAAAATGGTACCTCACTTGTGTGGGTAGGCCTAGCACCCGGAACAGGTTATGCCCCAAAACACAATGTGGACACATCACATTTTCCCAAAGAAAACAGACCTGTTTTTTGCAAAGGGCCTAGCTGTGGATTTTGGCCTCTAGCTCAGCCGGCACCTAGGGAAACCTACCAAACCTGTGCATTTTTGAAAACTAGACACCTAGGGGAATCCAAGATGGGGTGACTTGTGGGGCTCTGACTAGCTTCTGTTACCCAGAATCCTTTGCAAACCTCAAAATGTGGCTAAAAAACACATTTTCCTCACATTTCGGTGACAGAAAGTTCTGGAATCTGAGAGGAGCCACAAATTACCTTCCAGCCAGCGTTCCCCCAAGTCTCCCAATAAAATTGATACCTCACTTGTGTGGGTAGGCCTAGCGCCCGCGACAGGAAATGCCCCAAACACAACGTGAACACATCCCATTTTCTGACAGAAAACAGAGGTGTTTTTTGCAAAGTGCCTACCTGTAGATTTTGGCCTCTAGCTCAGCCGGCACCTAGGGAAACCTACCAAACCTGTACATTTTTTAAAACTAGACACCTAGGGGAATCCAAGATGGGGTGACTTGTGGGGCTCTGATCAGGTTCTGTTACCCAGACTCCTTTGCAAACCTCAAAAGGTGGCGAAAAAAACACTTTTTCCTCACATTTCGGTGACAGAAAGTTCTGGAATCTGAAAGGAGCCACAAATTTCCTTCCACCCAGCGTTCCCCCAAGTCTCCCGATAAACATGGTACCTCACTTGTGTAGGTAGGCCTGGTGCCCGCAACAGGAATAGATCACACAACGGTCAATGTTGGTCCTTACATGAGGCAGCTGTTGACCCTGGGGTGATCCATTCCTGACGCAGGCACTAGGTATATTCACTCAAGTGGGGTAGTGTTTTTATCAAGACAGGTGAGGAATCACTGGGTGGTAGGAATTTTGTGGATCCCAGCATATTCCTGTAGCTTGTGTGACAGAAATGCGAGAAAAATAGAGTTTTTATTCAACATTTCAGCTTTGCAGGGTATCCTGGGTAAGAAAACTTTGGAGAATCCACACAAGTCACACCTCTGTGGACTCCCCCGAATGTCTAGTTTCCAGAAATGTTTGGGTTTAGTATGTTTCTCTATATGGCCGCCGAACCCAGGACCAAAAACACAGGTGCCTGCCTTGCAAAACCAGTTTGTTTTGTGATAGATAATTTTGATGTCTCCACAATACGATTTGGGGGGTGGAATTTGGGGCTGAACTAAATTGGGGAGCTCCCAAGAGAGCACTCTATCTTTCTGCTTGCCGCCGCATTCACCTGCTCTCTGGGTTGGGCTAACCCACTAATACCCTGTTGCACAGACTGTGCTTGTGAAGGGACAGCAGGACTGTCCTCATCACCTCCCCCATAATTTACTGGAAGAGGAGTTATCGAATGGGACTCCTCCGACTGAAAAATCACTCCCAGAGTCTGTGCCATTGTCCTATCCCTCAGATGCTGTCTCAGTCTCTGATCCTATGTCAGAGCTGTCCTCTATAACCCGAGTGACGGCAGCAGTCATCCATCAAGATGCCATCTCTGCTATTGGCTAAACTGTTGCTCTAAAACACTAGCCTACATAGACAGTCACAAAATCGATGGTGTGTGTGAGATACGTGCAACAGTAGAGGCCACCTTACCTGCGCATCTTCCCTCAATCAGCACGTTCTTTCAAGACACTAAAAAAACACCTTGTCACATACCATTCGTCACAGTCTTTAGCACCTCCTGCGCCCAGTCCAACAATCATTATTGGTGCTCCCACTCCCTTCTCCTCAGATTCCCTCGTTACCACGCAGCAAAAGTGCCCTTCATCTCTCCATAGATGCCCCCCACCCTGCACATACATTTCATTTGTATTATAGTGCAGGTAATGGCTGACTTTACTAATGTACTCAGCTATTTACATAAAATACAGATTTGCTCTTTGCAGTAGGCATATAAACCTTCTGTGCTTCTTTATGGCACTAAAACTCCACTAGACAAAAGTCTGATCCTTTTGTAGCAGAAACATAATCACAATACTTATTGACTTTTTTATTGCTGCCTAAAAGCTACAGTTGAAATGCGTCAGTTGAAGTATGTGCATTGCTTTGAAGACGCAAGCTGCAACTGCAAGACAACTGGTGGCAAATATATATATATATATATATATATATATATATATATATATATAGATCACTTTTATATGTGGGTCCGGTTTTCCTGTGGGCCCATCGCAGCCCCCAGGGAAACCACACATGTATTGACAAAAGTGATATATATATACATACATATATATATATATATATATATATATATATATATATATATATATATATATATATATATATATATAAATACATATATATATATGAATCTATCTCTATATATATCTATCTACATGGATATATCTATATATATATATATATATACATATATATATATATATAGATCTATATATTTTTTTAGTAGTTGTATGGTTTCCTTGGGGACTACATACTACATATGGACCACTCTGATCCACTTCCAGGACTGCTCCAAGAATGCGCTCCTCCTTCCACCTAAGGTACTGTCATTGGGACTGTTCAAAGACTGTGGGGGTGGTTTGAGGCATGAATCAGTTTTGAGAAAAGCTGTGGCTCAGTTAGAAGTGGGGATTTCATCCATCAATCTCTATGGGCTAGGGGAATTTAGTGGCACTCCTAATATCAGGACTACAAAGGGAGTGTGTGAACTGGGGGAAGTCCTCCCTGCATTGTGAGGTTTGTGGTTTGTTCATGGATCATTGATTGATCAGGTTTGTAGCAACATTCATACATCCAAGGACCAATCTTGTTATAAATGTGGCAAGGGATAACCCTCATTAAAGCACTTATACTGTTTCAAGGTGCACTTACTCAACTTCTCCCCATTCTTGGGCCATTCTCTCTGTCAGCCGTCAAGACTTCCTGCAGAGTTATTCCTGTGCTGGGTTCAAAATGAAGTCCTTGAATGTGCAATTTAGGTCCCTTTCATCCTCCATTCTGTGCTCACTGGGTCTGTGTCATCATGAACCTTTCTTTCAGCCCCTACATTTAGCCTCTAACACATTACTATAATATTTTACATATTGCAGGATCTTTGCCAGAAAAGAACACTTTGTGTAATCTGATTGCTGATTTTAGGTCACAGTCTGTTATACCAGCCATGCTTAGGGTGGTCTTACCCAGACATTTTTCCTTTACCTTCTGTTTTGCTGCTGTAGCTTTTTGCCTTAGGGCTCTGAGCACCTTACCACTACTAACTAGTGCTAAAGGGCATGTGTTTCTCTCCTAAACATTGGTAACGTTAGTGAATCCACAATTGGCATATATCATGTAACTGTAAGTCCCTTGTAAAGTGGCATGACATCTACTCAGGGCCTGTAAATTAAATGCTAAAAACTAGTCGGTCTGCAGAACCAATTGTGCCACCCACTTAAATAGCTCTGTAAACATGTCTCAGGCCTGTCACTACAGAACCTGTGTGTGTGTAGTCTCACTGCAACCCCAGCTTGGCATCCAAGACCTCATGCCAAGCCTAAAACTCCCCTTTGCTGACATACAAGTCACCCCTAAATTAGGCCATAGGTTGCCCATAGGACAGGATGCCATGTAAGCCAAAGGCAGGACATGTACTCTTATGTTTTTCATGTCCTGGCAGTGAAAAGCTCCCAAAGTCATTTTTCACTACAGTGAGGCCAGCCCCTCTCACAGGCCAGCACTGGGGATTGCTTAAAATATTTTTAAGCTGTAATTCATTCCTGATCTGAAAGAAGTAATTTCATCTTGTTTATTACAATTGGAATGGTGAAAATAAATGCTATTTACAGGTGAAGTCAGATTTATTATTACTATTTTACAAATGCCACTTTTAGAATGTGGGCATTTCTCTGCACTCACTGCCCTGTGTGCCCACAGTCTATCTCCAGTACTCGTCTGACCTGGGCTGGGTGACAGCTACACTTGTGAATTCTCTTCGGACATACACTCATACTTCATCTGCATTCATCTGCATACTGATGGGTGCTCCTGGGTAGGAGGTTGGAAAGGCTCACACATACACCTCAAAGGGTAGTGACCAGAGTCCACACAAAGGGGCTAATTACCTCCCAAAGACAGTCTGGAGCCAGGGCTGACCTGAAAGGGGAACCCTTGCACTTCACAGGAATTCTTTGTAGTCATTCTCTCATATCAAAAGCACTTCTAAGTATAAGTACTGGGTCCTGACCCACTCAAATCAGTACAGTTCTGGACTCAAGGAAATGCTGCTGGAGTTAAGACTGCTGTGCGGCAGGATTGCTACTCTACCAGGACTGATTGCTCCCAGGAACTTCTGCACTGCTTTGCTGTGCTGCCCTGCTGCCTGCTGATCTCTTCCCAGTAGCTCAGGACTGACCAACCAAACCCAGAGTGTCTCTAAGTGGCCCTTGCTTTATTTTGCTGCTCACTCTCTTAAATCACCCTGAGTGGCATGTTGGACCACTCTGCCCACTTTCTTCAATCACCCAAAGCGGTTCGGCTGGACTTTGCCACTTGCTCTCTTCAATCACCCAGAGTGGCTCTGCTAACCTTAAACCACCCTACAAGAGGATTTTTTGTATCCTGCCACCCACTTGCATCAATCACATTTGAGCGGATTTGCTAAACCTGGTCGCCCACTTTGATCTTCAACCTTTTTGTGGCCCTGCTGAACTTTGGTGTCTGTTCAGACCCCAAGACCTGTGGCTGTGACATTCCCTCTGGTGTCACATGCCTCTGCCTCATAGCTACCCCATGGTCTCTGTCTGCTTCCTGTTGACCTTGCTGGGGGGCCTGACACTTAGCCATGTTCCGAGAAGATCACACCCTGGACATTACCGTAATGTGTCAGCCATGTAACATAATTGCTAGAGTGGAATTTAATGAAAGCTTAGTTTAGAATGTTGGAGTTCACAGGTACACGCAGAAGAATAAAGACTTGTAATTTACAGCTCTATGTGTATTGTAGTCATTGGCAGGTTCCTAGGCTGGAGAGGATGCTACAACTGGTAATGAGATAGGGGATAAGTAACCAAAAGAAAGAGTGTTTGCCATGGTGCAAGAAACTGCTTGTACATGCAACAGTGTATCACTGTTGAAGAATCAACACTTCATGCATGTGGACTCAAAGCACAACTCCAGCCGAGTTCAGAGTTTGAAGATAAGGAAAGCTTTACTGAGATGTCTATGCATACTTGGTCAAGAAATTCAAAACAAGGCCATACAGAAAGGTACCGCAATGCCACACAAGACAAAATTATACATCATATGGAGCATTAACGCTGAAGGAAGATGCACCCAGGTTTACAAAGTGCAGTTAAAGGTAATCATAACTTACATAATAACACTGCGAAGAGGCCTGCTGCAAAGCAGAGATCAACCAGGTGTGAAAAGAGAGACTGAAAACAAGATCAATCAAGTACATAAAAGGGTCATCTTACCTGAATAAATTAAAACAGAGTCCTTGTACCGCAGCTCAGGGTAGCTCTAAAAGAAGTGTTGTGTTTACCAAGCTGGCCATACCTGCAGCAGCGAGAAGTTTGGCAGAAGGTCCTTCTGCTGATGGAGCCCATCAAGGACAACCCTGAGGCCGACCCATCACAGGGCCAGGGTAGGGGCATGAATGTAACAGACTCTGAATTCCAGGAAGGAAAGCCCGAGAGAGCTCTGGTCACAGTGTCTGCTAATCTGATGAACAGTTACAATGCTGCCCCTTCCTGAAACACCACCACCTTTGGATACTGCCAAAAAGTAAAATATTGGTGGAAGATGGATGTTTGGATAGAGAAGTTTAAACATTTAATTGATGCACTTGAAGAGAGTGATAACAGAAAGATTATCAAGTATCTCAAAAATCTTGTTGTTGGTGGTGTGAAAGAAGTCATAAAGAAAATGCCAAGTACTCACGAGGAAGTCATATACCATCCTAGTAAAGAAGCGGAAAATCTCAATTTTAATCCAGTGCCAAACTTTGATTACGTAAGTATATGAGTTTGGCCATCTATGTAGTGTGCAAAATGTTGTACACCATGCAGAAGGTCAAGGCAGCCACAGGCTTGCTTCCAGAGGTAAAAACTAGACCATCTAATGCTCTAATTGTTATGGAAGCCTGGTCGAATAGTTTGGTTAACCTTGGAGAAGTGCAAAGCATTTATTGTACTCATAGTATCAAGAAATGAAAGCACAGACTCAAAAGAATAACTCAAGGCCAATTTACAAAAATACTTCTGATTTTTATACTTTTTTTAAGACCATGACCATCAAAATCGGGTAAGTACTTTTTAATTTATTAAATGTTTATTTATAGGAAGTGTCTTATGGATGCTGGGGGTCCAGTGCCTCTGGCTATTGCATGTTTCAGCCACTGGAGGTTGTAGGGTCCAAAAGGGTAATGTCGCCTCTCTGAAGGGAGATCTTTGGTATTTTTTAGAAGAGTGGAGGTCCTCTGTTTTTTTTTTAGAGTTCATCCGATGTCTGAGCAACCCCTCAGCATGGATTATCGAGTCCTGGGTTCAGCAGGCACAGTTTGGCACCTTTTTCTTGATGCAACAGAACTTCAGTTATTGAGCCTTGGGTCTTCTTTGTTGCGGTGTCATTGTGTCATTGGAATCTGAATCACTGGTCTCAGTATTTAGTGGGTGTTTAGGGAAGTACCTAGTAGTGACCAATGGGTCATCTACCTAAGGGGGCTATACCCACTATGTGACCACTTCCTGTGGGCAGAGTTTACTTCCCTATCCCTGATAGGTTATTTTTCTACATGCAAGATGGAGAAAAACAAAATGGGTGGGTCACCTTGCATGCAACACATTATGAGTGGTACAAGCTGGTGGTGGCCACTCCTCCTGTCCTTTGTGTGTTTTCCCGCTGTTGCTCCCACCAAAAATGGGGGTTTGCAGCAGGGGCAGCCATCTGCTGATAGCAGCAGACCTGGGTTTGGTTTCAAAGGTGGTAACTCATTTGAAGATCTCTAGGAGGACAGTGCACTTTCTGGAGGAGGGCGGTATGACACCTCCACCCAGGAAGGGCTTTGTTCTGGGACCCAGGGAGCAGGAACTCTTACCCCATGATTCCAGAATCTTCACTGGTGGTGGCAGGCTGGTTGTGACTGGCTAGCAACCATGCCAGTGTAAGTTAGCTTTAGGGGTCACCTCTAAGGAGGCCCTTGGTTACATTTGCAATACATCCTATACTGGTACCAGATTGGAGTTATCATCCTGATTTGTTTGACACCAAACAACCCAGGGTTCAGAGTAGCCATCTTGCAGCTGTGAACCTTGTACTGACCAGTGTCCAGCACATGCATCTAAAATGGCTGCTCTGTTCACTTACTATGCCCAGGTTTGGCAAGGACACAGTAGGGACATATTGCTCATGCATCCATGCCCACACATAGAGTATAGTACACCCTGCCTTAGGGCTGGAAGACCTGCCAGAGGGGTGACATACCTATATTGTGTTGCGTGTGTAGTGGGCAGGGCACAAAGGGTGTGTGCCATGTTGAGTTTGCATTTTAGGATTGTACCAGGACATTTAGTGTGTAATGGCAGTGCTTGGTGCATCTGGATGCATGGCCCATGAGGTTGGCACAATCTGTGCTGCTGCCGTCGGGGGCCCACCCTTAGTACCCCAGGCCCTGGGTACCTAAGTACTATTTTTTAGGGACTTATAGTGAAAGGTATAGGTCTAGCAATATCTTTGAAATTTTAGGGAAAGAACACTGCCACTGGGGGCCTAGATAGAAGGATCCCAGTTCACTCAAGTCCAAGTTGCATCCAGAAACCAAGCAAAAAGTGTGTGTGGGGATACTGCTACAGGGTGCCAGATCTGCATACAACTCCTCCCTAGCCCACAGGCCAGGAGACTCAGCCAATTTCTCGGGTGAGGCTTCCTAGTCTGTTAGGTGAGTAAGAGAAGTGAAACAAGCTGGTTAGTTGCAAGGCCTATTCTGCCTCACACCCTACTGTCCAGGTAATTCCCTCTGGGTAACAGCTATAGGGTCCAATCTGAAATGTATTACATCAGTACCACCAGTGTGTGCTCTTTTCCCTTTTGTCTTGGGGTCAGAGGTGTCCACTTCTGCTATCCCTATCTAGCCAAGGCAACCCCTAGATTACCCAAAGAGGTCACCCATAACATGAGTTACCCTACCATGACCAACAGGGTCAAGGGCCCTAACTTACTATTTGGTATGGGGTCAGACCACCATGTAAAGGACAGTGCAACTGTAAAGGCTAATACCTAGCAGAGGCCACTGACAGCTGTCAGTACCCAGAACACACCTTTTGCTCCACACCCACAGGGGACAGGGCTAACTTACAGACTTCTTTGGGTTCAGGGTGCTTGTCTGTTGAAAGAGAGTGGGGGGACTCTACATCCTGTGGAGAACACCCTTCTTGCACTCTCTTTCCTGCCAGCTAAGGAGCCACCAAGTCTGGCTCAACAGGTGACTGACTAGTAAGCACGCCTTAGGGGTCAAGCTGTGCTTCACAAGGTCCACAGGGGAGTTCTTCCCTAAATGGATCAGAAATGCCTTGGCTCTCTGGTGCCTTAGTGAAAGCTTTCCCACCTTTACTTTACTTTTTCTTTTTCTTTTTCTTTTTCTTTTTCTTTTTCTTTTTCTTTTTCTTTTGGGGCCTACATGCTCTCATTGCAAGGGCAGCACCTCCAGAATCTTAGGAAGAGGTCTGACACTGGCCCAGTCCCTCTCTTGAACTCTGACCAACGTTTGGAGATAGTCAAGGGGGAGGTCTGTACTGACTATCACCCTTCTCCGGCTAAGGAACCCATATATCTCTGTAGACACTACAGATACTGGACTATCAGTGACTTTCCCTTACCCTGGCAGCCTCTCCGGAGATATACTGGTTTGGGAGCACCAACCTATCATGCACAACTGTGTGACTGCCAAAGGGGTCTCTCAGGGCAGAGGCTTGGATTCTATTGAGCAGTAGGTGGTGGAAGTGTCTACTCCCCTCTGGAATCTCCAACTCACATGTAGAGCCCACTTTCCAGATAAAGGCTATGAGGACCTCCTGATTTGAGACATCATCTCCAATGGCTACCCTGGCTGCCCCTGGGGGTTTACTAGTAGGTTTGTTTTAAGGACAAGAATTGTTTTGGTGTGATGTCCTGTCTGTAGAGAGGTATGGCACCATGCCTTAGTGGCATCCGAGTTTTACCGTGGTACCCACCTTTGTTTTGTAAGGGGTCTTTCGGCCCACGCTCCTGGATAGATTTTTGGGGGCCTAAGGACTCCTTTTCTTTATTTCTAGGGTGATCCATCTTTTTCTCTTGGGGGTCTTCCCTGAATCTTTATTTTTGTCAGCCCTTCCAGTTCTGGCTTTTGACACCCTAGTTCTCATCCAATGATCAGCCTTCCTTCCAAACTCTTGGGGGAGACTGGCCCCAGGCCTACAAGGTACTGTACACTTTTTCATAGACACAATTACTCAAGAGGTGTTCTTTCTTCATCACATTATACAGTCCTTCATAATCATGTACCTTGCTGCCCTTCAACCAACCATCTAGCATCTTTACTGAGAAGTCCACAAATTCTACCCAGGACTGGACTTTTGGGTCCCTCTGAATTTTATGCAGTATTCCACAGTGGTTAATCCAAAGCACTCAGTCAGGGTACCCTTCATGAGGCCATAGGATTTAGAATCTGTTTCACTCAGTGTCAGAAGCTTATCTCTACACTTTCCTGAGAATAATTCCCATAACAGAGTGGCCTGGTGCTTCTTTTGGATTTCTCTGCCAAAGCAGGCTCTTTCAAAGGAAATTAACCATTTCTGAATATAATCTCCTTCTCTATAGGAAGGGACAACTCTTTTAGGTTGAAAGGTCTTTCTTCCTCCCTATTTATTAGTATGCTGCCACAGAGATGAATGCTAAGCCCAACTCTCTTCTTTTCATTTCCATTTCCAAAGTTGAGCCTCTAGGGCCAACCTTTGGGATACATTGCCTAGAGCCACATCCTCCTTTGAGGGGGCTCTTGAACTTGGGGCAGAGGAGCTACCTTCTCCCCCATTGCCCACAGCATTGCCCTCGCCACCAGAAGCTTCATCAACTACCTCTTCTGTGGAGTGGTCTTTCTCATACTGGGCCACCAGAAGCCTAAGCTTGTCTGTGTTGGCATTTTTCCCAGTATGAATCTTGTACAGTTGGCAGAGTTTCCATAAACTGATCATAAACTGCCTTGTAAGGGGCGAAGTTGAGGTACTGGCTTTGGTTCGCAGAATCTGTCATGCTTACTTTACTAAAGCTATGACCTTTTTATAAGCGTGGTACCCCTTTTTGGATAAGGCCAACTAAAGTAAGGGCTTTTAAGCTCTAATTATTGTTTTAGAGACCCAACCAGGGCCTTAGCACTTATTTTAAAAAGTTGCAAACATTTGAGCCTATTGAAAGAAAATGCAATTAAGCTAAAGACAATTTGGAAAGTTATTTGTGTGCTTACAAACTGACAAAGTAGTATCAGCAAATTCAAAGTCTTTATCCTACCGCTGGGACACCATGGCCCAGATTTAAAAAAAATTATGCAAAACTGTGCTAGCGAAGTTGTACATCAAAAAAATTACAGGGAACTGACACTATTCCCTAGCGCCATGTGTGCGCCAAATTAAAAAAGTGATGCACTATGATGCTAAGCAAAGGTTAGCAACAAAAACAAGACGCTAAGCACTGCAATATGCCATAGGAGAAAATGGCACTAATGCTACAAAAGTGGTGTTAGACCGCTTTGCGGCACTGTTTTTGATACAAAACGGGTTAGTGTCATATTTAACAGCATTAGCATAAAAAAACGCATGAGCAAGAAAAAAACATTTGGAAAGACAAGATGTAGAATACAGGCCAGGAGGGACCCCAGGGAGATCACAGTCAGCCAAGTACCAGCCAGGAGGGTCCAGAAAAGTCACATGAGAAGGAGAGGAGGAAGCAGAAGCTTTAGTGAGGAGGAGCATGACATCTTGGTCAGAGAGGTGATGAAGCACCAACACCAGCTCTTCATCATCTCCAAATTGCCAATAAGTAGGAGAGAGGCTATGTGGCAGGCAATAGTAGATAAAGCCAACTGCGTTGCAGATGTGAGGAGGACTGTCAATGATTGTAAGAAGCGCTGGCATGATTGCAAGTGCAGAACTAAGGAGAAACTGGCCAGGATCCAAAAGGTAGCACTGCAGACTGGAGGTGGAAATCCCACACTCCGGAAGACCTGGATGAGCTTGAGGAGATGGTGGCATTGGTCATCCCGGAGGAGCTGGTCACTGGAATTGCAGGACAGGACAGCGCAGACTACCAAGAACTACCACAAATGCAGGGTAAGTTTCAGGGGAGGACTATTTAGAATCCCACAAATGGCAGAAGGGGGAGGTACATAGGACACACTCAATGCATGCTAAAGGGTCGCATCGGGAAACAAAGGCCCTGAATCAAAACGCCCCAGTACCAACCAAGCCTCACTTGCAGTGATGGTCTGGTAGCACAATACACTCCAACATATACACAACATGGTCTTAAGCCACTTACTGTGGCTTTACACCACCTTGTAAATATGCAGCACATTGCCTGGAAGGGTCGTGCAATTAGTGTGGCTGTGGCTGTGCCACAACAACACCCATTGCATATTGATATTGCCCCATGTCCAAAACCACATGTTCATCAGAGACTGTGACTGAAGTCAACACCACCCCAGGGGTGGTGTCAGGATGGCGCAACAAGGTAAAATGCTTTCCATCCTTCTTGTGTCATTGCCCTTCTCATGTGTGCTGCATCCTGCAGCTCACATAGAAATACCACCTTCCCATAATAGATTGTTTATGTGCAGGAAGGGACACCTTCCTGCATATAAATAATCTATCTCCTCAATGCAGGTACCCCTTCACTATGGGTACAATCTGTGGAGATGATGGGGGAAACGCAGGGGTGTGCTGTATTCCAGTAAACATGGCACATCCCTGCCTTTCAAAAGTGGCGCATCGCCATGCAGCTAAAATTGCTGCTGCACTGAGCTGTACTGCTTGAGCAAAAATCAGGGCCTAAGTGTGCAACCTGTGGAATGCAAACCACACAGGGTGGATCAACAACAATTCTCATACACCTCCATGTACCATTTGGGAATGGGCACCAAGGTGAACTCATACAATACATGGGGCATGTCTGTGACCATCATTTGTGCTGCTGTACAAGTAGCTTCAATGTCACCGTGTAACAAGGTTGTCTGTGTTTGAATGGTTGGTTTTCTGCATAAATGGACATCAACATGCGTAAGAACTGGCACAAGTGGCATCAAGGTAGCACTGCCGGCACAATGTCACTAGCCTGTAATGCAGCTGTACCATTATATAAATAGTTGCCCATGTGGATCCAAGATGCACATTCCACTTGTGTCCCATCAACAAAGTCTCACAAAGTATGCATTGATCCACATTCTACTGCCTTACACTAAAATATGCCTGTGGCAGATATAATGTATGCAGGGAAATGTCCCAAATGTAGGGAGTGTTAAACTAACTGGGCAGACAATCCATATAGGTTGCACTGTCCCATCTAGTTAGCACATGTGTGACGCCTGCTAAAGGCAGATGACAAAGTAACGCAAGCATTGTAGACAATGGACCTACCTGTGCTTTGCTGCTGTAGTGCCATCATTCATGGTGGCAATGCATTATAGCACCAAAAGAGAGCCAGCCCATATTACACTACTATGGGAATGTCCACCAGGGTGAAAAGGAAGGTAAATGATGTGCTACCATGGTGTCAGTTGCAGGGGCAAGGGGCCTGCAAGGAAGACGGTGGTGTGGGATCAATGCACAAAATGCCTTGAAAGGTTGCCCCATGTGTGATGCGCAATGCAACACATAATTTCCAAATACAACCTGGGGTCTATAATGTGTCACTGAGCCTCCAGTAGCAAGTAAATGATGAGCTATGTCAACAGCCACCACAGTCAAAGATTCACATTTTACTATCTCATTGCAGAGGATGATGCTTTACCTCCTGCCGACCTGCCTGTCCTGGATTTTACAGATGACATGGATGACCAGCTGCCGACCATCAATGAGAAGACCCTCCAATATGTCCTAGGTTCCCTCTAGGTACCACCTCCAGTCACAGGCATGATATACAACTGGCTGGGGGCTCTACAGAATACCCTGGAGTCCATACAGTGGGAAGTAGCCTCACTCAGAAAAAACATGGTTGCCTACCACTGTGATGTTGCTATGGTGTTGAGAAATCAGCAGTTCCTCCTTGCTGCAGTGATGCCTTATGTGTTCCCACAAATGGCAGCTGCCGGCATATTTGACTCCACATCTCTATCACCTTATGTGTGTGAGGCCCCGTCAACTTCAACAACAGTACCACCCATGTCACAGGAGGCACCACACACATGAAGATGTGGAAGGAACAACATTCACAAGGAAAACCACCCAGTCGCCACATGGACAGTATCTCCTTATCTGTGCTTAAGATCATGCCAGTGTTGTGACAGCTGGCAATATAGCCTCTTCACACAACCACTGTTGACTGTCATTGTCTCAATTCCTACGTATTTTCAATTTGGACACCTCCTCACTAATGCACACTTCTCCTAACCATGAATCATAAAATGTCTCTCACCCTTGGACTCTGAATGTACAAGAAATGGCTCAGGATCTCTCATGGGGTTCTGTTAACGGACTTTGTATTACATTGGAATATACACTTGCATGTGTAAATACATCTCCATATTCACATGTATCATGTCCAAATTTACTGTCATATATTAACTCATCTGAATGTATGCATTGTGTGAAGCTATGTCAATGAGAACAGAACCTAATCACATGTGTGGCTTACTGTCAGACACAAAGCCACAGCCTAGGAATGCAACATGAAAAAGATGGCTGATGGTGTTGTGGGCTACAACCAACTTACAGCGCCTTCAAAACATGCATTAAACAGATTTGCATGCAAGTTGACATGTGGCATGTATGGGTCAGAGCCAAGTGTCAGGAAAATTTCCAGATGAGAGCACCAGTACAACTAATATGTGTGGAACAGAAGAGGTAAATTTAATCAGTGACGGGCAGCTGTCAGTGTGCCAGGACACATACCCTAAATGAGTTGATGTAATATGTGCTACACTTTCCAACATTATTTCTGACAGACCTCTGTGATGACAGTTGAAGCTCCATACTTACCTGTCAAAGATTCTGTATACATACACAATGTTATTGTCTGGAACTAGGGATGACAAATGTTTTGAGTTGCTGATGTCATATTTACAGTCAATTTGACAGCTTCTGGCTCATAGGGGATACACATTGTCATACATATAAATCAATATAGAAAGTATACCCTAAGGCATTCCTCTAACTTGGCCGGTGCAAACATGAGAACACCCAGACACTCAATCAACATGGAAAGATAATTGTCCAAAACTAACTGGATTTAAATAAACATTAAAAGAACACCTTATTAACCCCTTCTGTGCCTTGGATGAGATGATCTCGTCCAAGGCTACAGTTCCCCTGTGCCTTGGACGAGATCATCTCGTCCTAGGCACAGGGGAACTTGGGGGCGCGCTAGCGCGCCCCCGTGCACCCCCCTTCCCCCCCCAAGTCGGGATGGAAGGGGAAGACCTTCCCCTTCCACCCCCGACCCCCCCCACCCCCCCCTGTGACGTCAGCGCGCGAGCGCGCGCTGATTTGTCACAGGGGCCTCCCTAGTCGCGCTGGAAGCTCTGCTTCCAGCGCGATTGAAAAAGAAATGCAAAAGCATTTCTTTTTCAATCACTTGGGAGGCCCGGAGGGGCTTCAAAGGGAAGGAAAGGTATTTCCTTCCCTTTGAAGTCCCTCCGAGGGTTTCAAAAGCCGGATTGCTTGCAACCCGGCTTTTGAAACCCCACTAGACACCAGGGATTTTTTTATTTTTTATTGAAACACACAAAAGGGAGCGACCCCTTGGGTAAGGGTCGCTCCCAGGGGGGGCATTTTTTTGAGAAGGCCTTTTCTGCCCCCCCTGGGGGCAGAAACCTCTAGGCACCAGGGACCATTTTTTTGTAAAAAAAAAATTTTATGTTTCATTTCTTTTTTTTTTGGTGGGGAGCGACCCCTTAGGCAAGGGTCGCTCCCCTTGGGGGAAAATTATATTTTGGCCATTTCTGCCCCACTTGGGGGCAGATTGGCCTATTTTGATGAGGCCAATCTGCCCCCAAGGGGGGTAGAAACCACTAGACACCGGGGAATTTTTTCTTTGCGTGAATTTCACGCAAAGGGAGCGACCCCTTAGGCAAGGGTCGCTCCCTGGGGGGGAGGGCAATTTATTTTAGGCCATTTCTGCCCCCAGGGGGGGCAGAAACCTCTAGGCGCCAGGGCAAATTTTTTTTTTGTGTTTTTTTTTTTTGTTGTTTCTTTTTTTAGAGATGGGGAGCGACCCATCAGGCAAGGGTCGCTCCCCTGGGGGGCAAATTGTATTTAGACCATTTCTGCCCCCCTGGGGGCAGATTGGCCGATTTTAGGTCAATCTGCCCCCAAGGGGGCAGAAACCACTAGGCACCGGGGATTTGTTTTTTGGCGCCAATGTCACGCAGGGGGAGCGACCCCGTAGGCAAGGGTCGCTCCCGGGGGGGGTGGGGGCCAGGGGGGGGACAAATTTATTTTAGGCCATTTCTGCCCCCCCTGGGGGCAGATCGGCCTATTACTAGGCTGAACTGCCCCCAGGGGGGGGCAGAATCCTCAGGGCACCAGGGCAAATTTTTTTTTTGTGTTTTTTTTTGTTGTTTGCTTGTTTTTTTCGAGATGGGGAGCGACCCATCAGGCAAGGGTCGCTCCCCTGGGGGGGCAAATTGTATTTAGGCCATTTCTGCCCCCCTTGGGGGCAGATTGGCAGATTTTAGGTCAATCTGCCCCCAAGGGGGCAGAAACCACTAGGCACCTGGGATTTGTTTTTTGGCGCCAATGTCACGCAGGGGGAGCGACCCCTTAGGCAAGGGTCGCTCCCGGGGGGGGTGGGGGCTGGGGGGGGCAAATTTATTTTAGGGCATTTCTGCCCCCCCCCTCCCGGGGCCGGCTGAGCTAGAGGCCAAACTCCACAGGTAGGCACTTTGCAAAAAACACCTCTGTTTTCTGTGAAAAATATGTTCTGTCCACGTTGTGTTTTGGGCCATTTCCTTTCGTGGGCGCTAGGCCTACCCACAGAAGTGAGGTACCATTTTTATTGAGAGACTTAGGGGAACGCTGGGTGGAAGGAAATTTGTGGCTCCTCTCAGATTCCAGAACTTTCTGCCACAGAAATGTGAGGAACATGTGTTTTTTTAGCCACCTTTTGAGGTTTGCAAAGGATTCTGGGTAACAGAACCTGGTCCGAGCCCCGCAAGTCACCCCATCTTGGATTCCCCTAGGTCTCTAGTTTTAAGAAATGCACAGGTTTGGTAGGTTTCCCTAGGTGCCGGGTGAGCTACAGGCCAAAATCCACAGGTAGGCACTGTTTTCTTTCAAAAAATGGGATGTGTCCACGTTGCGTTTTGGGGCGTTTCCCGTTGCGGGAGCTAGGCCTACCCACGCAAGTGAGGTATCATTTTTATAGGGAGACTTGGGGGAACGCTGGGTGGAAGGAAATTTGTAGCTCCTCTCAGATTCCAGAACTTTCTGCCACAGAAATGTGAGGAACATGTGTTTTTTTAGCCAAATTTTGAGGTTTGCAAAGGATTCTGGGTAACAGAACCTGGTCCGAGCCCCGCAAGTCACCCCTCCTTGGATTCCCCTAGGTCTCTAGTTTTCAGAAATGCACAGGTTTGGTAGGTTTCCCTAGGTGCCGGCTGAGCTAGAGGCCAAAAGCTACAGGTAGGCACTTCGCAAAAAACACCTCTGTTTTTTTCCAAAATTTAGGATGTGTCCACGTTGCGCTTTGGGGTGTTTCCTGTCGCCGGCGCTAGGCCTACCCACGCAAGTGAGGTATCATTTTTATCGGGAGACTTGGGGGAACGCTGGGTGGAAGGAAATTTGTAGTTCCTCTCAGATTCCAGAACTTTCTGCCACAGAAATGTGAGGAACATGTGTTTTTTTAGCCAAATTTTGAGGTTTGCAAAGGATTCTGGGTAACAGAACCTGGTCCGAGCCCCGCAAGTCACCCCTCCTTGGATTCCCCTAGGTCTCTAGTTTTCAGAAATGCACAGGTTTGGTAGGTTTCCCTAGGTGCCGGCTGAGCTAGAGGCCAAAGTCTACAGGTAGGCACTTCGCAAAAAACACCTCTGCTTTTTCCCAAAATTTAGGATGTGTCCACGTTGCGATTTGGGGTGTTTCCTGTCGCCGGCGCTAGGCCTACCCACGCAAGTGAGGTATCATTTTTATCGGGAGACTTGGGGGAACGCTGGGTGGAAGGAAATTTGTAGCTCCTCTCAGATTCCAGAACTTTCTGCCACAGAAATGTGAGGGACATGTGTTTTTTTAGCCAAATTTTGAGGTTTGCAAAGGATTCTGGGTAACAGAACCTGGTCCGAGCCCCGCAAGTCACCCCTCCTTGGATTCCCCTAGGTCTCTAGTTTTCAGAAATGCACAGGTTTGGTAGGTTTCCCTAGGTGCCGGCTGAGCTAGAGGCCAAAATCTACAGGTAGGCACTTCGCAAAAAACACCTCTGTTTTTTTCCAAAATTTAGGATGTGTCCACGTTGCGCTTTGGGGTGTTTCCTGTCGCCGGCGCTAGGCCTACCCACGCAAGTGAGGTATCATTTTTATCGGGAGACTTGGGGGAACGCTGGGTGGAAGGAAATTTGTAGCTCCTCTCAGATTCCAGAACTTTCTGCCACAGAAATGTGAGGGACATGTGTTTTTTTAGCCATATTTTGAGGTTTGCAAAGGATTCTGGGTAACAGAACCTGGTCCGAGCCCCGCAAGTCACCCCTACTTGGATTCCCCTAGGTCTCTAGTTTTCAGAAATGCACAGGTTTGGTAGGTTTCCCTAGGTGCCGGCTGAGCTAGAGGCCAAAATCTACAGGTAGGCACTTCGCAAAAAACACCTCTGTTTTTTTCCAAAATTTAGGATGTGTCCACGTTGCGCTTTGGGGTGTTTCCTGTCGCCGGCGCTAGGCCTACCCACGCAAGTGAGGTATCATTTTTATCGGGAGACTTGGGGGAACGCTGGGTGGAAGGAAATTTGTAGCTCCTCTCAGATTCCAGAACTTTCTGCCACAGAAATGTGAGGAACATGTGTTTTTTTAGCCAAATTTTGAGGTTTGCAAAGGATTCTGGGTAACAGAACCTGGTCCGAGCCCCGTAAGTCACCCCTCCTTGGATTCCCCTAGGTCTCTAGTTTTCAGAAATGCACAGGTTTGGTAGGTTTCCCTAGGTGCCGGCTGAGCTAGAGGCCAAAATCTACGGGTAGGCACTTCGCAAAAAACACCTCTGTTTTTTTCCAAAATTTAGGATGTGTCCACGTTGCGCTTTGGGGTGTTTCCTGTCGCCGGCGCTAGGCCTACCCACGCAAGTGAGGTATCATTTTTATCGGGAGACTTGGGGGAACGCTGGGTGGAAGGAAATTTGTAGCTCCTCTCAGATTCCAGAACTTTCTGCCACAGAAATGTGAGGGACATGTGTTTTTTTAGCCATATTTTGAGGTTTGCAAAGGATTCTGGGTAACAGAACCTGGTCCGAGCCCCGCAAGTCACCCCTACTTGGATTCCCCTAGGTCTCTAGTTTTCAGAAATGCACAGGTTTGGTAGGTTTCCCTAGGTGCCGGCTGAGCTAGAGGCCAAAATCTACAGGTAGGCACTTCGCAAAAAACACCTCTGTTTTTTTCCAAAATTTAGGATGTGTCCACGTTGCGCTTTGGGGTGTTTCCTGTCGCCGGCGCTAGGCCTACCCACGCAAGTGAGGTATCATTTTTATCGGGAGACTTGGGGGAACGCTGGGTGGAAGGAAATTTGTAGCTCCTCTCAGATTCCAGAACTTTCTGCCACAGAAATGTGAGGAACATGTGTTTTTTTAGCCAAATTTTGAGGTTTGCAAAGGATTCTGGGTAACAGAACCTGGTCCGAGCCCCGTAAGTCACCCCTCCTTGGATTCCCCTAGGTCTCTAGTTTTCAGAAATGCACAGGTTTGGTAGGTTTCCCTAGGTGCCGGCTGAGCTAGAGGCCAAAATCTACGGGTAGGCACTTCGCAAAAAACACCTCTGTTTTTTTCAAAAATTTAGGATGTGTCCACGTTGCGCTTTGGGGTGTTTCCTGTCGCCGGCGCTAGGCCTACCCACGCAAGTGAGGTATCATTTTTATCGGGAGACTTGGGGGAACGCTGGGTGGAAGGAAATTTGTAGCTCCTCTCAGATTCCAGAACTTTCTGCCACAGAAATGTGAGGAACATGTGTTTTTTTAGCCAAATTTTGAGGTTTGCAAAGGATTCTGGGTAACAGAACTTGGTCCGAGCCCCGCAAGTCACCCCTCCTTGGATTCCCCTAGGTCTCTAGTTTTCAGAAATGCACAGGTTTGGTAGGTTTCCCTAGGTGCCGGCTGAGCTAGAGGCCAAAATCTACAGGTAGGCACTTTGCAAAAAACATCTCTGTTTTCTCCCAAAATTTAGGATGTGTCCACGTTGCGCTTTGGGGTGTTTCCTGTCGCCGGCGCTAGGCCTACCCACGCAAGTGAGGTATCATTTTTATCGGGAGACTTGGGGGAACGCTGGGTGGAAGGAAATTTGTAGCTCCTCTCAGATTGCAGAACTTTCTGCCACAGAAATGTGAGGAACATGTGTTTTTTTAGCCAAATTTTGAGGTTTGCAAAGGATTCTGGGTAACAGAACCTGGTCCGAGCCCCGCAAGTCACCCCTCCTTGGATTCCCCTAGGTCTCTAGTTTTCAGAAATGCACAGGTTTGGTAGGTTTCCCTAGGTGCCGGCTGAGCTAGACGCCAAAATCTACAGGTAGGCAGTTCGCAAAAAACACCTCTGTTTTCTCCCAAAATTTAGGATGTGTCCACGTTGCGCTTTGGGGTGTTTCCTGTCGCCGGCGCTAGGCCTACCCACGCAAGTGAGGTATCATTTTTATCGGGAGACTTGGGGGAACGCTGGGTGGAAGGAAATTTGTAGCTCCTCTCAGATTCCAGAACTTTCTGCCACAGAAATGTGAGGAACATGTGTTTTTTTAGCCATATTTTGAGGTTTGCAAAGGATTCTGGGTAACAGAACCTGGTCCGAGCCCCGCAAGTCTCCCCTCCTTGGATTCCCCTAGGTCTCTAGTTTTCAGAAATGCACAGGTTTGGTAGGTTTCCCTAGGTGCCGGCTGAGCTAGAGGCCAAAATCTACAGGTAGGCACTTCGCAAAAAACACCTCTGTTTTTTTCCAAAATTTAGGATGTGTCCACGTTGCGCTTTGGGGTGTTTCCTGTCGCCGGCGCTAGGCCTACCCACGCAAGTGAGGTATCATTTTTATCGGGAGACTTGGGGGAACGCTGGGTGGAAGGAAATTTGTAGCTCCTCTCAGATTCCAGAACTTTCTGCCACAGAAATGTGAGGAACATGTGTTTTTTTAGCCAAATTTTGAGGTTTGCAAAGGATTCTGGGTAACAGAACCTGGTCCGAGCCCCGTAAGTCACCCCTCCTTGGATTCCCCTAGGTCTCTAGTTTTCAGAAATGCACAGGTTTGGTAGGTTTCCCTAGGTGCCGGCTGAGCTAGAGGCCAAAATCTACAGGTAGGCACTTCGCAAAAAACACCTCTGTTTTTTTCCAAAATTTAGGATGTGTCCATGTTGCGCTTTGGGGTGTTTCCTGTCGCCGGCGCTAGGCCTACCCACGCAAGTGAGGTATCATTTTTATCGGGAGACTTGGGGGAACACTGGGTGGAAGGAAATTTGTAGCTCCTCTCAGATTGCAGAACTTTCTGCCACAGAAATGTGAGGAACATGTGTTTTTTTAGCCAAATTTTGAGGTTTGCAAAGGATTCTGGGTAACAGAACCTGGTCCGAGCCCCGCAAGTCACCCCTCCTTAGATTCCCCTAGGTCTCTAGTTTTCAGAAATGCACAGGTTTGGTAGGTTTCCCTAGGTGCCGGCTGAGCTAGAGGCCAAAATCTACAGGTAGGCACTTCACAAAAAACACCTCTGTTTTCTCCCAAAATTTTGGATGTGTCCACGTTGCGCTTTGGGGCGTTTCCTGTCGCGGGCGCTAGGCCTACCCACACAAGTGAGGTATCATTTTTATCGGGAGACTTGGGGGAACGCTGGGTGGAAGGAAATTTGTAGCTCCCCTCAGATTCCAGAACTTTCTGCCACAGAAATGTGAGGAACATGTGTTTTTTTAGCCAAATTTTGAGGTTAGCAAAGGATTCTGGGTAACAGAACCTGGTCCGAGCCCCGCAAGTCTCCCCTCCTTGGATTCCCCTAGGTCTCTAGTTTTCAGAAATGCACAGGTTTGGTAGGTTTCCCTAGGTGCCGGCTGAGCTAGAGGCCAAAATCTACAGGTAGGCACTTCGCAAAAAACACCTCTGTTTTTTTCCAAAATTTAGGATGTGTCCACGTTGCGCTTTGGGGTGTTTCCTGTCGCCGGCGCTAGGCCTACCCACGCAAGTGAGGTATCATTTTTATCGGGAGACTTGGGGGAACGCTGGGTGGAAGGAAATTTGTAGCTCCTCTCAGATTCCAGAACTTTCTGCCACAGAAATGTGAGGAACATGTGTTTTTTTAGCCAAATTTTGAGGTTTGCAAAGGATTCTGGGTAACAGAACCTGGTCCGAGCCCCGTAAGTCACCCCTCCTTGGATTCCCCTAGGTCTCTAGTTTTCAGAAATGCACAGGTTTGGTAGGTTTCCCTAGGTGCCGGCTGAGCTAGAGGCCAAAATCTACAGGTAGGCACTTCGCAAAAAACACCTCTGTTTTTTTCCAAAATTTAGGATGTGTCCATGTTGCGCTTTGGGGTGTTTCCTGTCGCCGGCGCTAGGCCTACCCACGCAAGTGAGGTATCATTTTTATCGGGAGACTTGGGGGAACGCTGGGTGGAAGGAAATTTGTAGCTCCTCTCAGATTGCAGAACTTTCTGCCACAGAAATGTGAGGAACATGTGTTTTTTTAGCCAAATTTTGAGGTTTGCAAAGGATTCTGGGTAACAGAACCTGGTCCGAGCCCCGCAAGTCACCCCTCCTTGGATTCCCCTAGGTCTCTAGTTTTCAGAAATGCACAGGTTTGGTAGGTTTCCCTAGGTGCCGGCTGAGCTAGAGGCCAAAATCTACAGGTAGGCACTTCGCAAAAAACACCTCTGTTTTCTCCCAAAATTTTGGATGTGTCCACGTTGCGCTTTGGGGCGTTTCCTGTCGCGGGCGCTAGGCCTACCCACACAAGTGAGGTATCATTTTTATCGGGAGACTTGGGGGAACATAGATTAGCAAAACAAGTGCTATTGCCCCTTGTCTTTCTCTATATTTTTTCCTTCCAAATATAGGAGAGTGTGTAAAAAAGACATCTATTTGAGAAATTCCCTATAATTCACATGCTTGTATGGTCACCCCGGAATTCAGAGATGTGCAAATAACCACTGCTCCTCAGCACCTTATCTTGTGCCCTTTTTGGAAATGCAAAGGTTTTCTTGATAGCAATTTTTTACTCTTTATATTTCAGCAAATGAATTGCTGTATACCCGGTATAGAATGAAAACGCACTGCAGGGTGCAGCTCATTTATTGGCTCTGGGTTCCTCGGGTTCTTGATGAACCTACAAGCCCTATATATCCCCGCAACCAGAGGAGTCCAGCAGACGTAACAGTATATTGCTTTCCATAATCTGACATTGCAGGGAAAAGTTACAGAGTAAAACGTAGAGAAAAATTTATGTTTTTTTCACCTCAATTTCAATATTTTTCTTTTTCAGCTGTTATTTTCTGTAGGAAACCCTTGTAGGATCTACACAAATGACCCCTTGCTGAATTCAGAATTTTGTCTACTTTTCAGAAATGGTTAGGTTTCTGGGATCCAGCATTGGTTTCATGCCCATTCCTGTCACTGACTGGAAGGAGGCTGAAAGCACAAAAAATTGCAAAAATGGGGTATGCCCCAGTAAAATGCCAAAATTGTGTTGAAAAATTGGGTTTTCTGATTCAAGTCTTCCTGTTCCTGAAAGCTAGGAAGCTGCTGAGTATAGCACTGCAAACCCTTTGTTGATGCCATTTTCAGGGGGAAATCCACAATCCTTCTTCTGCAGCCACTTTTTCCAATTCTTTTGAAAAAAACGAAATTTTGACTGTATTTTGGCCAATTTCTTGGCCTCCTTCAAGGGAACCCACAAAGTCTGGGTACCTCTAGAATCCCTAGGATGTTGGAAAAAAAGGACGCAAATTTGGCTTGGTTAGCTTATGTGGACAAAAAGTTATGAGGGCCTAAGCGCGAACTGCCCCAAATAGGCAAAAAAAGGCCTGGCACAGGTGGGGGAAAAGGCCTGGCAGCGAAGGGGTTAAATCCTACCCTGTACGCTACCCCACACTAAACTAACCCACACTAACTTATCATAACTCACCCTACAGCTATCTAGCCTAATCTAAACTTATCCTAAACATTTAATGCCACACACTAAACATTTCCCCCTACCTGTTAAGAGACCAGACACGAGTGTGACAAAATAAACTAGGGATACATATATACTAACTTAATCTATATCCTTAACAAATATATATATATATTTTACATGGAAATTGTTAATTTTTGGGGGGATTTTTAAATGTGTTTATAAACATAGAAACTAATACATAACTTACCACCCAACCCCCCAAAACAAATGACTAAAACCCACACCCCCAACTATACTTACTCTATCCTACAACTAACTTAATCTACATACCTAAACTATGACGACCCACCTAAACCCACTAAAAATTCTAACAATATAAAATGGGAGAAAGGAAGGAACTGGGAGTCTGTGCAGCAACAGGTTTACATCTGCTTAAGTTTTTTCTTTCAAAACTTCAACAACTTGTAGTTTCAGGCATTGTCCATCTCAAGTTGGTCCAACCTTGACATTATGGCTGCCATGTTCCTCCTCATGTCCTCCTCGAAGGTTGAAGATGTGGCTGCTGCAGGTGGCTGTTGCTATGTCTGAGTACTGATAGGTGCAGATGAACTGGAGGGGGTTGGAACAGAGGAAGTTCCCCTGAGTCCAGATGTTGTGCTAGATGTGGGTTGTACAGTTGCAGCCTGTAGCGGAGGTCCTCCATGTTGAAAGGCAAGCCATGCCCCTGAAGATTTCTCTCGACAATACTTCCTGCCCATCTTACGGTACCCGGCCTGTACCTCCGTTATGTTGCGGAAACATTCTGCCCTTTTTTCAACAGCACGATTCTGTGCTGTAGTCATAGTGGCAGCTAAAGCATGAGGGGAACATGGCATCAAATACGGCATTAGGTAGAGGATGAACAAACATGCAGTGCACACAGCATCCTCAGATGACACATGCTGTCCACCAGACATTCCACTACAATGTGAATCTCCAAATCATGACTAAACATTCCTACCTGCGATCTACGGTATCATGTACATGTCACTGAATCAACGGTTATCCCTTGTTGACCATTAGGGCCCAGAGGTAAGTGGACAACTGTTTCTTTTTACAACATCTATGTCATCATACAAGTGAGGATAAAATGCCCCAACTACTCCCCCTTCCCTGTTCAGCACAATGTATGCAAGCCACCACTTTGACACCCCTAGCACTACATCAGGCCTTGGCCAGGCTTCATGGATGCAAGGTGGTGTTCATCCGGGAGGAGGACAGGAAAATTGGCATCAGGTATTCTAAGGAATGCCAATGCATCATTTATGTGTCCTTGAGTTAACACCTGCTCAGAGCACATGTTACAAGGGGGCACACCACTGCTAACAATGGACCCCTAATTACAGTTTAGGGTTATTGCCTATATAGTTTGCCTTAAGCCTGAACAGTACATCTATATTGTCTATAGGTTATGTACTTATTGCACCTTACCCAATAGTATGGTGTGTAACATGTCTAATGCAGCGCACACATGGTGGCTGAATAGGTGCCCTAAGTGACACAGGAAAAGTGGCACTGCACTGGGTGCAACTAAAATATTCCTTATAATTGAACTACCTGTGCACATGCATGTCTAACATCTCCTCAGTACCAGGTATACACTCAACATTCACAGTCGTTGCACACGTGATGTGACCAAGCTCACTCACAATAATCATGATGGCTAGATCATGTTGGTAAATCTGCAAACATCTAGTTTGCTACAATCCATAGACATGTCCCACATTCATCTGGAGCCGACTTGAATACTCATAGTGTACTCACTGACTGTTGCCCAGCACAAAAAGGCTCCTTGCATGGCCTCTGCCTGACTTAACTTTTGAAGAGCAGTGAGGCATTGGTGGTGCAAGTGTCTCCTACATAAGCTCCCTGGAGACCTCAACACATGTACATCTGTACCATTTCCTGAGTAACTGAAAGCAACATGTGGCACAAGGTGCTGTAAAAAGTGCTTCGACAAAGATCTTGACAACAGACATCCTATTCAGATAAACAGCACCTCTGACATATATCTTGTCTGACATCAGTGTGTATGTGGGCATACTTTCCTTTTCGTAACACCCACAATTCCATAGCAGCACACATTGACACTTGTGAAACAACCAACTTATTTTCCATCCTCAACATTGCATCAGGCATGATGTCCACATCCTAACTCAGATGGTGTCATCTCATTGGTCACATATTACATTTCACCATTGCATTGCACACATCTTACCGTCTCACAATAAACCCTGTAATGACACGTGATGCACATGGTGACATTTACTGGCTGCATCGGGGTCTTCAAATTGGGACACTTATCCAACAGTGTAGGATGGAGGCCCACTTGCAGGACATGACAGAAACACTTAGCCTAGTGATTTTGGAACATTTATGTGCATGGACAACAGTTACACATTCAACTTTTTTAGCTGAGTAAGCAAGTCAACTTTCTGATGGGACTGTACAACTGCCAAATATTACATTTCTGTAAGTAAAAGAAAGGCCAAATAATAGAGGCCCTGGAACCACCGAATTGTCACTTTCCCTGATGCTTCACTGGTGCATTTCACTGTGCCATATGTACAGGGATTTGTCATGCAGCTTTTTGTAGCATGACACCTCCATGTACATATGGGGCAGCATGACACAGTATTCTGCATCAGAGGGGCATGCAATGGATGTTGTAGTGACCGTCCCATTTTAACACCCTTTCGTTTTGACGCTGCCCCTGATGTTGAAGACATCCTACTTATTATCAGTGTCAAAAGACTAACAACTGCCCAGGGGTGGTGTATGCATAGCAAAGTGTTGAGGAATGCATTAATACTTCCTTGTTTCTTGCTTCTTATATGTGTGAGCCATTTGAAGGCACACACAGCAGAGCTAAAATGCCATGGATGTTTGCTTATGTGCACGTAGGTGTCCCTGCCTGCACATTAACAAAAGAACATAATGGATGTCTTGGCATTACTATGTGGGCAGCCATTGCCACCATTGTAGACTGGTTATGTCCTGGAAGGGATACCACCCTTCACATACACACTCCCCTCAACACAGATACACTTGCACTGTGGTCCAGGTATGCCTGCGTTGGCGTAGGCTGCTGAGCTATGTGCTGGTGGAGGTGCAGACACAGGCCTGCTCCATACTCTGGGTAATGCAGGCCTGTGTTACATATTCAGCACATGTGGGTCTCATATTTGACACTTTATAAGGTGTATGTGATACAAAATGCACACAGAAAGGAATGTGTAAGTAGTCTGTATCCAGTGCATAGCTAAGCTCACTTAAATGCTGTAATGCCATTTGTTTAAGACACAAAGGAGCAGATTTAAGAAAACTTGTGCTGCACCTAGTGCAGCGCCACTTTCCTTGTGCCCCTTAGCGCCCCCCCTACTGACACCATGTATGCACCAAATTTATAATACAGTGCACCATGGTGCAGGGTAGGGGTTCTTGATGTCAAGCTTGCCCTATCATGTACAGGGGACTGGCTGCTTGCACATGTAGGATGTCTCATCATGTGGTATGGTCTCACTCAAATTGTTATACATTATTGTTATTTTCCATATGCAACTTGCTTATGTTTTCTGACCCAAGGGACAGATGATGTCATCTGTCACTGCCTTCTGACAGAATAGTATGCGATGGGCAACTACATCCTTGTTGTTGCAAACATGAATGGGTTACTGTTAGAAATGTGGTCTTTGGTTGGCTGTCAGGTTACCCCCTGTCCAAGCAAGGACCCTCACTCTAGTCAAGGTAAGTCACACACAATCCAAATTATCCTGTGCCCACCCTCTGAGAGCTTGGCACTGAGCAGTCAGGCTTAACTTAGAAGGCAATGTGTAAAGTATTTGTGCAATAAATCATGCAATAACACAGTATACCACCACAAAATCATGCAATGACACATTATAACACCACAAAAATACACCACACAGGGTTTAGAAAAATATAGAATATTTATCTGATTAAAGTACACATTGAAATATCACTTTAGAGAATGATAAAAAGAGAATTTAGTCTTTAAAAAGCAACAAGTGTCTCTTGCAAGCACCAAGTACCTGGTTTGCGTACAAATTCTCTGCATGGGACCGCAGAGGAAGAGATGTGTGAAAAATGGGGAGGTGTGCATCGGTTTCTCTGGGCGCACACAGAAGATGCGTTCATGTTTTTCCACACAGGGAAAGCTTTGCGTCAATTTCCCGTCTGCTGTCTTGGATCCTCTTTGGGCTGTGGGGTATTCGGACGCCCCGGGGACGATGCGGAGTAATCCTGGGCATGCAGGATGAAGTCACAGGAACTGCGTTGATCCGGTGGGCGATGCAGGGAAATTTCTGTTGGACGGCAGGTGCTGTGTCTATTCTTCTCACCTATGCATCAATCCAGTGGGCTGTGCGTCGAAGTTCCAGTCGCAACGCTGGCGCTGCGTCGATCTCCTCTCGTGGAGCCAGGCTGTGTCATTCCGGCTCAGCGTGTGGTGATTTTCTCAACGCGTTGCAGGCTGTGCGTTGTATCTGGCAGGCTGTGCATCGAATTTTCACCACACAACGAGTTCTTTGCAGGATGATGTAATTTTGGCCTTGAGACTTCAAGGAACAGGAGGCAAGCTCTATCCAAGCCCTTGGAGAGAACTTCTCAGCAGAGCAAGAGGGCAGCAAGACAGCAGGGCAACAGCAGGGCAGCAGTCCTTTGCAAAAAAGCAGACAGGTGAGTCCTCTGGGCAGCCAGGCAGTTTCTCTTGGCAGGTTGTAGGTTCTGGTTCAGAGTTTCTTCACCAGTGGTATCTTGTCCGGAAGTGTCTGAGTTGGTAGGGTCAGAGGCCCTGTTTAAAACCCAAATATGCCTTTGAAGTGGGGGAGACTTCAAAGAGTGGCTTAGAAGAACACCAGGTCCACTTTCAGTTCCATCCTGTCTGCCAGAGTCCCAGTATGGGGTTTGGCAGTCCATTGTGTGAGGGCAGGCCACTTTCCCTTGAAATGTAAGTGTCAGACCATCCTCTCTCCCAGCCCAGGAAGACCCATTCAGTATGGAGATGTGTGCAGGTGTGACTGAGCATTCTGTGCTTGGGGTTGTCTGAGTGAAATGCACAAGGGAGCTGTCAAGTAACCTAGCAAGATGTGGATTGTAAAGCACAGAAGGATTTAAGTGCAGAGAAATTCTCACTTTCTAAAACTGGCATTTCTAAAATAGTAATATTAAATCCAACTTCACCAGTCAGCAGGATTTTGTATTACCATTCTGGCCATACTAAGTGGTAGAAATGGGGTTTTTGGTTGGCAGTCAGGTTGCCCTCTGTCCAAGCAAGAACCCTCACTCTAGTCAGGGTAAGTCACACACAATCCAAAATCAGCCTGTGCTCACCCTCCGGTAGCTTAGCACGAGCAGTCAGGCTTAACTTAGAAGGCAATGTGTAAAGCATTTGTGCAATAAATCATACAACACCATAGCATAACACCACAAAAATACACCACACAGTATTTAGAAAAATATATAATATTTATCTGGGTATCTTCAGGTCAAAACGATCAAAGTTGTAATATGAATTTGTAAAGATATCACTGAAAAGTGATAGAAAGTGTCTTAAGTCTTTAGAAAGTAAACAAAGTCTCTTTCAAACACAAAGTACCTGGTTTCTGGTGGAAAATCTCCTCAGAGGGCCACAGGAGAAGAGGTGCGTGGAAAACTGTTGTGTGCGTCGATTTCTCCTCAGCACACACGGACTTGCGTCGTTATTTTCCACGCGGGGAGTCGGGCGTCGTTTTCCGGCGCACGGACAGTCTCTTACTGTGGTTTGTGGGGAGTACCAGATGTCCCGGGTCTGTGCGTGGATTTTCCTGCTTGTTTTCCAGCTGCGCGTCGTTCTGCGGGGCTGCGCGTCGAAGTTTCGATCTCACGGCAGGCGTCGCGTCGATTTCTCCAGCGGAGTTGGCCGGCGTTGTCCTTGCGAGGCCGTGCGTCTAAGTTTGGATCTCACGGCAGGCGTCGCGTCGATTTCTCCTGGAAAGTCGGGCGGCGTTGTCCTTGCGAGGCCGTGCGTCAAAGTTTCGATCTCACAGCAGGCGTCGCGTCGATTTCTCCTGCGGAGTCGGGCGGCGTTGTCCTTGCGAGGGCGTGCATCAAAGTTTCGGTCGTCCCGAAGACGTCGCGTTGATCAGCGTCGGTGTGCGGCGTTTTTCTTGCCGCGGAACAAGCTGTGCATCGAAAAGTTCGGCGCACGGAGCGTCCAAGAGGAAGAGAGAAGTCTTTTTGGCCCTGAGACTTCAAGGAACAGAAGGCAAGCTCTATCCAAGCCCTTGGAGAGCACTTTCACAGCCAGACAAGAGTTCAGCAGGGCAGCAGGGCAACAGCAAGGCAGCAGTCCTTTGTAGAAAGCAGACAGGTGAGTCCTTTGAGCAGCCAGGCAGTTCTTCTTGGCAGGATGTAGTTTCTGGTTCAGTTTTCTTCTCCAGCAAGTGTCTGATGAGGTAGGGCAGAGGCCCTGTTTTATACCCAAATGTGCCTTTGAAGTGGGGGAGACTTCAAAGAGTGGCTAAGAAGTGCACCAGGTCCCCTTTCAGTTCAATCCTGTCTGCCAGGGTCCCAGTAGGGGGTGTGGCAGTCCTTTGTGTGAGGGCAGGCCCTCCACCCTCCCAGCCCAGGAAGACCCATTCAAAATGCAGATGTATGCAAGTGAGGCTGAGTACCCTGTGTTTGGGGTGTGTCTGAGTGAATGCACAAGGAGCTGTCAACTAAACCTAGCCAGACGTGGATTGAAGGGCACAACAAGATTTTAGTGCAAAGAAATGCTCACTTTCTAAAAGTGGCATTTCTAGAATAGTAATATTAAATCCGACTTCACCATTCAGCAGGATTTTATATTACCATTCTGGCCATACTAAATATGACCTTCCTGCTCCTTTCAGATCAGCAGCTGCCACTTCAACAATGTATGAGAGCAGCCCCAATGTTAGCCTATGAAGGGAGCAGGCCTCACAGTAGTGTGAAAACGAATTTAGGAGTTTTACACTACCAGGACATATAACCACACAAGTACATGTCCTGCCTTTTACCCACACAGCACCCTGCTCTAGGGGTTACCTAGGGCACACATTAGGGGTGACTTATGTATAGAAAAAGGGGAGTTCTAGGCTTGGAAAATACCTTTAAATGCCAAGTCGAAGTGGCAGTGAAACTGCACACACAGGCCTTGCAATGGCAGGCCTGAGACAAGGTTAAGGGGCTACTGAGGTGGGTGGCACAACCAGTGCTGCAGGCCCACTAGTAGCATTTGATCTACCTGCCTTAGGCACATGTAGTGCACTCTAGCAGGGACTTACAAGTAAATTAAATAGTCAATCATGGATAAACCAATCAGTAGTACAATTTACACAGAGAGCATATGCACTTTAGCACTGGTTAGCAGTGGTAAAGTGCCCAGAGGTCAAAAACCAACAACAACAGGTCAGGAAAAATAGGAGGAAGGAGGCAAAAAGTTTGGGGATGTCCCTGTCAAAAAGACAGGTCCAACACTAAGTATGACATTGATACTCCTTTCAGGTCAGAATCTACCACTCAAACAGTATATGAGGGTAGCCCTAATGTTAGCCCATGAAAGGAGAAGACCTCACAGCAGTGTAAAACAAATTTAGTAGTTCTACACTACCAGGACATATAAACTACACAGGTATATGTCCTACCTTTTACCTATAGAGCACCCTGCCCTATGGGCTACCTAGGGCCTACCTTAGGGGTGACTTATATGTAGAAAAGGGGGAGTGCAAGGCTTGGCAAGTACTTTCAAATGCCAAGTCAAAGTGGCAGTGAAACTGCACACACAGGCCTTGCAAAGGCAGGCATGAGGCATGGTTATGGGGCAACTTATGTGGGTGGCTCAAACAGTGCTGCAGGCTCACTAGTAGCATTTAATCCACAGGCCCTGGGCACATTTAGTGCACTTTACTGGGGACTTACAAGTAGATTAAATAAGCCAAGTGGGTATGAACCAATGTCACCATGTTTTAAGGGAGAGAGCATATGCACTTTAGCATTGGTTAGAAATGGTAAAGTGCACAGAGTCTTAAACCAGCAAAAACATTGTCCAAGATGTGGAGGGAGGCAGGCAAAAAGTTAGCAGTGGCCACTCTAAGGCTGTCAGGTCTAACAGTTATGTACTCACCTAGACATCCTCTGTTAACATATGTTGGGTGATCACATGGTAACATTGTTGTGTTGCACGGTCAGTATAGGTCCATGTGTATACCTTCTCCAACATTAACAGCATATCTTGTTTGGAACTGATTTGGTCCTACATTTCTGGCATTCTTTAGGCAGCTTACACTTTGTAGACATCTTCTACTGCAACATTGTTCAGTCTTACATGGACAGGATGCTACGTGTGACTTGTGTAATTTGAAGATGTACTCATCTGCTATTACTGGCTATGTGATAGTTTCCCTCCCATTTCCAGGCTTTGCGAGATTACATGACTTCCACGTACACATGACACTACACCAGCCACAGGATTTGTGTAGTGTCCAAGTGACCAACCCATGTTGTATCTCCAAGTGTCTCAGAGAGTCTCTCAGCTGTTCTTTCACATTCTTTGGTGTACATGTACATGCACTCACCTCTGCATTCCACAACCTATGTCACTGTCACCATATTTTGTTATTGTGTGAAATCATCTCAGCTATGAATTTCTGATTTGCTGCATGCAACACATCTGTCTCCTTCTTCACACATACAATTATGGTGGGTCTCTGACATGCTTGGACATTGCTAAACTTACATGCACATCCCAATCAGATTGGCATGTGGGAGACATAGACATTTTAGGGTATTGGTCCTAGTAGGTCACGTTCTCTTGATCAGGCATGTGAGTGGCACTGAAAGGTGTGTTTGATGTGATTGTATAATACAGAATAAACTGGGTTACCTTGCTGACACAATTGCAGGTAATTACAAACCCTTTCCTGCCTAGGCCATACACCAGTACATCAATCTTAACAGGTATTTCTGGATTAACTGTAGGCATATGACAAAACAGTACAATTGTGTGACATGTGTTAGAATGTACATAAGAAGTGCTATGGACTCTGCCTACATTCCACCCACACATTCATGTGGTGGTGCATTCTCCCATTTCATTGATCATTCCTGGCTATGGGACATATATGTGGTAAGTGAGCCAGCACCCATTGCTGCTTCACTTGTCTAGCGACCCTTAGCGCACTCCACAGCCAACATGTGTTTTCTATATTTAAGGTACAGCACACCATGTGAGAGGGTTGGGGCCAATAGCACTCACAGTACATATTACCATTGATATATGGTGAAGGCTTAGGCTCAAACTTTTTTCCTTAACCCTGAACAGTCCATGAAGGTCCTTTGATACCAATAGTGTTCCCCCATTGTCACGGATGCTCAGTGCTGGCGTTACAGCTACCCATCTGAGATGTGACACTGTTTATTTCCTTATTTTCAAATACACCATTTGGAAACAGCCCCTACTGTATGTACGCCCTCTTGGCATACATCTTGTCTGGTGAAGCCGTGATTTAGTGAAAAGGGAAGGATTTTGCACTACGCTTACTTGATGCCACTTAGGCGCATATTTATATAAAATGATGCAAAATTGCGCTAATGCAGTTTAGCGTCATTTTATTAAGTGCGAGCTAGCACCATTCATAGCACCAGATGTGCGACATATTTAAGGTATGACATACGACAGCTCTAAGGAATGGTGAGCATAAAAAATAATTACGGTAACCATTGTGCCCTGTTGTAATGAAGAGCTGGCCAAGCAGGTGCAGGTGGGGATGGAGACCATGGCAGGCAGTCTAGAGGGAGTACAGCTGTGCCTCAGAATACTTAATGAAAATATAGCTGCCATCCGAGGCACACACTCCCCACTGCATGGACCCCAGTAGTCCATGACAGACATAGCTGCTGCCATGAGGGAGAGGCCAAAAAAATTGCCATCCCAAACTGGTGGTAGCGTAGCCAAAAAGAGGTTGAAGTCCATTCTGTGGTAAGTGGCCTTGTAGTGTGGCCATTTTATTATAGCTTTACGCGCGTTAGCTCAACCTATTAGGCCTCTGTGCACTTTGCCCTAGATGCATTTGATTTAGCCTTGCACTGTTATTTTACAATAACCAGTTTCACGGTCTTGTTTTATTGCCTTCTATCACACTGTTTAGGGAGGGGATCAGGAAGGGTAAGCACATAAGAGTGTATATCGTGGGGTGTTGAAGGTATGTAACTCCAATTTATAGATGTTTATGCACACTGTCATTGGCCTATAATACTATACGACAGGAGAGTGGTGCCCCGGCACATTCTGTTGATGTCTTTCATGATGGTTAATAGATAACCGGGAGGGGCAGATATTCTGTGGATCGGTTGTATATAGAGTACAATATGGCTAGGTAATCTGCTGTGGTCTCACCCGTGCCCTGGGGCTCACCCCTCGTTGACTGAGAGGAGGAGGGATCGGGGAAGGTCTAGATGGGCCTCCCTGATAACTTATCCTCTTGGAAACAGGTCTGATAGTCCTACACTGGTCGGGCTAATAAACGCTGGATAGAAGAGAGGGAGAGGAAACTTCGGCTTGAGGAGGGTTAAGGGTGACAAGACTATGGAAAAACAGTATAGAACCAAGGAGTTCTGCCAGGGATAGGTGGTCTAGGAGTCAGAGAAGAAGAGGATGTGCATTAATACAGAAAGTGAGTATAGAAGCGGAGATTGGAGAGATGGAGAGAGAGAAGGGAGAGAGGGAAGGGGGGGGTGTCAACACCAGGACAGTGCGCACTCTACGGGCATCTAGAATGCAAAAACCCAACACTCGCAAGATAAAGTAATTTATGCACTGTGATGATATGTTATTGTTTAACCTTTTGCATTGCAGAATTCCATCCAAAAGATTCATTTTTAAGGTGCTTATAAATACTGTACATTTACAATGTGTTGCTGCAGACATTCAGAGAGTGTTAGGGTGTGGTCCCTTTCCAGGGCCTTCTGGAGACTTTCCCTGCAACATGCCTGGGCGTGGTTCTAGGCTGGGCCAAGACTCTATAAAAGAGAGTCAGACCAACTTCCAGTGCTCACTATTCAGAGGTCCCGGTGCAGAGCAGCAGCTTCTTCCTGAGCTCCTGTCTCGGCGGCCTATTTAGATTTTCCAGTCTTCTGCACTCATCTCTCATTGGTGATCACTGTTTCCAGGTGGTAAGAGGGTGTTTGGACATTTCCCAACACCGTAATTGAGAATCTTCATATTCTTGATTTTAATTCTTAAATGAATAACAGATTACTTGTGAACTGCCATTTTTTGACATTTGTATGGTGGTTTGCAAATAGGGAGGACGCGCAATTTATTCCATAAAGATTTGACTTTGTTATTACATTATTGTTCATTGTGCGCTGATATTTCTTGACATTTACATGATGTTTTACGAGTTGGCAAGACGTGCAACTTGTTTCATGAGCATTTAACTTTGTTGTTCATTGCGCGCTACCTTTTCTTGACATTTACATGGTGGCATTCGAGTCGGCGAAACGCGCGATTCACTTCTCGTGTGTAATTCATGCTGTTCATTGAGCGCTACCATTTTCTGGCATTTACATGGTGGCATTCGAATCGGCAACATGCGCGATTCTTTCCTTGAGTGTTTTTTCATGTTATTAATTGTGCGCTACCATTACTTGGCTTTTGTATGGTGGCATTTGAATCGGCAAGACCCGCAGTTCTTTCCTCGTGTATAAATAATGTAAGTTACTGTGCGCTACCATTCTAAGACATTTTCTTGTTAGCATTTCAAGTTGACACGTCGCGTGATTTATTCCTTGAATCTACGTTGTGTGATTTCATGGTGCACAAACCTTTATGGTGTTTAATACTCATATAAAAATCTGCAGTGTGCACAATTTACTTCCCAATGTTTTTTCTGAGATGAACACAACACAATACCAGAGTTCTAGAGGTAATTATGTGTGTTCCTGATATGTATTCCTAAAAGGAGATTCATATGGTTGTTTAGAAATTGCTCAGAGTGTTTCCTGATTCTCATGCTAAAGAAAGTACTTGAATGTGAAAGTCCTATTTAACTTTTCCTGTTTCCTCCTCAGGTATTCGGTCATCTAAAGTCTAGTCAGTTTCAGGATTATTCTAGGGTTGTTCATGTTTTTCGGAAAAGACGAAGCTTAGAGTTGTAGCATGGTACTGATTTCATGAGATGTAATTTTTATGTTGTGTTTTAACCTTTTGCTTCCTACAGGTCTCCTTCCCAGCTGTTCCCCTCCTAATCCCCTTTTCCCCACTTGGACTCTCTTAGACTCTGTGATAAATCTAATCAGAGTATTGGAGCTGTCTTGTGGTGGAAGTGTGGGGAACGTGCACGGACCCTGAGGATCTGGTGACTCTGACAGGGGGACCAGGTTGTCGACTGTCGGCTGTCCACCAGCTGGTATGGGGAGGGGGGGAAGGGGTGGGTAGGAGAAGGGATGAGTGTTAAGAGGGAAAAAGGCTTTTGTCAGTTACGGTACTACTAGGAAAGGTCTCCAAACTTCAGTAAACAGGACCGCCTGATCCTGTAGATTATGGATTACCCGTTCATGTGCAGCGGTTTGGATCATAGTGGTCATCCATTCTGCCAGAGTTGGGGTGGTGCTGGATCTCCAGTGTCAGAGGATGCATATTTTGGCCGTGGCGAGTGCTGTGTGTATTAATCGCTGCTGTGGTCGTGGCAGGGGGGGTATGGGCGCGTGTTGTGGAGGAGGATGAGTGGCGGTGGGATCGGATGTGGTATCCATCGGGAGTCCACCAGAGTATGGTGCACAGCGTCCCATAAGGGTTGTATCGATGGGTAGTGGCACAAAATGTGTAGTAGATCACAGTGAGGTTCTACACAGTGCCAACAGTTCGCGTGTGGCATAAGACCCGCCCGAAGAGTTTCACAGGGGTCCAGTAGCAATCTTGGAGGACTTTAAAGAGGCAAAACTTCAGTCGGGCTTCTCGAGTGCCTCTATCGAGGGCTTCCAAAATATCTGACCTGTCTTCCTCGGTATAGGTGGTCCCTAATCGGCCTTGCCACTTAGGGCGCAACCTTTCAAGAAGAGGTTGCGAGTAAAGATGATTTGCTAGTACTTCATATAAGCCGGCCATTAGACCTCTTTGATGTCACCATGTCTGTAGATAGGTGACAATTGGTGAGGCCTCGTCCATGAGAGGGTTCCCAGTACTTTATGCAGACAGTGCTTAAGTTGTAGATAGCGCCATTCTTGACTACGATGAATGTCAAACTCCTCACTTAGGTTATCAAAGGACCGGAGCTGGTCCCCGTCTATAATTTGAGCTATACAGCCAATACCAGAAACATTCCATTGAGGCCACCTTAGAGTAGTTCCCCCTATTTTGATGCTGTTGTTACCCTCTATGGGGGCTTTGGTGTGTAAGAAGGGATGCACTCCTAGTAGGGGGTGAGCCCTTTGCCATGCCGCACTTGTTGCCGTGAGGACTGGGTTGAGCTGCCGGGGGCCTTCACTGTATAAGCCTCCTAGCCTTTCATGATGGGCCCGTAGGAGTTTCTCTGTGGCCACTCACTGCGGAGGGTCTGGAGTTCCGGGAAGCATATAAGCCAATTACGACAGCTGTAGGGCTAGAGACTATTGTTCCACTGAGGGGAGTCCCAAACATCTGCAGGATCGCCACACCAGTATTTTTGCCGGCGTCAACCTCGGGCGGGTAGAACCCCAAACAAAGGCTCTTATTAAGACATCTATCATCTGGAGCGTGCGGAGGGGCAGTGGTAGGGGAGGCATGCCCAGTATGTATGTGAAACGCGGAAGGGTGACCATTCTGACCGCTTGCACCCTGCCCCACATGGAAAGACCCAATATTGACCATTTTGCGAAGTCCTGCTTCATCCGGGATACAAGGGGGTCCAAGTTATCACTAAGCATGTGCTCCAGCCCCCGATTGACAAGCATTCCCAGATATTTGAGGCGAGTCGGGGTCCATTTAAATGGGAGACCGTGGATTGCTGCTCTCGTCGTTAATCGTGAGAGGGGTAGCGCTTCGCTCTTCTCCCAGTTAACCCGATATCCGGACAATGACTGAAAGTAACAATGGTAGGAATTAATCCAGATCGGACAAGGTTAACAAGATATCGTCGATTTTGGAGGTGCCGTCTATGAGGGGGACACCTGATATCTGCTGGGAGTTTCGGATGGTGGCTGCCACTGGTTCCATTGCAAATAGGAACAAGAGTGGTGACAAGGGGCAACCCTGTCTCATTCCCCTTCCAATGAAGAACGGATCCGATAGGAAGCCCACACAATTAACTTGCACCGTGGGGTGGTCATATAATAAGCGGACTTTGGAAATGAATTGTTCTCCGAGGCCAAAGTGTTTCATAGTAGCGAACAGGTAGGGCCATTCGATGCGGTCGAACGCCTTCTCTGTGTCGAGGGACAGAGCCAGAGCCTCCACTGGCATGTTTAAGGATTCATATAGAGTATGACAGAGAGTGCGCATATGATTTTTGGAGGTGCGGCCCGGTACAAACCCTACCTGGGTATTATGAATCAAGGACAGTATGACTTTACGTAAGGGTGCTGCCAAGACACTCGCCAAGAGTTTGATGTCTCCATTCAGGTAAGAAATAGGTCGATAGCTGCCGCAGAGTAGGGGGTCTCTGCCCGGTTTGGGTAAAACAACAATTGTGGCCTTATTGGATAACACTCCCAGGGAGCCCTCTTGGCACGCCTCGGCAAGTGCCTCATGTACAGCAGTGACCGCCTCTTCTCCTGCCCATCTGTAAAATTCTGCAGGGAAGCCATCCTCGCCCAGAGATTTGTGGTAGGGGAGATTCGAAATGGCTTAAGCTATTTCTACCCTGCTTATATCACCTTCTAGGAGGGCCTGGCCCACTTCTGAGAGTTGGGGTAGGTTGGCCGCAGTGAGAAAGGACTTGATTTGTGCGTTACTCGACGCTGTTTCAGGGGAGTAAAGATGTTGATAAAAGGCCGCAAATTTGTTTACGATATCTTGTGGGCGCTTCAGTACTTCTCCTGAGGAGGACGTAATGGCCTTGATATCGGAGGCGGCTTCTTTTTGCCAGAGCTGTGCCACCAAAAGCTGCCCAGCCTTCTCGCCTTGCTCGTAGTGGCAGCCGCGTAGTCGTTGCAATGCGTATTCTGCCTGTGAGGTGTAAAGCTCGTTGTGTGCCATTCAAGATGTTTGAGAGAGCGACGTAGTGCGAGAGAAGGCTGGGCGGTGTATTGTCTAGTGAGGCTCTGAAAGTCGTCTTCGAGGGTCCGTTGGCGAGTCGCCCTGTCCCTATTGGCCAGTACTGCATCACGCATCATATTGCCTCTCAGAGTTGCCTTCGCCGCCGCCCACAGAACCCGTTTGGAGGCCACAGAGCCAGTGTTGTCGGTCATATATGTGGACACATGAGTCCTCAGCTGTTCCTTCCCTTGAGGGGAGTGGTACCAGTGCACTGTGAAGCGCCATGGTTTGAGGCCAGGAGATGTGAGACCCATTTGGATCAAAAGTAGAATAGGGGAATGATCTGAAAGCCCGCTATCTAATATACTGGCGTCTTGATGTTGGGGAATTACAGTGTGTGATACAAAAAAGTAGTCCAGGCGAGACTGAGTGCCCTGGACAGGCGAGAAGAAGGTATATTCCTTGTCTTTTGGATGGATTAGTCTTCAATAATCGACTAAACCTGCATCAGTGATCACGTCTGCCAGTAACGCCCTGTCATGGTTGTTGCCAGTGTCTATGGGGCCTGTCCTATCTAGTATGGCGTCCCGAGCTCGGTTCCAATCTCCCCCTATGATATGGCGGGTGGCCCCGATTTCGGTCAGGAGGCGGTTTAGTTGCAGGAGGAAAGGTTGCTTAATAACGGTCGGCGCATAAACTGAGCCCACGCAGAGAAAAGTGTCTCCCACCTTCAGTTTTGCGAAAACATATCTCCCCTCCGGGTCGTCCCACATTTTGATGCCTGTGGCTGGAAGGGTTTTACGTAGTAGTATTGGTACTCAGCATTTGCGGGGGTGTTCTGCCTTCCTACTTATCTCGTTTCAGAGCTTACAGAACCTCTCTGGAATGCACTTCTGAGTTCAAAGAAGACCTTTATTGTTGTTAATTCTTCCCCACCCACAAGTTCTTGAGAGACAAATTAACAGACTTTAAGCACACGTTCAAAAGAGTAAAAGTAGTCACAGCAATGAAAACAAAATATATCACAGTACTTCTCAGTTGCAATGTACACAGCAGATTATATTAGCAACGCATAAAAATTAAAATTCATCACGGTATGAGCAAGTAGGACCTATCTTTAGCTTCCTCTTTCTGGGGTCTGCAAGTTGATGACTCCGGTCAACTGCGAGAAAGAGATTATCTACCCATACGGGAGACTCGCAACTGGTGCCTAGTTCCAGCCTGAAGTCAAGCAGATTCGAATCTAACTCACTATAGCCCAGAGTCATCCTTACAGAAGCGTGCCCCCTCCTCTCAGACTCGGGAAAACTACGCAAGCCTTTGGACTGGCCAGATCTCCTAGACTTCTCCTCTTCCCAAGCCTGAGCAGAAAGGAAAACACCAAATGTACTCTCTCATATCAGGTATAGTCTGGTGTGAAGAAAACAGCTTGGTTCATCTTGTGGAAAAACATAGCTTGGAAAAGTACAGCTTGGATTCTCAACTGCAATGTCTAACTCCACGTTAAAGCCAATAGGCAGCTAACCTAAATATCAAATGTAATGTCTAATATCATGTCAAAGCCAATAGGCAGCTAAGCTGAATACAGAGTGTAATGTCTAATGCCATTTCAAAGCCAATAGGCAGCTGAGCTGAATACAAAATGTAATGTCTATTATCATGTCAAAGCTAATAGGCAGCTAAACTGAATACAACATGTCAAAGCCAATAGGCAGAATACAGAATGTAATGGCTAATGCAATGTCAAAGCCAATAGGCAGCTAAACTGAACAAAACATATAGGGGGTCATTCTGACCCCCGCGGGCGGCGGAAGCCACCCGCCTGGCGGAAACCGCCAGAAGACCGTACCGCGGTCAAAAGACCGCGGCGGTCATTCTGACTTTCCCGCTGGGCTGGTGGGCGACCGCCAAAAGGCCGCCCGCCCGCCCAGCGGGAAAGCCCCAGCATCGAGGAAGCCGGCTCCGAATGGAGCCGGCGGAGTTGCTGGTGTGCGACGGGTGCAGTTGCACCCGTCGCGATTTTCAGTGTCTGCTTCTACCGCCGCCGTCAGAATGGCCCCAGAAGCACCGCCAGCCTGTTGGCAGTGCTTCCGCGGTCGTTGGCACTGGCGGTCCATAACCGCCAGGGTCAGAATGACCCCCATAATGTGCTACTGGTGAACATTAAGCAACTAATATGTGCAGTGGTGAAACACAAAGTCATTGGTCAAACACAATTAATAGCATCACAGGGGGGTACCTCCTCCGACCTCATGGGTTGCTGGGCAACAGCTAAAGAAAAACCTTCCTACCCAATCCCGCCAAAGTTTGCTAGTTTCCGCACTGTTAAGATGGGTCTCCTGAATCAGAGCTATGTCCGCACTTTTCAATTGGAGATAGGACAGCACCTTCTTTCGTTTAATGTAATTCATCATGCCATGCACATTCCAGGAGAGGATCCGTAATGGGTGTGTCAAGCGGGGGGCGATTCCGGACATGCTGGCTAGCGAGGTAAGGCCTTAGAACTTCAGAGAGAAGGGGAAAGGGTTTCCTCTACCATAGGAAACAGAGACAGTATCACCGAGCAGTGTAATGGTGTGGGGGGGATAGCTGGTGGACGTCGAGCGATCCTTCAGAAGAGGGAGCGAGAGGGTAGAGAAGAGTGAGAGAGGGAGGGAAAGGAGGGGATAGAGGGAAAAAGTGGGGTAGGGAGGAAAGGAAGTGATTAGTGAAGAGGGATAGTAGGAAGAAGAAAAAGAGATGAGAAAAAGAGAAGGAAGACTGCGGGCCCGATCCTATAGGAGCTCTCTGCGCTACCGGCCAGGCCCCGGCTGGGGAGGCGGGGGATGGCCGCTGCCACCGCCTCTTAAGGAAGCCTCTGTCTCAGAAGAGAGAAGGGATGTTATGGAGATGCCGTGAAGGGACGGAGGAGAGGGTGGTGGTAGAGGATTAGATTATCCTGTGTGAGGGAATGGGGCAGGGGAACGGATGCAAAGTATCTATAGTCTATTGGCAATGTCGCATCATGTTATTATGGTGGGGGGTGAGTGGCCATGCACAAGGGAGGGTCATCCTACTGTCGGGGGATTTATATTATTAATAATATACCCCCCATAGTTGAGCAAGAAACCGCTAGGTCTAGTTGTCGCTGTCATGGGGGGGCCTGTATCATATAGGTGGTTTGTTGTGGGGGAAGGGAAGGGCGAAGCGGAGGGGTAATAGGGAGGGGGGCAGCGAAGGAAGGGAAGGGGGACAGAAGGGGTGGGGCAGGGGGAGCGGGATGAATTGGGCCAGGAGGAGACATTAAAAATGTACCTATAGGCTGCCAGGTCATAGACAGCATCACTATGACGCGATATCACAATGTTACATGTAAGGCATTAAACTCTAAGGCATATCACTGGTCTATACATAAACAGTGAATGTCAACAGGATCTAAGCTAAGTGCAGGCAACGCATACATTGTAGTAGACTTAAGATAATATATATTACGTTATAGGGGCAGGAACATATTAGCAACATCATCAACAACAACAAAGAAAAAATAATCCAGGCAGGTACTCATCCGTTGGTCGATTTGGCGGTGGTCGTGCTCCAAGGCTCTTGCCATTGCCTCATACAGCCTCCTCTGTGTCAGTCCTCCATCTCGGGGGGCAGGTGCCGGTTTCAGGGGTGAGCGAGATTTGTCCCTCTCCAAGAGTTGGGTACGGAGTGCCACAGCGTGCAAGACTTGGCCCCTATCGTCATGTGACCTTGTATGCCTCTCCAGGTCTCTGCCTCTGGGACAGTTGGCGGGGTCGTACCGTTCCACTCCTCCTCGCTCCAATTCTGGGGGAGGAGTATAGCTGTTGTCCCCTGGGTTGTCTTGCGGTCGGGTCAGAGTAATGGAGTCCATGGGTTGGTGCTGAAAGGAGTCCAAGAAAAGTCTCAAGTCCTCGGGATTGTAGAAGTCTTTGGATACTCCATTTTTGGTGAACCACATTCTCGCTGGGTCGAAAAGGCTGTGTCTCATCTCCAACTGGCAGTGCCGAGGCTGTAGGGCCAGAAAGGCCTTCCTGTGTTCGTTGGTGTCTTTTGAATAGTCAGCCATTAAGCGGATTTCATATTTTTCCATCCGGAAGGGTCTGTGGTTTCGCCCTGCTTGAAGGAGTTGTCGGGAATGAGCGTGAGATAGTAGGCATGCGATGAACGGGCAGGGTCTTGAGGCCCCGTCAGGATGTTTCAGACTCACTCTGTGCGCTCTCTGAAATTCCAGTGGTGGATCCAAAGTCAGCGAAGTCAACTTGGAGAGGACAGAAGCAATGAAGGCCTGTACATCTGATCCCTCCTCATTTTCCGGAAATCCCAAAAGGTGGATGTTATCTCTTCAACTTCTGTCTTCCAGGTCCGTTGTTTTACTACGAAGGTAGAGAAGATCCTGATCCCTGTCCTGGACTGTGGTCATGTAAGCTTCCAAGGTCCCCATGCAATGCTCCAATCCCGTCACTCTGGATTAAAGCCTGCGATGTCCGAGCGCATGGATTTCATCTCCAGAGTCAGGGAGGATATGGAGGCATCTATTCCCTCTATCCGGTGGCTAACAGCGGTGATCTCCTGTAGTATCTGGTCCATGGTCGTAGGATATTCCTTGTCAGACATGGTAGGAGGCTGGGTAAGAGTTGAGGGTATATGGGATCCCACTATGGGGGGGACAGGTCGCTTGTGTTGGAGTGCCTCGGAAAATAGCAGTTGTCGCGTCGGTCTGCCTGTGGATTTGTGTCCAGCTTGTAGGAGAAGCCCTATAGAGACCAGGCCGCTCTCCCCTCCCGGGGACTGGTGGGGTTCTTGGTGCACAGGCCGGTTGGCACTCGGTCCTCCTTTTTTATTCCTACGCGGAGCTGGTGTCTTCTGTGATGCACTGAGGTCCTCCAGTGACGCCGGTTAGGGGAGCAGCATTGAGGGGCATGAGGAAAAATGGCAACAGGAGCGTAGGCCCGGAAGAATTGTGGGGACCAGGTAGTAAAGTGACATCGTCAGGCGATTATAGTGCCCCATTGAGGAGCGTGAAGTGGGAATAGAATGGGTCCTGTTCATCAATGTTGAATATCTATAGTGGGAGGACCTAAGATTGAGATGTCTCAAGGGGGTAGAGGTGGGAGGCATAGGCCTCTGCTTACTTGTGCCACAGATTTAATATCGTCGCTGTTGGGCTTCCAGTCTTTTGAAGTTTTGGAGGTTTTTAGGAAAAGGGCAGGTGGTCGCGTTTCAGAGTCGCGCTCCCCGACGCTGTGTCCAGTCTGCCTAGATCAGAAGTGGTTTCTCCTGGGGGGGCCCCTTTTCCAGGTACGGACTCTGCTTGTTCCAAAGCGCTTGTGGGAGCTCCAATGGTTGAGCAGGGAGGGGCAGACAATGCAGGCCTGTGTGGGTGTCCTGTCGCCCCGTACCTCTGAAGAGGGCGGCCACTTCCCCCCCTGCAGATGCAAGCTACCATTCGCAGGGGAGGAGGGGGAGGAGGTGGGCATGGAAGGTGGGTAATGCGGCACTGCAGGACCACCGATTATGTTTAGATCCGTTGCCGCTGTAGATTACCGTCCACCCCGTGATTTTTTTTCGGGCACCTTCATTAGGAGCTGAGGCTCGGTGTGGTTAGAGAGCCTCCGAGACTCCTAGAAATGAATTTGCGGCGGCCACAGGTAAGAAATAGGTCGATAGCTGCCGCAGAGTAGGGGGTCTCTGCCCGGTTTGGGTAAAACAACAATTGTGGCCTTATTGGATAACACTCCCAGGGAGCCCTCTTGGCACGCCTCATGTACAGCAGTGACCGCCTCTTCTCCTGCCCATCTGTAAAATTCTGCAGGGAAGCCATCCTCGCCCAGAGATTTGTGGTAGGGGAGATTCGAAATGGCTTAAGCTATTTCTACCCTGCTTATATCACCTTCTAGGAGGGCCTGGCCCGCTTCTGAGAGTTGGGGTAGGTTGGCCGCAGTGAGAAAGGACTTGATTTGTGCGTTACTCGACGCTGTTTCAGGGGAGTAAAGATGTTGATAAAAGGCCGCAAATTTGTTTACGATATCTTGTGGGCGCTTCAGTACTTCTCCTGAGGAGGACGTAATGGCCTTGATATCGGAGGCGGCTTCTTTCTGCCAGAGCTGTGCCGCCAAAAGCCGCCCAGCCTTCTCGCCTTGCTCGTAGTGGCAGCCGCGTAGTCGTTGCAATGCGTATTCTGCCTGTGAGGTGTAAAGCTCGTTGTGTGCCATTCAAGCTTGTTTGAGAGAGCGACGTAGTGCGAGAGAAGGCTGGGCGGTGTATTGTCTAGTGAGGCTCTGAAAGTCGTCTTCGAGGGTCCGTTGGCGAGTCGCCCTGTCCCTATTGGCCAGTGCTGCATCACGCATCATATTGCCTCTCAGAGTTGCCTTCGCCGCCGCCCACAGAACCCGTTTGGAGGCCACAGAGCCAGTGTTGTCGGTCATATATGTGGACACATGAGTCCTCAGCTGTTCCTTCCCTTGAGGGGAGTGGTACCAGTGCACTGTGAAGCACCATGGTTTGAGGCCAGGAGATGTGAGACCCATTTGGATCAAAAGTAGAATAGGGGAATGATCTGAAAGCCCGCTATCTAATATACTGGCGTCTTGATGTTGGGGAATTACAGTGTGTGATACAAAAAAGTAGTCCAGGCGAGACTGAGTGCCCTGGACAGGCGAGAAGAAGGTATATTCCTTGTCTTTTGGATGGATTAGTCTTCAATAATCGACTAAACCTGCATCAGTGATCACGTCTGCCAGTAACGCCCTGTCATGGTTGTTGCCAGTGTCTATGGGGCCTGTCCTATCTAGTATGGCGTCCCGAGTTCGGTTCCAATCTCCCCCTATGATATGGCGGGTGGCCCCGATTTCGGTCAGGAGGCGGTTTAGTTGCAGGAGGAAAGGTTGCTTAATAACGGTCGGCGCATAAACTGAGCCCACGCAGAGAAAAGTGTCTCCCACCTTCCGTTTTGCGAAAACATATCTCCCCTCCGGGTCGTCCCACATTTTGATGCCTGTGGCTGGAAGGGTTTTACGTAGTAGTATTGGTACTCAGCATTTGCGGGGGTGTTCTGCCTTCCTACTTATCTCGTATCAGAGCTTACAGAACCACTCTGGAATGCACTTCTGAGTTCAAAGAAGACCTTTATTGTTGTTAATTCTTCCCCACCCACAAGTTCTTGAGAGACAAATTAACAGACTTTAAGCACATGTTCAAAAGAGTAAAAGTAGTCGCAGCAATGAAAACAAAATATATCACAGTACTCCTCAGTTGCAATGTACACAGCAGATTATATTAGCAACGCATAAAAATTAAAATTCATCACCGTATGAGCAAGTAGGACCTATCTTTAGCTTCATCTTTCTGGGGTCTGCAAGTTGATGACTCCGGTCAACTGCGAGAAAGAGATTATCTACCCACACGGGAGACTGGCAACTGGTGCCCAGTTCCAGCCTGAAGTCAAGCAGATTCAAATCTAACTCACTATAGCCCAGAGTCATCCTTACAGAAGCGTGCCCCCTCCTCTCAGACTCGGGAAAACTACGCAAGCCTTTGGACTGGCCAGATCTCCTAGACTTCTCCTCTTCCCAAGCCTGAGCAGAAAGGAAAACATCAAATGTACTCTCTCTTATCAGGTCTAGTCTGGTGTGAAGAAAACAGCTTGGTTCATCTTGTGGAAAAACATAGCTTGGAAAAGTACAGCTTGGATTCTCAACTGCAATGTCTAACTCCACGTTAAAGCCAATAGGCAGCTAACCTAAATATCAAATGTAATGTCTAATATCATGTCAAAGCCAATAGGCAGCTAAGCTGAATACAGAGTGTAATGTCTAATGCCATGTCAAAGCCAATAGGCAGCTGAGCTGAATACAAAATGTAATGTCTAATATCAAGTCAAAGCTAATAGGCAGCTAAACTGAATACAACATGTCAAAGCCAATAGGCAGAATACAGAATGTAATGGCTAATGCAATGTCAAAGCCAATAGGCAGCTAAACTGAACAAAACAAATAGGGGGTCATTCTGACCCCCGCGGGCGGAGGAAGCCACCCGCCTGGCGGGAACCGCCAGAAGACCGTACCGCGGTCAAAAGACCACGGCGGTCATTCTGACTTTCCCGCTGGGCTGGCGGGCGACCGCCAAAAGGCCGCCCGCCCGCCCAGCGGGAAAGCCCCAGCAACGAGGAAGCCGGCTCCGAATGGAGCCGGCGGAGTTGCTGGTGTGCGACGGGTGCAGTTGCACCCGTCACGATTTTCAGTGTCTGCTTTACCGCCGCGGTCAGAATGGCCCCAGAAGCACCGCCACCCTGTTGGCAGTGCTTCCGCGGTCGTTGGCCGAATGACCCCCATAATGTGCTACTGGTGAACATTAAGCAACTAATATGTGCAGTGGTGAAACACAAAGTCATTGGTCAAACACAATTAATAGCATCACAGGGGGGTACCTCCTCCGACCTCATGGGTTGCTGGGCAACAGCTAAAGGAAAACCTTCCTACCCAATCCCGCCAAAGTTTGCTAGTTTCCGCACTGTTAAGATGGGTCTCCTGAATCAGAGCTATGTCCGCCCTTTTCAATTGGAGGTAGGACAGCACCTTCTTTCGTTTAATGTAATTCATCATGCCATGCACATTCCAGGAGAGGATCCGTAATGGGTGTGTCAAGCGGGGGGTGATTCCGGACATGCTGGCTAGCGAGGTAAGGCCTTAGAACTTCAGAGAGTAGGGGAAAGGGCTTCCTCTACCATAGGAAGCAGAGACAGTATCACCGAGCAGTGTAATGGTGTGGGGGGGATAGCTGGTGGACGTCGAGCGATCCTTCAGAAGAGGGAGCGAGAGGGTAGAGAAGAGTGAGAGAGGGAGGGAAAGGAGGGGATAGAGGGAAAAAGTGGGGTAGGGAGGAAAGGAAGTGATTAGTGAAGAGGGATAGTAGGAAGAAGAAAAAAAGTTGAGAAAAAGAGACGGAAGACTGCGGGCCCGATCCTATAGGAGCTCTCTGCGCTACCGGCCAGGCCCCGGCTGGGGAGGCGGGGGATGGCCGCTGCCACCGCCTCTTAAGGAAGCCTCTGTCTCCGAAGAGAGAAGGGATGTTATGGAGATGCCGCGAAGGGACGGAGGAGAGGGTGGTGGTAGAGGATTAGATTATCCTGTGTGAGGGAATGGGGCAGGGGAACGGATGCAAAGTATATATAGTCTATTGGCAATGTCGCATCATGTTATTATGGTGGGGGGTGAGTGGCCATGCACAAGGGAGGGTCATCCTACTGTCGGGGGATTTATATTATTAATAATATACCCCCCATAGTTGAGCAAGAAACCGCTAGGTCTAGTTGTCGCTGTCATGCGGGGGCCTGTATCATATAGGTGGTTTGTTGTGGGGGAAGGGAAGGGCGAAGGGGAGGGGTAATGGGGAGGGGGGCAGCGAAGGAAGGGAAGGGGGACAGAAGGGGTGGGGCAGGGGGAGCGGGATGAATTGGGCCAGGAGGAGACATTAAAAATGTACCAATAGGCTGCCAGGTCATAGACAGCATCACTATGACGCGATATCACAATGTTACGTGTAAGGCATTAAACTCTAAGGCATATCACTGGTCTATACATAAACAGAGAATGTCAACAGGATCTAAGCTAAGTGCAGGCAACGCATACATTGTAGTAGACTTAAGATAATATATATTACGTTATAGGGGCAGGAACATATTAGCAACATCATCAACAACAACAAAGAAAAAAGAATCCAGGCAGGTACACATCCGTTGGTCGATTTGGCAGTGGTCGTGCTCCAAGGCTCTTGCCATTGCCTCATACAGCCTCCTCTGTGTCAGTCCTCCGTCTCGGGGGGCAGGTGCCGGTTTCAGGGGTGAGCGAGATTTGTCCCTCTCCGAGAGTTGGGTACGGAGTGCCACAGCGTGCAAGACTTGGCCCCTATCGTCATGTGACCTTGTAAGCCTCTCCAGGTCTCTGCCTCTGGGACAGTTGGCGGGGTCGTACCGTTCCACTCCTACTCGCTCCAATTCTGGGGGAGGAGTATAGCTGTTGTCCCCTGGGTTGTCTTGCGTTCGGGTCAGAGTAATGGAGTCCATGGGTTGGTGCTGAAAGGAGTCCAAGAAAAGTCTCAAGTCCTCGGGATTGTAGAAGTCTTTGGATACTCCATTTTTGGTGAACCACATTCTCGCTGGGTCGAAAAGGCTGTGTCTCATCTCCAACTGGCAGAGCCGAGGCTGTAGGGCCAGAAAGGCCTTCCTGTGTTCGTTGGTGTCTTTTGAATAGTCAGCAGTTATGCGGATTTCATATTTTTCCATCCGGAAGGGTCCGTGGTTTCGCCCTGCTTGAAGGAGTTGTCGGGAATGAGCGTGAGATAGTAGGCATGCGATGAACGGGCAGGGTCTTGAGGCCCTGTCAGGATGTTTCAGACTCACTCTGTGCGCTCGCTGAAATTCCAGTGGTGGATCCAAAGTCAGCAAAGTCAACTTGGAGAGGACAGAAACAAGGAAGGCCTGTACATCTGATCCCTCCTCATTTTCCGGAAATCCAAAAAGGTAGATGTTATCTCTTCAACTTCTGTCTTCCAGGTCCGTTGTTTTACTACGAAGGTAGAGAAGATCCTGATCCCTGTCCTGGACTGTGGTCATGTAAGCTTCCAAGGTCCCCATGCAATGCTCCAATCCCGTCACTCTGGATTAAAGCCTGCGATGTCCGAGCGCATGGATTTCATCTCCAGAGTCAGGGAGGATATGGAGGCGTCTATTCCCTCTATCCGGTGGCTAACAGCGGTGATCTCCTGTAGTATCTGGTCCATGGTCGTAGGATGTTCCTTGTCAGACATGGTAGGAGGCTGGGTAAGAGTTGAGGGTATATGGGATCCCACTATGGGGGGGACAGGTCGCTTGTGTTGGATTGCCTCGGAAAATAGCAGTTGTCGCGTCGGTCTGCCTGTGGATTTGTGTCCTGTCTTGCCGCCGGGCATCTCAAGGCCAGCTTGTAGGAGAAGCCCTATAGAGACCAGGCCGCTCTCCCCTCCCGGGGACTGGTGGGGTTCTTGGTGCACAGGCCGGTTGGCACTCGGTCCTCCTTTTTAATTCCTACGCGGAGCTGGTGTCTTCTGTGATGCACTGAGGTCCTCCAGTGACGCCGGTTAGGGGAGCAGCATTGAGGGGCATGAGGAAAAATGGCAACAGGAGCGTAGGCCCGGAAGAATTGTGGGGACCAGGTAGTAAAGTGACATCGTCAGGCGATTATAGTGCCCCATTGAGGAGCGTGAAGTGGGAATAGAATGGGTCCTGTTCATCAATGTTGAATATCTATAGTGGAGGACCTAAGATTGAGATGTCTCAAGGGGGTAGAGGCGGGAGGCATAGGCCTCTGCTTACTTGTGCCGCAGATTTAATATCGTCGCTGTTGGGCTTCCAGTCTTTTGAAGTTTTGGAGGTTTTTAGGAAAAGGGCAGGTGGTCGCGTTTCAGAGTCGCGCTCCCCGACGCTGTGTCCAGTCTGCCTAGATCAGAAGTGGTTTCTCCTGGGGGGGGCCCCTTTTCCAGGTACGGACTCTGCTTGTTCCAAAGTGCTTGTGGGAGCTCCAATGGTTGAGCAGGGAGGGGCAGACAATGCAGGCCTGTGTGGGTGTCCTGTCGCCCCGTACCTCTGAAGAGGGCGGCCACTTCCCCCCCTGCAGATGCAAGCTACCATTCGCAGGGGAGGAGGGGGAGGAGGTGGGCATGGAAGGTGGGTTATGCGGCACTGCAGGACCACCGATTATGTTTAGATCCGTCGCCGCTGTAGATTACCGTCCACCCCGTGATTTTTTTTCGGGCAACTTCATTAGGAGCTGAGGCTCGGTGTGGTTAGAGAGCCTCCGAGACTCCTAGAAATGAATTTGCGGCGGCCACAGCGCCCCGCCGCCGTGATGAGCCCGTCACAGCATGGAGCTCCCAAGCTAGGCGTTCATCTTCCGCCGTGGCCCGACCGTGTATCCATCCACTGTTGACTTGTCTGCTATCTACTGTCATTGTCTTTGAAATACCAATTGGCAATTGTTGTTCATCCTCACTAATAGACACTACTCCTAAGCATGTCTTATGACATGTCCCTCAACCCTGGGCTCTGACTGTCATATATCCATGACTTTCACTAATGAGGTCTCAGACCTGGACATTGTAAATAATTCACTTTCACTCTTCCACTTGTATATAAACACCTTCTACACATTTAGCATGTCTTCATTTTCTGTTAGCCATCTACTCAGCTAAATGATTATATTATGAGAATCTATGTCAATGATTACAGAATAGCAGTAAACGAGTGCAGGACTGTGGGACACGAAGCTACACACAAGGATCCTAACATGAGAAAGGTGTATGATGGTATTTTCTGATACAACCAATTCACTGAGTATAAAAACAAATATGTATGCATATTTAATTTCCTTTTGATATACGCAGGTATGGCTGAGGACCAAGTCAATGGCAATATAGCCAGCCTGGAGTCCCAAAACAACTCATTTGTGTGGTACAGAAGTAGCTAATCTCATCAGTGATGGGTACCTGTCAGTATTGCAGGATACAGTTCCAATTGTGCCTGTTGTCAGATGTGTCACAGTTCCAAAATTGTAACTACAGGACCCCACCAATGACAGCTGAAGTACCAGATTTACCTGTCCAAGACAAAGAATACATAGACATTGTGAATGATGGGACGGCAAATACATGGACCAGCAGACCTGATGTTGCAGCCAATGTGATAGCTCATTTGTCAATAGGGGAAGCACATGGTAAATCAGGGATATCAAGACAGTAAGGATTTCATAAGCCATTCCCTCAGTTTGCCCAGTGCACTCATGAGAAGACCTAGATACTGACCAAGCAACTTACACAAAATGCATGCTTTTTATGAAGAGGATTTATTATAAAACCATTAACCTATATATTAACTAAACCCTACCGTATCCTAAACTAACCTATACTAACTATACTCATCAAACAACTACATCTATCTAACCTAAGCTAAACTTATCTTGCACATCGAACACCACACTCTAAACATTGCCCCCCACCCCTTTAAGAAACAAGATATAAATAGGACAATAATTACTATAACTACACATGTAGTAACTTATCCTATGTCCTAGGCAAATACATATTTTTGTTACTTTTTTATATTTATATAATTTTTTTATAAGCACATGTATCCCAACATGACCCCCACCCAACCCCTCACCAATAAAAATATATTATGAAGAAAACCACCCCTCCACTATACTTAACCTAATTTATGCCCACCTTATACTAACCTAATAATAACTATCTAAAACCCAACCAAAAACATATATAAAAACGTTAATAGGGAGGGGAAGGAACTGGGAGGTAGCCAACAAGTTTAAATGTTAATTTCATCCCCTTTTTGATTTTTTTTAATGAACTTCAACATCCTCCTGTTGTCTGCTGATTCTTCCTCCAATTTGTCTAGTCTCTTGAGGATGTTATTTAGGTCCCTTCTGAGATCTAGTTCAAATTGAGTTGGTACACCAGCTGCTCTTGACCGTACTTGTGGCTGTGTGGAGACAGGTGGAGCTGATGTGGAGGATGCAGGTCCAGCTGTGACCCCCTGTTTCCCTGAGGAGCGTGCTCATATGTCCTATGTCCTTTGGTGCCTGCTTTGTTAATCCACAATGTGCAATGGCACACCATGCCCCGGAAAGCTTTCTGATGACAGAATCGCCTGGCCATCTTGTAGTATCCTGCTCCCACCTCAAAGATGTGGTGGTAACGTGCTGCCCTTTTCAGAAAATTCTACCTCTGTTCATGGGTCATGTTGGCTGCTGAAATATGAGGACAAGCAAGCATCAGTATTGGGTTAAGTTTGTACAGAAATGTAAATTACACTGTAACAGCAACTAACACATACAGTCTAACACACATTCCTCTTCATCTATGTCTATTTCCAACCAGACATCACTGGTAACGTACCTGTGAGTGAGATGACGGCAATCCATTGTAAATAAAAAGGACCCAGAGCTTATAGGAACAAATAAAACCCTGATTAACATTGGTGTAATCTAACTTGTGAGGATCACATGCCCGTACAGGTCTGGATGTACTGTCTCCCTAGGCATAAGGGGGAGTGGGCATGCAGTCCATCTCCTCAACACACCTAGTGATACGTCAAGGCCTGACCACTCATTATGGAGTCAAGGTGTGGCCCATATGATAGTGGGGATACTAACTACCAACCTGCTATTCTGAGGTTTGGTAAATCTACATTCATGTGTTCTAATGTAAGACCTGGCCTGAGCATATTTTACAAGTGGCCACACCATTTCCGATGATGTGCCCACAGGTACAACTGGTGCAATGTTGGCAGAAGAAAAGTTGGGCCAAGCCTGAGCTATACATCACAGTTGTCAACACATTACTGAACCAAAGCCCCCTGCCCTGTGCTATGTAGTCCTACATGTGTTAACCAGAACGCACAAGGCAGCTGTATGGATGTCCTTAAGCCCACAGTGAATTTGGCCCTGCATTGGGTGCTGCAAATGTATCCTGAAATGTGTTGTATCATTAGCACATGCATGTCAGACATCATCTAAGTACCAGGTACACACACACAATTCACATCATATGCATATGTGATGTGACCTACATCAGTTACAGTTGTTATGGTGGCAGGACCATGTTGTGAAAATTGCAGACATCTGGTGTGGGAGAATCATAGACTTTTCCAACAACCATCTGGAGTGGAGTTGTCCACAAATTGTGTACACTACTGACTGTTGTGCAGCACATTATGGTTCCTTGCAGTCCTACAACCTCATTATGTCAGAAGGTTACTGATGCACCAGTGGTGTGTGTGTGTCCTACATAATCCCACTAATGACTTCTGTAGATAGAACCCACATCTGTACCATCATGTCAATAAGTGTATGCTATGTGTGTTACACAGTGCTGACAATGGTGCTGTGACAAAGTGGTTGTGAACAAGCATGCATGTGCATACACGGCTGTCCTGTGACCTATAATGGTAGACAGCAATTAATATGTGGTCAGCTATTCCTATTCCTATTACACACAATTTCATGCCAGCACACATTGGCCCTTGAACTACATGCAAGCCACTCTCATTTCACAACATTCCAACATACATGATGTCACCATGTATCCTCCTATGATATCAGATCATTGGTAAGGCAAAAACTTCTGTCACTGCATTCCACACTTCCGACTGACTCACAACATTACCTGGATTTGCTCACAGGACGCACACTATGAAACTTACTGGATGCTTCGGGGTCTTGAAAACGCTCCACCTCTCCTCTGGTGTAGGTAGCAGGTCCACCTGAAAGAAATGAATGGAAAACATTGCTTAGTGTAAATGCCATGTTTCAGTAAATGGACAATATTGTTCAGTGAAAACCTATTAGGCTGAGTGAGGAAGTCATCCTAATGGTAGATCATAGTAACTGACAAACATCTATGATCACTCAATCACACATACTTCCAGATAAGGTAGACCCATGCACCTGCAAACCATCATTGTCCCTGACACTCCTGTGGAGCTTCTCACTGCACCATTTATACATGGCCTTGTCATGCAACTGTCTGTTATCATGACACTCCCATTACCACTGCTTGATGATGTATATTCCATCTGAGAGGCATGAGATGGTTTTTGCAGCCCTGGCCCATTGTAACACCCATAGCATTTCAGCCAGCATCAGATGTTGTAAACATCTACATCATTGTCACGGCAAACTGACAAACTACTACACTGGGGTTGTGTGGGCATTCCAAGGTGTTGAGGAATGGCATCATACATCCTTCAGTGAAGTAAGTAATGTGTGTGCCATCTCAAGGCACACATGCTTTCAAAATTGCTATGTGAGTGTACTCATGTGAAGTTGATGTACCTACCTGCAAATTGACTGGATGAAATGGATTTAGTGCCTATAATGTGTGACCTACCATTGTTGCCATGGTATACCATTGTTAGTCTAGTGAGGGATAAGAACATGGGCATAGAAATACGGCTCAACATGGACACACTTGCTCAGTGGTCAAAGGATGCATCTTGAGGTGCAGGTTAGTGAGGTATATGCCAGTGATGGAGCTGATACAGGGCAGTGAGAATCGGCAGGCCTGTGGAACTGACTCTACACATGTGTCTGGTTATAGACATTGTATAGACTGTCTGTGATACACAATGAACTGGAACATGGAACTGCCAGTAGTCTGGACCTGTGCACGATCAAGCACCCTTACGTTGCCTTGGCTAATTACACAAAGGGCCCAATAGAACTACAGTGGTGCAGCACCAATTGCATTTATACTGTTCTTGTGGCCCTCAGTGTACCCCTTACTCACTGCCATGTGTGTGCGCCATCAGAAATAAGTCATACCATGATGCAAGTGTTGTACAACATCATCTATTCATGTGAAGGTCAATGATGCACTCAGCAGGAGATGCAGCAGATCAACACAACTACTGCTGTGTACATGGGAGCCCTTCTCATACATTTATATGCCCACATTATATACCTTCTCTCAGAAGCTGTTCTAAGTGCTTGAAAATGATACATAGGGAATTATCTTTTGACTTAGAGGATAATACTATGGGATCCCAACAATGTTTTGGGACCCACTTTTATGCATGTACCACGACTCATTTGTAGCTGCCCATTACCGAGTTGCACTATGCATGCATCACAACACTTTTTGATGGTTTTGCAGGGTAAATGATACATCTGTCCTGCATTTGCTTCCTTGTTCTACATTTGAATTGCAGCCCTAATGTGGGGCAGGGACTCTTCATACAGTCCGCATATGACATGTCCACAACCATTATATGCAGCACTCAAACCTATCTGCAACTGTCATGCACATGCAAAAATAAAGGAGATTGTATGGCAATGGGAGACTTACCAACCGTTCCACCAATCTCAATTCCCAAATGGTTGAGCAGATCCTGCTTCCTTAATACCAGATATGCCCAGTGATGATTAATTTGGTGGTCGTTCCTTCCAGTTGCAGATATCCGGGTAAGGTAGTGGAGCACCTTCCCCACCGCAGCTGCCTTGCCTCCATGGGGTAGCCAAGTATCACCCGGCCAACCAGTTGCAGCATCATGGGGAGGTTTTGTGCCGCAAGCCAGATGAACCCCTCAGTTCATCTGCAAACATCCGGCTCATCCTCCCTTTGCCAGACATTCCCTGTGGTGAATGGAGTTCACCCAAAAAAACAAATTAAACTTAGCCCTTACACCTACCCCAACTACCCAACTACCCAAACTACCGCAACAACTGAACTACCCAGACAAACACCCCACAATTCAGAGACAAAAACAGTACACTCACTATATAAATGCAAGTTATGAGATACATTTACAAAATAACACAGGACACAGCACAATGTACACTACAAACACATCAAACACTCCACAAATCCACCAGCACCTAAACCACACAACTTCACACAGTCACAGAGAAACAGATTGTGAAGTGAAAGTGAAACTACACTCACTATAGCATGTTTGGTGGCAGGATGTCCTGGTACATCACTTCCTGGGCGCATGCATCACATTTTTCAGTCATGTGTTGTTTTTTTCACGCATGGTGGTTATGCATCACATTTTCACACCATTAGCTTTGAAAGGTATGCGGACGTGCGATAGACGCACAGGGGCTATGCATCTATTAGCTTAGGGGTATTGGATGGCAAATGTGTGTGCATGAAAAAAAAATCATTATGTGCCTTGAGTGAACCCTGAGTGACTTCACATTTTACATAGGGTGTCCAGTACTGTCATTACGGTGACAATGGCATATTGAACCTATGGGTTCATTTGTGAGTCTGCTGCAATGATTACTCAATACCTCATGCACATGTGCAGCTACACTGTGTCCACAGACATGTTGGCACATGTGTGCTATGTGTATATACATGTCTACATAAACTTATTTGGGGGTGGACTACATTGTTATGTCTTTAATACAGATGTACATGGTAATGGATGTGAAAACCATGACAGTTTGTACACACAGTACTTAGTGGACTTGGACTGCATTGACATCACGTCAACCCTGCCAATTTCCCTGTGTATGAGTGTTCACTCTGTGGTGTGTCTTTCGATTTTCCTTCAAGTTGCTCTGCTATAAGCGTGCCATTTGTAACCCCATGCACCGTAGTTTCAGGGTATGTCATGTACACATGTGCTGTGGAAGATTGATATCTGCTGTGTGTGTGTTTGGACATGTCTTTTGTGATTTCTGTCACATCTGATGACAGTGGTGTAATCATGGGATATGAAACCTCGCAGTACTATCTTCCTGCATGGTCATGTTGCCATTTGACACATGCATGTGTTGCCACATCAGTGCTACCCATGTTTCTGTATGTCAGAACTGATGTGTAGCCCATTTCTGACAGTCACGGATCTAGTGATACCTATGCACTTACGTTTGTGATAGGTTTCCTTTTGCTCTCAATCATTACACATTTCCATGCCTAAGCCAATACAGTGGTACATGTATGCTGACATATGTGGCATATGTGTGCATGCCATCAACTAGGCACCCATTATTGTCCACATCATGTTTGTATCGACTGTCCAAACAATGGCATACCACTGTGTCACTGTGTTGCAGTTTGGCACAGCTGGCAGCCTACTCACAACAGTGTGAGTTTCTATAGCAATACAAACCCCTGGTTGAATGTGAAGAGGAAAGTCAATGGAGCCCCAGTTTGACCACTCCCCTGTGGACATGCGTTAGGCCCTTAACAATGTGATATATTCATGTAGCTAGAGCAGTGGTGTGTGCGTTAATTGAGCAGTGACCTAGCCTCTTCATGTTTGCTACTCAGCAGCACTATGCACACTTCCCAGCAGACAGACACATGCACAATTGTGGTCATACAGTCCAGGATCTCACATTTACCTCTGCCGTACTTGATGTCAGCTTTTCCCTCTCATGTACAATACTCGGGTCTCGCACATTTTGGACATGTACCTACTCTGCAACATGGTGCACCGTTTACTGTATACGGTATACACAAGGTGACCTTGGGGGGGTGCTAAGGGGAGCAAGAAATGTGGCGCTGGACTAGGTACTGTGCCACTTTTCATAAATCTGCCCATGGTCTTTCATGGTTGGTGATGTTGTATTTCTGTGTGTGCGGCACAATGCATCAGACAGGTGAAGGTGCCCACAATGGATATGTCTGGTATATTTAGGTGATATGTAGTTGGTGATGGCAACACTTGAATGGCATTTGATATTGGTGCCGCAAGAGCCTTCGACACCATAACAAATGGGGGGATATGCCTATATGTGACTTTCGTTACATTGACATGGCCATTGCCATTCACATAGCTGAGCTATTCATTGTAAGGTGTTATGGGTGTGGGATTTGTATTTAGTTGTCAACCAGTGGACACTTGTAGTGGTTTGGGCCCAGTGTCTCTATGCATAGTGTTCATAGCTCCACCTGTCCTTCACGTGGTGTGCCAGTCAGGTTTTGGCTGTATTATGTACATATGGGTGTATGTGTGTGGGATGCGCAATGAATGCATTGTAGTGTGGCATGTGGCATATGTGTTTTTGTTTATACATCCATGTTTCCCTGTTCATGTTTATGTGTATGTATTGTTTGTCCTACAAGGTTGGTGTGTTGTCTGTGTAATTGTTGGTATGGTGGCATACCTACGAGTAGCCCATTGCCATATTGCCAATTTTGGAACCGCTTGTTGATGGTGGAGTGCCGGAATATGTAGGTATTATGGACGCTGCTGAGATATTTGGCAAGAATGTTTGTGATGAGCCCATGGTGGCCCACAGTGGCCTGCACATTTATAGAATGGGTGTGTTTGTGATTCCTGTAGAGGTGTTCTATTGCAGCAGGCGGCAAAAGTTGAACATGGGTGCAGTCCATTGCACCCAGCACATGCGGGAATCCAGCAATTTGGTAGAAGCCTTGCTTGGTCTCCTGCTGCAGTTGCTGGGTGTTGGGGAAGCAGATGTGGTGGGGTGTGAGGCAGATGATTGCATCCAGAACCTTTGATAGGAAAGCCAAGAATGATGGCTGGGAGATTCCAGCCACTTGTGCGCCCATTGGTTGGAATGATCCTGACACCAGCATATGGAGGACAATCAGGAGTTAGGTCATGGGTGGAATAGTTGTAGGAGTTTCCACCCTTGCTGTAATTTCGGGTGCAATGTGGTGCAGTAGGTGTACAATGGACTCCTGCTTCAGACAGTAGGTTCTAATGACATCTTGTTCCCTGAGAGCAAGGATGGTTGTGCACTGTCTAAATATCCTCTCCTGCCTTCTGAGCTGCATTTGTGGCTGCTGTGGTGGTGTTTGCGGTTGCTGAGGTGGTGCTCGTAGGACCTGTTGTCATCTCTGTTGTCTGTGGTGTGTGCCACACTGAAGCATTAACAGTTCCATGTTGTCCAGGAGTTTGCCTCTGCTCCTTGTGTGTTTTCCTTAAGTACTAGTGTGTGGGCCTCATTTTAATGCCTGGTCTGACCAGGAATTAAAATTTTACGTTAATCGGACTTTGCGTCATTTTTTCAGAATGGTTCCTAAATGAGCGTCGCTTTTTGCATCAGGCAGCAAACATGGTGCTGGATGGCGCTGGATGCCATTTTTTGGGAGGGAATGCCTACCTTGCATGTCATTGGCACTAAACGATGCAAGGGCGGATGGCGCTCATAAGAAATTAGGCAAATTCTGATATTTTGCTGCTTGGCGGGTCCAGCGTCAAAATATAAATATGGAGCTAGGTTAGTGCCGCTTTTGAATAAAAAAAGGTGTAAAGGCGGCGCTAACGTTTCTTAAATGTGGACCCTAATGTAGGAGGCTAGCCATGTATGTAGTGTGCAAAATGTTGTACACTGTGCAGAGACTCCGGACAACCACATGTTGGTTTACAGAGGTAAAAAGTAGACAACCTAATGCTCTAATTTTGTGGTAGCTTGCAGGCTAATCTTGGAGTGCAGGTCAAAGAATTTGTTGTACTCACAGTATCAATAATGAAAAAACACACTCAAAAGAATAACTCAAGACTAATTTACAAAACAATACCAAGATCATCAAAATCAGTTAAGTACTTTTTAAGTTATGAATTTTCAAAATTTAGAAAATGTCTGAGTTCTGTGCCTGATTACGCATCATAGGAATTAATTAAGAAATACTTTAAAAATGCATATATGATCTGACAATGTGTTTACCAGTGTCTCCTCTCGATTGTAGGTCAAAGTCATCAGTCAACCATGTGGACCAGCTGGGGAAGAGTGGGTGGCTCACAGTTTTGGCAAGAGAAGCTGCAAAAAGTCTTTGAAGCTGGTGCAAGGCCACAGCGGGGCACCAGTTGAAAAAGCACTGCACAGGTAGACTTCAAGGTGAGTCTGGTGGATCCCCTTGGAGTGTCAAGGTCACAAGGGGTGGGGACCCTTAGAACAGAGCTGGGCCTTTGGTGCAGGGCACAGGGTGGCTGGGTGCAAAGTAATTCCATGAGCCAAGAGCTATGCGCAAAGATGCCCTTGGAATTAGGAGGTAGGTCACATTGAGGGTTGCTTGCAGGTCAGCAGCGTCACTCTGGTGGGAGGTCCTGGTGTGTTTGTGAAGTAACTCTACTGGTGCTTCCTCCTGATCTTTTTGCAGTCTGGAGTGGATTATCCTTCTGGGTGTCTGATGTTGGGGGTCCAGTACCCCTGGCTAGTGCACGGTTCAGCCACTGGGGATCACAGTGCCATCAAACTTGGCACACTTGCAGGATTTGTCCACTGGGTCTGCCAGATAAAATTTGGTCTAGCTGCAGCATCTGATTTATTGATCAGCAGTTTCAAAGGCAGTAAGCACTTTGAAGCTCGCTAGCAGGGCAGTGCACATTCTTGAGGATAGAGGTGTGACACTTCCACCCAGGAAGGGCTTTGTTCTTGGACTAAGAGAGCAGGAACTCTCACCCCAGGGTTCCAGAATCTTGTCTGGTGTTGACAGGCTGGTTGTGGCCGGCCAGCAACCATGCCAGTATGAGTTAGCTTTGCAGGGGGTGCATTTTGCAATAAATCCAATACTTGTACCAGATTGGATTTATCATTCTTTGTTGTTTGATACCAAACAACCCAGGGTTCAGAGTAGCCATCATGGAGCTCTGAAACTCGTACTGACCAGTGTCCAGCACATGCATTTAAAATGGCTTTTCTGTTCACTTACTATGTCCCAGGTTTGGTAAGGACACAGTAGGGGCATATTGCTCATACATCTATGCCTACGCATACAGTATAGTGCACCTTGCCTTATGGATGAAGGCCTGCCAGAGGGGTGACTTACTTATATTGCATGCAATGTGTGTGCCATGTTGAGTTTGTATTTTAGGATTACACCAGGACACTCTGCCTGCAATGGCTGTGATGGGTACATCTGGATGCATGGCCCATGAGGGTGTCACAATCTGTGCTGCTGCCCTCAGGGGCCTTCCCTTGATATGCCCTGGGTACCTAGGTACCATATACTAGAGACTTATAGTGGCAGCTAAAGGTGTTGCCAATTATATCAATACTTTTACAATCTTAGGGAATAAACACTGCCACTGTGGACCTGGCTAGGAGGATCCCAGTGCACTCCAGTCCAAATTGAAACTATTAATCTAGAGCAAGTGTTAATGGCTGCTAGAACTGAAGAATGTGCTGTGAAACAAGCTGCTGACATGGTGGCTGGAGGTGCCCAGAATGAATGAGTCAAGAAAGTGAAAAGCGAGCCAAATCAAAAGACTGAAGGACACAAAGTGATGTCTACATCTAAAAAAGTTATGTTTAAGATGTGGATTTTCATTTCTACACAAAAGTTAAATGCCCTGCCATTGAACAGATATGTAAAGGCGGTGGTAAATGAAAAGGTAAGTGTGTCACAGTGCAAAGGCCACCAGAATATTCCAGAAGCAATGTTCAATGCACTCCCACAAGGCGAGGTGGCAACATCATCTGAGCAGCGTCCGGGTTGGCGCAGGGCAGGTTGGGAGCCTGTGCCTGCAGAGGAGTGGGAGGAGCAGATGGAGCGGTGCGCGGTGGAGGAGGTAAGTGTTTTTTAAAAATTATTTTGCTATTTTTTCATTCAATCTCCCCCTACTAATCCCCCCTCCTTCCTCCTGTGCTCCACCCCGCCCCTTCTGTGTCGTGCCAGCCGCGACTGATTTACAACTGCTATTTCAGTCCTAAATCATTTATAGAAATGGATAGGAACCATTACAGAAAATGGACGCCTACATCTGCCATTCCAAATAGTGAATCCATTTCTAAACCAAATTTAGGAGTCCATAAAAAGTTAGTGACTCCTAAAATCTAAAATCCGTTTACTACATTGCTAAAATGTTTAGTATAAATCTCCGATTCGAAGTATTTCTGGCCAAAAAGCTGCTTTCCAAATCTGGCCAAATGCCCTGTAAAAAGGAAAAAAAACACACACAGCAAAGCCAGCATTTTGGGCCATATAGTGATATTAACATTGTTAGCTACCTCGTTATTCATTAAGAAGGAAACTTTTCTTTAAAATACAGAAATAGGTTACAGCAAGAGACTGGGGCCCTAAAAAGTGTAGGTACTGGGAAACAGTGACCCCTCTATTCCTCTATCTGTTTTTTACTGAACTCTGACCGCTGAGTCGATCCTGTCGTGCACACATTTAAACTGTAAAATATGTCACGCACAGAAACACTAAGGCCCATATTTATACTTTTTGACGCACAACTGCGCCAATGCAGTTGTGCGTCAAAAATTTTACCGCCGGCTAACGCCATTCCAACGCGCCATGCGGGCGCCTTATTAATGGAATGACGTTAGCCGGCGCTGCGGACTGGTGTGCGTAAAAAAAAATGACTCACACCAGGCAGCGCTGCCGTATGGGAAAATGGGGGTTGTGCGTCAAAAAATGGTGCACGTCAGGTCTAAGGCAAAATTCAGGCCTCAAACCGGATTTGCGCCATTTTTTTTTACGCCCAACCTCCATTGACATGACTCCTGTCTTTGCTAAGACAGGAGTCATGCCCCCTTGCCCAATGGCCATGCCCAAGGGACTTATGTCCCCTGGGCATGGTCATTGGGCATAGTGGCATGTAGGGGGGGCCCAAATCAGGCCCCCCATGCCACAAAAAAAATCGTAAAAAAATACTTACTCGAACTTACCTTTACTTCCCTGGGATGGGTCCCTCCATCCTTGGGTGTCCTTTTGGGGTGGGCAAGGGTGGCAGGGGGTGTCCCTGGGGGCAGGGGAGGGCAGCTCTGTGCTCCTTCCAAGCCCACAGGTCCCTTAACGCCTGCCCTGACCCAGGCGTTAAAAAACGGCGCACATCAGGCTGTGTGCTGTTTTTTAAGGCCCACCCCCTCCTGTCCGTCAAAATGACGTCAGAGTATAAATAAGGGGCACAGGCCTTAAAGTCATTTTTTGGAAGGGAACGCCTACCTTGCATATAATTATCGCAAGGCTGGTTCCCCCTTCCAAAAAATGACACACATGGTGGAATTTTGACGCCCGCTGGGTCGGACGTCAAAGTATAAATATGGGGCAGGGCTTGCGCCGATTGTGCGTCAAAAAGTTTGACGCACATTTGGCGCAAACAGAGTATAAATATGCCCCTAAAACACCTTAAATCATCCACAGTGTTCTACGGGAGCTGATCAAATAATCATGTCTTTGGATATCATTGCTGTGAACCTTTTTTCTCTGCCTTCTGTGATATCTATAATTCCAAAAGAACAGGGCATTAAAACTGTTGGCCCTATCAGCTTTTCCCCTGTAGACAGGAGTTTTCGAGACTTTCTCTGCTATTACCGCTAAAATGTGGGTGTTGACTTGACGCTTTGTTTCCATTTAGATTTTTTCATTATTGGAAAAAATTGTTTTGATTTTGCCTTATGTTCCTTTAAAAAAAACATTTAAAAAACTCCAAAATTCGCAGGTTAATGTAAAGTTCGTCAAACAGCAAGAAAAACCCCAAAGCCAAAAACCCTCATCAAAACAATGACAAAGAAGCCATCATATAAAAAACAAATTCTCAACTTAATAAAATGTATGTAAAATAAAGCCATTTCGCTTAATTATAGTTTTCATTTTCACCACAAACAATTCCAGTAACTGGAATCACGTGCAAAAATACGTTATGAAAAGTTAGCGCCGCCTTTGCGTCATTTTTTGACGCAAAAGCGGCGCAAACTAGCAAAATGTATTATACTTTCCATAAAACAGGCCCCTAATGCTTTATTTTAGCGTCATCCAAAGTATAATCATTCTATACGTGTTCTCATGCTTACAAAGTGGACTGAGCATATATAAGAGAGTGACAGGTCATATCATTTTTTGGCACGTATATTAGGGATTGCTGATCTCCATGGTTACACTTGCCCTGTTCAATTTTAGCAAATTTTAAATGTAGAGCTCAGAAGCACTTAAAGTCGAAATCCATTGATGAACACACTAGTTCCTTCCAGCTTGACGATTGAATTCCTGTAAAAGACACTAAATATGAATACGCAAGCTCTACATGATTTATTACATTAGGATTTTAGTTTTTAAACATTATCATAAAAAACGAAATAGAATTTCGATTCAAACCTTCTTGCCGGCATTAAGTCATTCGCATGCACGCGCTGTTGGTATGTTGTCGCCTTTGATGTTTTGAACAAACTAAACATCTTGCACCGTTTTTTTCTCAATGTCAGATGAGAGCGCTGTCGAATAAATCAGCTCTCCGACTGTGGATGTACATTTTTCAATCCCCATGTGCCATGAGTGAATTATTAATGCCGGCTCATTTCGTAGATCACTGCGTGTTATTAGCTTATGACCTGCAAAAACAATAACCTATTAGCCTTCCGCATTCCACCAGCCATGTTCGAATTGAGACGGATTTCTAAAGGGAATGAACTGCACCCATTTTTTACGCAAAGTATGTTTTTTAGTATGACTGCAGGCAGCATTGTCTGAGCTATTGTTAGTACTTTTCTAAAATATACAGAGCGTGCTTCAGAGAGGCATTCCTCTATTACCGCCAGGGTATTGGCAATTTACTTGACCTTAGGAGCTATTCCATTGTAATACAAGAGATGCCTACTTTCCAAAGTTTCAGCAAATCACAGGAACTATTTGGCATCTTGGAAAGTACCTTCTGCCAGGTAAAACAACACATTCAACACGATAACCAGATATTAAATGGAAGTATGGCGCAAATGTGTATGTAAAGTGTATCATATTTGTCTAGTGTTATTTTTTTAAGTCCCAATTTGCTAGCAGGATTGTTAAATCAAAAACATAACAAATGCTTTTTACAAATACAATGTGACTGTATTATATTTACACGCTTATATACATTGTATTTGAAGTAATATATTTATTTTATGACTTGTGTATTTAGCTAGAAAGGCGTCATTCTAAATTATTTTAAGGTTGACTGTTAGTACTTGACTGTAAACACTTTGGGACATATTAATTAGATGCATGCGCCGCTGTTGTGACAAAATTGTTCACGAATTGGCAATCAAAAACTACTCCAAATCTATGAGATGATGCATTTGCCCAAATGCATTTCTTTTTAGATTTGTGTCGTCTAAAAGCTCACCTCTCCCCAAATAATATATGGAAGTTAGGCGATACCCTGCAAAAAATCATGGAAAACGAATGCAATGATATTTATGGCTTTTGCAATGTGTGATGCATTGTAACGATGCAGCACATAGACCCTCAAATGTGCCAAAATATTTTGTGCTTCAGCAACCTAGGTGTAGGAAATGATGCAGTAGCCGTGCTATATAAACCTGAACATCCAACAACATTTTAGCAAACTCCACTGCGCCATGGAGGTTGTCATTCTACAACTAGGAGCGGCGAGGAGAACATCACCACCACCACATAGGCAATGAAGGAGGAGGTAGCGTGTGTTCTGTCAGCACATCTCCCTCATCAACCTCAGGGAGGGTGAGGTCATCAAATTCTATGGGCTAAGGAGGGAGTCCATTATAGAATTGCTGAAGAAGATTGGGCCAAGCCTGCTTTCAGCAACTACAAGGCCTACCAGCATTCCACCCCAGGTAAAACTGATGGCTGTGCTACACATGCTGGCCTCTGGGTCATTCCAGGTCACAAAAGCAAGAGTGGCAAGAATAGCTCAGGCATCCTTTTCTGCCTTCTTGCCCACTGTCTTGGATACAAACATTCACCTCACTCCACAGTACCTTGTCTTCCCCAAGTCACAACAACATCAGATGGAAACAAAGCAGGGCTTCTGTGCCATTGCAGGGATTCCACATGCCTTGGGTGCTATGGATTGCACACATGTACAATTGGTTCCCTCAGCAGAAACAGCACACTTGTTCCACAAAAGAGAGTATACATATTTCATCAACATTTAGGCCATCATGGGTCATCTGAGGAGGTTCACCAATGTGCTACAAAAATACTCAGGGAGCACATATGATGCTGTTTTGCTTTCCTTATCATATGACCGAGCTGACAAACCGTCTCTGGAATGCACTTCTTAGTTTAAAGAAGACATTTATTATTATTACTTCACCACGAGGTTCCTGAGAGACGAGATTAGTAGGTTGGAAGCACACGTTTAAAAAGTAGTCACAGCAATGAAAGCAAAATATATCAAAGTACTTCTCAATTGCAATGTACAAAGCAAATGCATGTGATTATATTATAGCATAACTTCAAAGCAAAGAATAAAAGTCAAAATTCATCACAGTAGGGCCTATCACTGCTCGTCATCCTTCTCATGCCTGCAAGTTCATGACTCCTGTTCAACTGCGAGAAAGAGATTTTCCACCCAAACAGGAGGTCAGGCAGCTGACGTCCGCTCCTGACTGAAGTCCTGGAAAATTCCCCCTTGCTGCTGCCCAGGGACACCGTTAAAGCCTGCTAACAGGCCCTTTCCTCCAATCACAGCCGGAAAAGAACAAGCTGGAGAGTGGCGAAGTCTCCAAGCTCGCTCGTTCCCAGGCTGGATAGAGATGTAAACACAAAATATATGCTCTCTTATCACGAAAAACACAGCTTGGTCTATCATGTGGAAAAACACAGCTTATCTGCAATGTCCCAACTGTAATGTGCTACTGATGAACATTGAACAACTAATATGCACAGTGGTGAAACACAAATTCATTGGTCAAACACAATTAATGGCATAACAGATGCATACATATTCAAGCACAAATATATGCAAAAGAACAACCTAATGTGCCCTTGTAGTATTGGGTACAAAAGTAAAACAAGTGAAAATGCTGACAATAGACTTCCCTAAACCTATTTTTTTTTAAACTAAGGTCCTGATTTATACTTTTTGGTGCAAAACTGCACTAATGCAGTTTTGCACCAAAAAGTTGAGCACTGGCTTGCACCATTTCTGTGCACCTGCCGGGAACCATATTTATGGAATGGTGCAAGCCGGTTTAAAGGGTAGGCTAGAGTAAAAAAATGACGTTAGTCGGGTGGGGCTGGTGGTATGGAAGAAGGGGGTTTTGCACCAAAGAATGACGTTAGGAAGGTTAGAGTAAATAAAATAAGGACTCTAACCTGCCTAGAGTCATTTTCTGATGCAAACCCATCCATACCACATGACTCCTGTCTCAAAAAAAAACATGAGTCATGCCCACCACAGGGGACAAGGGTCCGCTAGGCATGGCCATTGCACCCAGTGCCATGTAGGGGGGCCCATTTCAGGGCCCCTGTTGGACTTTTTGTATATGCGGTGTCATCCCCAATCTTTTTGCTTCTTGCCTCCTATTTTTTTCTGACCTGTTGCAGTTGGCTTTTGAACTCTGAGCACTTTACCACTGCTAACCAGTGCTAAAGTGCATATGCTCTCTCTGTAAATTGTATGGTTGATTGGTTTATTCATGATTGGCATATTTGATTTACTAGTAAGTCGCTAAGAAGGTGCACTGGGGTGCCAGGGCCTGTAAATCAAATGCTAGTAGTGGGCCTGCAGCACTGGTTGTGCCACCCACATAAGTAGCTCTGTAATCATGTCTTAGACCTGCCACTGCAGTGTCTGTGTGTGCAGTTTTAACTGTAAATTCAACTTGGAAGGTGTACCCACTTGCCAGGCCTAAACCTTCCCTTTTCTTACATGTAAGGCACCACAATTTAAAAATACCTCTTTTAGTAAAGTTGATTTAAAGATTGTGTGTTTGAAAATGCCACTTTTAGAAAGTGAGCATTTTCTTGCTTATACCATTTCTGTGACTCTGCCTGTTTGTGGATTCCCTGTCTGGATCAGTTTGACAGTTGGGCTGGTTGTACCTCACACTATACAGTGACACAAAGGAAGCTGGGGTGTAGTCTACATTTCCTGATGAGCCATCTGTGCTAGGAGGGAGGGGAGTAGTGGTCACTTACACCTGAAAGGGCTGTGCCTGTCCTCACACAATGCAGTCTCTGACCCTTTGGTGAGTGTCTGGGGCCTGGCCTGGATAAGGCAGGAGTTCACATTCAAAAGAGACTTTACTTTGAAGTAGGCCAACTTCAAAGGAGAAATTGGGTATAAGAAGGGCAACCAAAACCACAGACTTTAGAAACCCTTCTGGAAACAAGAGGAACCTCTGCATGGGGAAGAGCTGAAGAACTGAGGAAGAAGAGCTGCCCTGCCTGTGACTGTGCTTTGTGGAGCTATCCTGCAGTTGCTGCTTCTGCCAGAGTAAGAGGGCAAAGACTGGACTCTCGAAAATAAATCTCCAAGGGCTTGATTTAGAGCTTGCCTCCTGTTGTTTGAAGTCTCAGGGACAGCAAAGACTTCTCTCTGCCAGCACCTGGAGTCTCTGGAGAGACTCCTACTCTGCCCTGTGGTGCCCATCAAGTACCTGGGACACTGAAAGAAGAAGATGGCAGCCTAAAGACAAGGAAATACATGCACAGAGCGCCGTGCAGGGAAAAGATCGACGCGACTCCGATCTGCGGCTGAAGAAACAACGCGCCGCCGGCTCTGCAGCTGAGAAACGAAGCTCACAGGAAATGCGACCAAAGAATCGACGCACGGAGAAGGAGAAACGACATGCAGCATCTCCGACAGAGGCTGGGAGATCACAACCTGCGCTGTGGGGTTTTCGGATCATCGTGCGGCTGGATTTCCGACTCACGTACTGCTGGGTGTGGAAAAACAACGCAAGGCCTTGCCCGGACCCGAGAGTGCTGACCGCATCGACGCATCATTCTCCTGTGGAGAGAAGAAACAACGCACCCTGAGCCGGCGAAAGGCGAAACGACGCAAGGTCCCGCTTGTGAGTGGAATCAACGCACCGAAAGCCCTTTTTGACACGCCCTTTCCCGTGCGGGGTTATTTTTGACGCGCGTAATGTAGTTTTTCACGCTGACAGCGTTAGTGTGTGTTTGAAACTACTTAAAGACTCTTTTTGATTTTTAATTGATAACTTTACTTGTGTATTGTGGATTTTTGTGTTTTGGTCTTGTTTTGTTTAGATAAATATTTCCTATTTTTCTAAACTGGTGTTGTGTCATTTTGTAGTGTTCTCATTAATTTACTGTGTGTGTTGGTACAAATACTTTACACCTAGCACTCTGAAGTTAAGCCTACTGCTCTGACAAGCTACCAAGTGGGTAAGCAGGGTTTAGCTTAGGGTGATTCTCTTTTACCTTGACTAGAGTGAGGGTCCTTGCTTGAACAGGGGTAACCTAAGGGTCAACCAAAGACCCCATTTCTAACATCCCCCAATGGCACTTTAATAAAAAAAATTGTTACCTATACTTACTTGGGATGGGGGTCTCCCATCCTCCGCTGTCCCTCCGGTGTGGGTGGGGGTGTTCCTGGCGTCTGGGGAGGGCATCTTTGGGCTTAATCCATGGAGTTCTACCATGGAAATATGCCCAGGGGTCCCCTAATGCCTGTCCTGACACAGGCGTTAAAAAATGGTGCAAAGCAAGCTTGACCCTTCCTTCCCCCATGCATGATTTTTGTACAGGAGAATAAATATGACGCTAGGGCCTTAGAGTCAATTTTTGCATGGGAATGCCTACATTGCATCTCATTGACGCAAAGTAGGTTTCCACATCCCAAAAATGACTTTGACTCCATAAATTTCACGCTAGGCAGGTCTACCGCCAAAGTATAAATATGGAGCTAGTTTTGCACCGAATTTGCGTAAAAAAATGTTGCAAATTCGGTGCAAAACAAGTATAAATATGCCCCTAAGTTGCTTTTAAATTTCAGATATCCAAAAATGACATAAAAACTAAATTGGTTGCTTGACACAGTAGGAATCAACAAAACAAATTGGCACAGAATTTGTAAAAATGAATAAACTTATATTTCAAAACAAAATATTAGCCAATATGAAATTTTAGGGGTTCACAATCTGAATCTCAAAATACATAGACATGGTGTGATTATGGTACAATTAAAATCTTCTCCACCATATTTGCATGTATATACAACCCACTCATGAAATGTCAGGAGACTGTTCCCAAACAGAAATCCAAGTCTCACAATGATCTGAAATATTACAGATAAGTTGGGTTATACATCCATGTTTTAGTCTTAGTTGTCAACATCGATGAGATCACCTGCAGGACTTGTAATTCATATAAAGAAGAAAGAACCCCTAGAGGAGTGAAACATTGATAAATGAGAAAATCTATGCAAAACAACGAAAGGAGAGTGAAAACACCATCACCTATAGGGCAGTGTTTGACAGCAGACCAATTAGAGAGGTGCTAAAAGAAAAGAACTAAAGTGTCCGTTAAATGAGTAGATCATCAGGTCCCCTCCAAAATTCTTATTTAACTGTTGTCATAACTTCAAAAAACAGCTATAAGGTAAAAACCAGTAAGTATCCAAAATCAAGTCAACTGCAGATATTGGAACTTACTAGCAAGTAATCCCCTTTTCCATGAAAAATCAGTATTTATTTTATGGAGAGATAGATTAGTCAAAGCATATGCTGAGCCTACATCTCCCAATCTCCAAAAGATTTTCCATCTTACCCCTGTTCAAAATCACTATAAATGCAATAACTGCATAGTACCAGTGAGACAGTTAAAACTTTAAACTTATTAGTAATTTAGTTCAAAATAATCTAGGCTTAAATAAGTCCCTTGTGGGCATTTTCACGGGTTTTGCATCTTCAGGTGGAGTGTCATAAAAGAGCTCTTCTAGAATGGGAGATATGAGAATGGCCTCCTTGTTGGTAACCAAATCTGAAGTATACAATTCACCAACTAAAGTGGAGAAAGGTATGACAGAATAGCCATATCTGTGTCTGTTGATGGAGCTATGGGCTGTATTGGGGTGTGTCTGAAACTTCCACCAAATGGTCATGGTACATGTGTAATGCAAATTCCTAGCTATGATATGCCAAGGCACACAAAGCACCTTTGGGTGGTTTTTAATGACAGAACATTTAGGACTAATGCAACCCTGTGCCAAATGCTGCGTCACATCACTGTGTGCAAGGGTGATGTTTCATGTGTGTCGTGTGAGTATTTAAAAATTAAAATAAACTGTTATGGTTGATGACGTATGTCATGTACACCAAACAAGGAAAATCTGGGAATGCATCCAAACAACAGCAACCCCAGCTGATGTGTAAGAAGCATAATTAACTGTAGATCCCGAAGTCACTTCTGGTTCCTATGTGTGCTGCATTCAGTGTCATACATACACATATGCCTATGCCTCTATGGGTTATTGTTGTTGAGGAATGTGTCCCTTGCTACACAAAGACAATTCTGCATGCAACACAGGCATCCTTGTAGCATATGATTTTTGTGATGGACATAACTCTGCCTAAGAAATATATTTTGGCTTTAACAGTCAACAAATGACATGGCTCCATGTGTGTCTGTTCATGTGTTTGTTAATTATTCTGTGAACATATAGATCTTCAATGTGTTAGCTACCGCAAGGTATGTCTGTTTTAATCCAGCCTCAGTAGTACTTTAGCTTCCCTCAGAGTCATGGTGCAGGGGTCCATGCATCATATCCGAAAGGGTTTTTGGTCTGTTGAGTAGTGCGGCAAGCACACACACCCACACACACACACACACACACACTTCTGAGATGCTATATACAATTTGTAATGTATGCATCTGAATGCAGCCTTGGGATGATGTGTGGACATAAGCATGTTTAAGTATGACTCACCATGATTTTCCATGCAGGTTTGAAGAAGGAAATAAATGTTTCTGTACAATTGTCTTGCTGGAAAATGTTAGTACTGTTCTCCAGTCATCGTCTACAGGAGATACATGGCAACCCCCTATCCATTTATTA